>NW_026900548.1:1200000-1567935 GCF_033783945.1 Neopsephotus bourkii | reverse complement strand
GAGAGCCTCCTTCCCCTCTACTCTGCCCTGGTGAGACCCCATCTGGAATATTGTGTCCAGTTCTGGGCCCCTCAGTTTAAGAAGGACAGGGACCTGCTGGAGAGAGTCCAGCGCAGGGCAACTAAGATGATTAAGGGAGTGGAGCATCTCCTTTATGAGGAAAGACTGAGGGAGCTGGGTCTCTATAGTTTGGAGAAGAGGAGATTGAGGGGTGACCGTATTAGTGCATATAAATATATAAAGGGGGAGTGTTACGAGGATGGAGCCAGGCTCTTCTCAGTGGCAAACAATGATAGGACAGGGGGCAATGGGTACAAACTGGAACACAAGAGGTTCCACTTAAACTTGAGAAGAAACTTCTTCTCAGTGAGGGTGACGGAACACTGGAACAGGCTGCCCAGGGAGGTTGTGGAATCTCCTTCTCTAGAGACATTCAAAAGCCCCCTGGACACGTTCCTGTGTAACCTTCTCTAGGTGTTCCTGCTCCGGCAGGGGGATTGGACTAGATGATCTTTTGAGGTCCCTTCCAGTCTCTAACATACTGTGATACTGTGAGTGCTAGCTTTTAAAACCCATGGGAGAGGCAAACTGCGTAAGAGTTGCATACATGACATTAACCTTCCATAGAAAACATATCACACAGAGCTCAAACCCAAAATGAAACCTACATCTACCTTCCGATCTATGACAACAGACCGTGTAATACATCTTGAGCCCCCAGTTTCTCATGCCATGATACACAGAATCATAGGATAATTAGGGTTGGAAAGGACCTTAAGACATGCCAGGGTACTTTCCTCCTCTCCTCCCAGTCGCCAGAGGCCATGCTTCAGCTGCTGCAAGCCCAGGTCTCGGGGGAGGATGCTGCACACAGGTAGAGGTACCTCTGCATCCCCAGGGAGCCCCCTCTCAAAGCAGAATGAGCCCTCTAATGGCCTATAGGGAGGTTCAGACATGCACCCCTTGATGAGAAGAACAGGTTGGACAACCTTCCCCCCATGCTGTGAGAACAAACCATGAGATCCACTTCTCCAAACCAAGGCCTTGCCCATTCTGAGGCCTGCCAATTGACTTCCCCCCAGGCGTTTAAGTGGACCAAGCAACACGGATGTTATCCACGTGCCATGTAGCCTTGAAGGCGTCTCCCTTTCTCACTCACAAACCACCACGCAGGGCAAAGCCTTCCCCTGGAGCACCTTCCCTTCTTCTCTCCCCCTTCCCAGAGGGAGGCAAAAGAAAGAGGGATCCAGCAGTGTTTGCCAGGCCCTAGCAGCAAGGGGAGGATGGAGGAAGGATTAGAGGGGAGCAGCCCACTGGCCGCTACCAGGCTAAGCTGCCAGCACTCATCGGGTGTGATGTGACAGTGTTAGCGTAAGAACTGACACATAACCACCGGAATGGTTATATGAGGTGCTTTATTGCAGCACTGGGAAACCAGGCGCACGTGCCCAAATCTGGCTTCGACCCCGTCACATCGCGTTCGCAATTTATGCACTGAAAGTTACGTAACCAATACATATTCAATATAGATTACATCATTAACTAATACATATGCATCAAGGATTACCACATCAGGCTATTACGACATCAGCCTCTTCTGCGCTTGTGCAGCTCTCTCTGGTGGTCGTCGTGAGTCGTGATGAAGTAAGGAGTCTTCCTCGGATGAAGTAAGAAGTCTTCCTTGGCTTGTTCTTTTCACCTTTTTGTCCTTTGGACATATCCCAACCATTGTGTGGATGCCAGCGTTCTTCTCTTTTCCCTTGACTGCCTCTGCTTGGGTAGAGTTTCACAAGATACCTCTCTAAATTCACCCATACACCCTTCACCATGTATGGTTATATAAGCTCTTGCTACCAAGACTACCATTGTATCACTGGTTACAGATTAACCACGATACCGGACTGCAAACAGAACTGCAAAGTTACAACTCTTTCTAATATACAAAATCCCACTATTGATTTATAAATTTCTCAAATATAATCTTTTCAACTATTCTATATGATTATTTATCATCAAAACTTCACCCTTTTCTAACAACAGCACGGTGGCACTTCCACCCCACAGCAGGACAAGGGGTAGGAGAGAAGGAGGAGAAGGTGGCAGGAGGCAGGATGCTTGGCTTTGCTCCACCATTCTAAAGGTGGTCCTCAGCATCAGGGAGGAGAGAGAACGCGGCCTGGCTCCTCAGCTTTGGCCATTGGCAGCGCTGCAGCGCCTCTACCAAGACACAGGTAATGGAAGAGCCTCCTGCAGAGCAGGGAGGAAGGCTGAGATGCTGAACAAGGACTTACGCATGTGTTTCACCAAGGGGGAATAAGGAAATAAGGCATCTGGGAGAACTGTCATAGAGGAAAAGAGACCTGGACAGGAAAGGAGAATGGAGAAGACCTGAAATCAGCCTTCACTGATGTTTGGATAGGACTCCTGACTTGGAAGTCAATTTCAGTTCCTTTCGGTCCTCCTGGTCCAGGTTAATGGTGCTGGGTTAGGGTCAGTGCTGCTTTACCCATGAGGATGGGATGTGGGATGGGCAGGACCTTTATGAGACCACCTCCCTGCTGGGACATCTCTCCCAGTGTGGAGCAGCTCTGGCTGCTTTCAATGAACACAGAAACAGCATTCAGCAGCTAAAACTATCTCCTTGGATCCCTCCCTAAGTTGGGCTTTATGCCAGGTCCAGCACAGCAGCATCACTCCAGCATTCCCACTGAGTGGAATTAAGTACCTTCAAATGACTTCATTTTGCACGTGAGCTGTAGAAGGGACTAGGCTGGGTCTGCAATCACTGTCTGCATCTAAAAGGATCAAGCTTTTCCTCCTCCCCTCTCACACCTGAATTACAGCCACCTGGAATTCCCATTTCTCACAGTGCAAACCCAAAGGAACCCAGAGATGTGGGAATGTCAAACCCAGAATGCACAGAGCAGTTGGGACCATATCCCCCAGGGTCATCCCACGCTCACCTTTCCTCCCAGCACAGTTCCCACTGGAGATGATGACAAGCCCCAAAGCAACTTCTGACTGACACTTGGCAACGAGACCAGCATGAGCAACCTGGTCTAATCCAGGACCTCTGCCTGGTCCCAGAGCACAGGACCAACTCTGAAGGTGCTGCTATGCTTCAGAGCAGATGGGGTTTGGGCCACATATTCACCATCGCAAAGGCTAATGCAGCAGAGCTCCTTTCCAGAGCAAAGCCACTGGGAAAACCACAGCTGATACAGCCAGACAAGTAAATTGACCTAACGCTGCAGGGCAAACAACTCCTCTCCGAGGCCATTCATCTTCATGTACTTGCTGACCCTACAAGCACGGTTTAAAAGAGAGTGGAAATTCAATACATCCATTGGCATTCAGTACATCCGCTGGCATCCAATACACCCAATGCGTTAGGGTTAAAAGGAGGAATCAGGCTGTTCCTGAGGCCATCTGCAGCATTCGCAAGCCCCTCTGATTTCACCAGGAAAATCCAGGGTTGCCTAAACCATGGAATCTCTGGTTTGGGTTGGAAGGGATCTTAAAGCTCATCCAGTTCCATGGCCAGGGGCACCTTCCACTAGAGCAGCTTGCTTCAAGCCCCTGTGTCCAACCTGGCCTTCGGTTGGACGCTGATGGGATGAGGTGTTTATGAACTGCCACCATTATAGCCCAAGGAACGCAGACGCTCCTTTAACACCGTCTATTTTAAGGGGTTCCCAAATGCAGTGTAACCACACGCCAGGTAACTGTTCTGCACTGCCAGCACACTGAGTGTTCCACCTGCCTGTTAGAACAGGAAGAGTCCCTTGAGAAGCGAAACTTCCCACCTGGGCTGCCCAAATCCCTGCTACCTGTTCCGGCCCAAGCACCCACAGACAAAATCAGCTTCATTCATCCAGATCCCTCTAATGCCAAACCAGTGCGAGCTCTGCCCCTGCCCGGGCACGAGGCACCCCGAAGCCTTGCGGCTTGACATGGCAAAGGGAGAGCAGACAGCGTGAGGAGAGGAGAGAGAAAAGGAGCTGTAGGGAGTAACGAAGGGGGACGCAGCTCCCGCCGGCGATGCTCCTTACCGCTGAAGAAGCTCTTAGCACGGAGGTAGCCGGCGCTGAGCCGCAGGAGCTGAACCCTTTCTTCCGCTGGCGCCCCGTGTACATGGAGGGGCCGAGAGCGCTGCGACCGCTGCATCCCAACCAGCACGGACCCGGAGCTGAAACGGGCCCGCCTCTGACCCCGCCCCGCGAGAGGAGTGGCAGGGGTTGGGTGGGGAGATGATGATGATGATGGAGGGCGAGAGGAGCTCAGGGCAGGTTCCAGTGTCTGAAGGGGGCCACAAGGATGCTGGGGAAGGACTCTTCATCAGGGACCGTAGTGATAGGGCAAGGGGTGATGGATTCAGACTGAAACGGGGGAAGTTCAGGTTGGAGATAATAAAGAAACTCTTTACTGTGAGAGTGCTGAGGCGCTGGCACAGGGTGCCCAGAGAAGCCGTGGCTGCCCCATCCCTGGCAGTGTTCAAGGCCAGGCTGGACACAGGGGCTTGGAGCACCCTGCTCTAGTGGAAGGTGTCTCTGCCCGTGGCAGGGGTTGGAGCTGGATGATGTCAAGGTCCTTTCCAAGCCAAACCGTGCGACGGTTCTATGAACCACCTGTTCCTGGTCTAAATACTCTTTGTCACTGCAGTTATCAGTGCCAGCATCCTGCTTCTGTTACAAAGAAGGAACAGCATCTTTGTCCCATGCAAGTCCCTGTAGTCCAAGAGGTGCTGCAAGTCCTACTGTAGCTAAACAGCCCCTCTTTAACCCTTTTCTCATCCCAACTCACAGACTCCAGCTCCCTGCCTGTTTCCTGGGGCTAACCACTGGCAGTGATTCAGGAAGCACCACAGGCAGGTCCCAGGCACCAGTGTGCAGCCGAGCAGTCTATATATATGCATATACATACATATACATGTGTGTGAGCCTGACGTCCTGCCCAACCCTGGTGAGGGGAAACCCATTCTCTCCCTCCCAGCACTTCAGAGCTGCCTTTGGCTAGTCTTCACTTGCTCGGCAAATGCCCTGTAACAGGTCAGCACTTTCTTCACAGCAAAGCTATGTGAGGAATGTCTCCTAAGGCAGCTGGAGCCTTTCCAAAGAGGGTGAGCTGCCAAAGACCCATTTCCCCCACTCAATTCCCCAGTGAAAGGGGGGTGCAAAGTGAAAGGCAGTGAAAGAAGGTGCAAACTTGGCCCTTGAAGGCTTGCTGTGCACTTCCACTTGGGCTCCTGTGCCCTCTTGAGCTGGGGAAGCAGAGGCTCACTTCACTCCCCTCCCATGCCTGCCTTGAATGCCCTTAGGGAGAGGGCTGGTTCTGCCATATCTCTCCAAGAAAGAACTTGAGGTGCAGCAGGTAGAAGCTACAGGCCAGGGTTTGCAGGTCTCCAGGCATCCCTCTCCTCTGGTACATGACGGCGGGCAAGAGGAAGATCCTGATGTGCAGGCTGCGTGGGGCTCCTTGGGCACTTGCTGGTATCCTTGCCTGCTGTGATTTATTCCTGCCTTTAATCCCATATGCCAGCCGTTGGGTTCACATGCTCAGCTGAGACACTAGGATTTCCCATTACATCCCAGCCCTCCCGCCATGGAAAGACATTTGTAGATGTGCCCCCTTGGGCCTGCTTTCCGCCTGCTCCAACCCAGCTCGCTGGGGTCCTGCAGAGCTATTGCCAGCAAGGCCCACAGTCCATCTCCAGCCCTGCTAGCACTGGGAGCAATGCCCCCATCCACAAATACCAAACCACTCCATGCATGTGCAAACCCAACCGCACCTGAAATTGCTTATCCAGACATCAGGTACTTCCTGCTCTTTAGGAGGCAGGGTTTGGAAGGGACTGTCTGGTCCATCAGCGTTACGGCGGGCTGGGGATGTTCTTGGGCTTGCAGAACAGGCAGTTTCTCTACCTCAGGTGTTGTATGGACCTCACACGTGTGTGGTAGGGAGCTTGCCTTCCAAGGGCTTTGTGTCTGGACCCATTGCTAGGACAGAGCCATAAGGACCATACTGCAGCCTCAAACCTACTGTGGCCTCCAGACTTTGCTCCACTGCTTCTGTCTGCAGCTCAGCCCTGCTCCATCCTCCTGCTGTGGCTGCTCACAGAGCCTGGTACCCACACGCAGCAGGGCAGAGAGTGAGCTCCTGCAAAGCAGGTCAGGGCTGGAGAATGGGGGGCACTGGCTCTCCTGCACTCACTGTGGGGAACATGTGCAGGGGCTGCTCTGCTGCCTCTTCTTGTTCAATGTCATCCAAAGGATGCAGGGATTAGGCTGAGGACAAGATCTCTGGCACCTCCAAGAGCACCCTGGCCTCTCCTCTACATCCAAGCTGCTGCGGTGGGATGCTTCAAAGAATGATGGATGTTAATATTTAGGTGTGATTGCCCTGCCCTCTGCTGATCCCTGCTGCTGAGGAACAGGGCTCCCAGGCAACGGATGCAGGGCAAGGAAACGCCTGAGGATGCTTGAGGGATAAATACTCTGCAACTGCCCCTGCCCTGGGCATTCTCTACAGGGCGCTCAGGCAGAAAAGCAGGGACCCTGCTGGAAAACCACAGCATCAGAGCCTGTCAGGCCGCACCCATCCCTGCAGTCCCCACTGCAGGACTCTCCAATCCGTCACCATGACAGCGGGCTGGCGATGTCACAGAGCACATTCTGCCCTGGGTGCTATAAATACAGGGACCCTGCAGACACCCGGCAGTTGCTGAGCTCCCAGGTCCAGCAGCATTGGCACCAGGGAGGCAGGGAGCTGAAAAGCTATGTCTCACGGGGCAGCGCTTTTGGTGCCCAAGGCAGGCATGAAGAGGAAGGTGTGGGAGACGGGAGGCAGCGCCAACTGTGGCTCTGACGGTGCAGAGCCAATGGAAGTAGACCAGCCTCAAGAGCTGGAGGAGCCCGTGGGGGTGGATCCACCTAAGGAGCAAGAAGAACCAACGAAAATCGATAACCCCGCCCTGAAAAGAAAACGAACAAGCAGAAACAACATCAAGAAGGGGCCATGGCAACCATCCTCCACAACATCAAGAAGCCATCGAGGTGGATCCACCTCCAAGAGGAAAAGATCACACAGAGCTGCATCCACCACCGGCAGCTGGCAAAGAACATCACAAAGGCAGGTCTACTTCCATTATGGACACCCTGGCAGATCTGCATCGTACCAGGCCGCTCAACACCTTCTTGCCTGGCTTGGGCACCTAGGATTTGAAACAGAGTAAAGATGGTTTTAGCTGTTCTGTTTTCACTGATTCATCTAATCCCAGCCTGGTTTGTGTTGGAAGGGAACTTAAAGCTCATCCAGTTCCAAGCCGCTGCCAACAAGCAGGACGCCCTCCACGAGCCCCTGTATGTCCAGCGCGGCTCCAGACGTGTTCTTTCTGCAGGGATGTTTATTACCCACGTCAGACTTGTATCAGGGAACCCAAACAGTGGTCAGCTTAACAGAGACCGGTGGCTGAACCCACTGACAATGCAAACAGAACCCTCAAACACCACAGCCTCTGCCTGTCCAGGGAACAACACAAACCCTGCCAGGTAACAAACACCTTCCTCTTCATGAGCACAAGGGCTGCTGGGTGCCAGGAGCGTTCAAGCTCTTGAGGCACCATGAGCACAGGGAAAACATGGAGCTGTGGGAGCGAGTCTGGGGGAGGCCCCGCAGATGCGCTGAGAGAGCTGGGCTGCTTCAGCCTGGACAAGAGAAGGCTCCTCAAGGGGAGACCTTAGAGCAGCTCCAGTGCCTCAAGGGGCTGCAGGAAACCTGGAGAGGGGCTTTGGACAAGGGCCTGTAGGGACACGAGAAGGAGATCACCACCATCTTCCCAGATATCCCTGTCCCAATCCTTCAGGTCTGGACCCACCCTCAACCTCTGCATTATGTCTCCTTTTAAACTACCCATCTCCAATTGCTTCTCCAAACCACCCCTTCCCAGTCTCACAGAGCATCATAGCAGCCCTGGGCCTGTACCAAGCACATTCAGTCAGCTGACTGGAGCTAGCCCAGCTAGAGCCGCAGCCGGCACGCTACAGCGATATCGAGCTTCTACCGAGATCAGGAAAATCAGAGGGGATAGTGCAGAGGCATCGCGATTCCCGACATTTCCCGACATTTCCTGATTCCCGAAGTCCCAGCAGCCCTTGCGAGAGAGCGGCTGACGTGGCGGGGGCGTTCCCACGGTGACAGCGACCACCCCCCTGCCCCTTGACTTCAAAGAGCCTTTGAGAGGGCAGCGCCGTGTCGCTGCCCACCAGGCCCAAGGAAGAACAGGGAGGTCGTTTTGCTGACCAATATGGTCGTTTCCAGAAAGAGAGCTAACAGTAAGAGGGCTGTAGCAACTCAGACAGAGACCCCGGCCCTAACCGTGGCTGTTCAGGTCTCTGGATGCAGGGAGTGCCAGAGCCTGCTACTGCCGGGGGAGGGAGGACAGCATTCCGCCTGTGCGAGGTGTGAGCAGGTAGAAGATCTGCTTAGCTTGGTGGCTAAACTTAAGGAGGAGGTTGAGACGCTGAGGAGCATCAGGGAGTGTGAAAGGGAGATCGACTGGTGGAGTAACTCCCTGGCTGGCCAGTTGGAACGGCTCCAGGGAGATACCCCCCAAAAGGGGATGGACCCCCTGCCCTCTCAGACAGAGGGGGATGGCCTGAGACAGCCCCTGCCCTGTAGCTGTCGCCCGGAGGTAGGGGACCAAAAAGTTGATGAGGGTTGGAAGCGAGTTCCCGTTCGGCATCGTGGGCAACCCTCCTCCCTTCCTGCCCTGCTTCCCCAGGTGTCCCTCCGTAATAGGTTTGAGGCCCTGGATCTTGAAGGAGAGGTAGGTGAGGATGTGGTGCAAGGCCCGCCTACAAGGCCACATAGGAAAAATCGGTCGACTTCACACCTCAAGACTGCCTCTGGTAAGAAAGAAAGAAAGAAGGGTCATTGTAGTGGGTGATTCCATTCTGAAAGGAACAGAGGGCCCGATATGCAGAGTTGACCCGCATCACAGGGAAGTGTGTAGTCTGCCTGGAGCCCGGATCAGGGATATCACCAGGGCGCTCCCCAACCTGGTGCACCCGACAGACTACTACCTGCTGCTGGTCTTCCAGACCGGTGAGGGGGAAGCTGCTTCCCGCAGTCTGAGGGGGATGAAGAAAGACTACAGGGCCTTGGGGCGGATGGTGAGAGACTCTGGGGCTCAAGTGATCTTCTCTTCACTCCTTCCATCGTCCACTGGTGATGTGGGACTGAATGGGAAAATTCAGTCCATAAACGATTGGCTTCCAGGCTGGTGCTGCAGGCAGGGCTTTGGATTCTTTGATAACGGCTGGTTTTATAGGGCACCGGTCTGGACACTGGCAGGTGGGAAAGGTTTATCGCACAGAGGCAAAAGGATGCTGGGGCAGGAATTAGCAGGGCTCATTTGGAGAGCTTTAAACTAGATTCGAAGGGGGATGGGGTTGTAGCTGGGCTTGCCTCAGTGGGGCAGCGCTCCAGAATTGATGAAGACTGGGAGGCCTCCTGTAATCCTAGGGTGAAATCGGTGTGCTCAGCTCGCTCCCTGAAATGCCTGTACACCAATGCACGCAGCATGGGAAATAAGCAGGAGGAGCTAGAAACCTGTGTTAAGTCAGGAGATTATGACCTGGTGGCAATTACAGAGACGTGGTGGGACAGCTCCCATGACTGGAATATAGTCATGGAGGGCTATGTCCTTTTCAGGAAAGAGAGGCCAGCCAGGCGGGGTGGTGGGGTTGCTCTTTATGTGCGAGAGCAGCTACAATGCGTTGAGTTCTGTCCGGGGACAGATGATGAGCGAGTTGAAAGTCTGTGGGTGAGAATTAAGGGGCAGGCTGGCAGGGGCGATACTGTTGTGGGGGTCTGTTACAGGCCACCGGACCAGGGTGAGGAAGTTGACGAGGCCTTCTACAGGCAGCTGAGAGCGGCCTCACAGTCACAGGCCGTGGTCGTCGTGGGGGATTTTAACTTCCCTGATGTTTGCTGGAAGGACTACTCAGCAACCCAGCCTCAGTCCAGGAGGTTCCTCCAGTGTATGGATGATAACTTCCTCATGCAAATGGTGGATGAGCCAACCAGGAGAGGTGCGCTGCTGGATCTCATCCTCACTAACAAGGAGGGTCTGGTTGAAGGAGTGAAGGTTGAGGGCTGCCTTGGTTGCAGCGACCACGAGATGGTGGAATTCAGGATCTTGTGTGGTAGGGCCAGTAAAGTAGCAAGTAGAATCGCAACCCTGGACTTTAGCAGGGCAAACTTTGGCCTCTTCAAGCAATTGCTAGGGGACATCCCATGGGCTAGGCTGCTTGAAGGTAAAGGGGCCCAAGATAGTTGGTTGACGTTCAAGGACTGCTTTTTCCGAGCTCAAGATCAGAGCATCCCGACATGTAGGAAGTCAAGGAAGAGGGTCAGGAGACCTGCGTGGCTAAATAGGGAATTGCTGGGTATGCTGAAGTGGAAGAGTTTACAGGTCATGGAAGGAAGGGCTGGCCACTTGGGAGGAATATAAGGCTGCTGCTAGAGGATGTAGGAAAGCTGCTAGGATGACTAAGGCCTCCTTGGAATTAAAGCTAGCGAGAGGGGTCAAGGACAGCAGAAAGAGCTTTTTCAAATACATGGGAGATAAAACTAACACCAGAGGCAATGTAGACCCACTGATGAACAGGACGGGTGCCCTGGTGACAGAAGATACAGAGATGGCAGAGTTACTGAATGCCTTCTTTGTCTCTGTCTACTCTGCCGGAGGCAGTCCTGAAGAGCCCTGTACCGCTGAGACCCCGGATGAAGATAGGTCAACGGAGCGGTCTGCCTTAGTCGATGAGGAATGGGTTAAAGACCAGTTGAGCAATCTGGACATCCATAAATCCATGGGTCCAGATGGGATGCACCCGCGGGTGCTGAGGGAACTGGCTGAGGTCATTGCTAGACCGCTCTCCATCATCTTTACCAAGTCTTGGGAAACGGGAGAGGTGCCTGAGGACTGGAGGAAAGCAAATGTCACTCCCGTCTTCAAAAAGGGCAAGAAGGAGGACCCAGGTAACTATAGACCGGTTAGCCTCACCTCCATTCCTGGGAAAGTGATGGAACACCTTATCCTTGGTGCCATCTTAAGGCATATCAAGGATAAGAGGGTTATGAGGGACAGTCAACATGGCTTCACCAAGGGGAAGTCATGCTTGACCAATCTCGTAGCCTTTTATGAGGAAATAACACGGCGGATGGATGACAGCAGAGTGGTGGATGTGGTCTACCTTGACTTCAGCAAAGCGTTTGACACAGTCTCCGACAGCATCCTCGCAGCTAAATTGAGGAAGTGTGGTCTGGATGATCGGGTAGTGAGGTGGACTGTGAACTGGCTGAAGGAGAGAAGCCAGAGAGTTGTAGTCTATGGGGCGGAGTCTAGTTGGAGGCCTGTATCTAGTGGAGTGCCTCAAGGGTCGGTACTGGGACCAGTATTATTTAATATATTCATCAATGATTTAGATGAGGGAATTGAGTGCACTATCAGCAGGTTTGCTGATGACACTAAGCTGGGAGGGGTGGCCGACACGCCAGAAGGCTGTGCTGCCATTCAGCGAGACCTGGACAGGCTGGAGAGTTGGGCAGGGAGTAACTTGATGAAATATAACAAGGGAAAGTGTAGAGTCCTGCATCTGGGCAGGAACAACCCCAGGTTCCAGTATAGGTTGGGGAACGACCTGTTAGAGAGCAGTGTAGGGGAGAGGGACCTGGGGGTCCTGGTGGACGACAGGGTGACCATGAGCTGACACTGTGCCCTTGTGGCCAAGAAGGCCAATGGCATCCTGGGGTGTATTAGAAGGGGGGTGGTTAGTAGGTCGAGAGAGGTCCTCCTTCCCCTCTACTCTGCCCTGGTGAGACCGCATCTGGAATACTGTGTCCAGTTCTGGGCCCCTCAGTTTAAGAAGGACAGGGACCTGCTGGAGAGAGTCCAGCGCAGGGCAACTAAGATGATTAAGGGAGTGGAGCATCTCCCTTATGAGGAAAGACTGAGGGAGCTGGGTCTCTATAGTTTGGAGGAGATGGAGGGGTGACCGTATTAGTGCATATAAATATATCGGCAGGGGGATTGGACTAGATGATCTTTTGAGGTCCCTTCCAATCTCTAAGATACTGTGATATTGTGAACAACACAAACCCTAACAGGTAGCAAACACCTTCCTCTTCATGAGCACAGGGGCTGCTGGGTGCCAGTAGTGTTCAAGCTATTGAGGCACCATGAGCACAGGGAAAACATGGAGCTGTGGGAGCGAGTCTGGGGGAGGCCCCGCAGATGCTGTGAGGGCTGGAGCAGCTCTGCTCTGGAGCCAGGCTGAGAGAGCTGGGCTGCTTCAGCCTGGACAAGAGAAGGCTCCTCAAGGGGAGACCTTAGAGCAGCTCCAGTGCCTCAAGGGGCTGCAGGAAACCTGGAGAGGGGCTTTGGACAAGGGCCTGTAGGGACACGAGAAGGAGATCACCACCATCTTCCCAGATATCCCTGTCCCAATCCTTCAGGTCTGGACCCACCCTCAACCTCTGCATTATGTCTCCTTTTAAACCACCCATCTCCAATTGCTTCTCCAAACCACCCCTTCCCAGTCTCACAGAGCATCATAGCAGCCCTGGGCCTGTACGAAGCACGGGCCTAAGGTGGCGTACGTGCTCTCTCTACCGTTCCATCGTCTCCACAGCTTGTCTCTTGCGACCTCTCAGGGATCCAACCGGTTCTCCTTCACCCTTCTGCCACAGGGGGAGAAGGTGCTCATCGGATTCCTCTATCAGCATCCCAGCGGCTATGCTGATTTAAATGGCCTCCAACCAATACACCGGGGTCAAAGGAAAGTTACTCCTCAAACTTCATTGGAGCTCCTCCAACATCAGCTACGGATGCAGATTGTCACATGGATTTGTCACTGCATTGCTTCTGTGGAAGGTCCCATGCCCCTCCTGTTGAGAGGAACAGGCAGAAGGGCCTGTCAATGAGGTGCTTCCTCGCTTTCTGAGCTGCTTGGAGGGTTCCTTGCCAGCTCAGACCTTGTTGGGAACAGATCCTTTTCCCAGAGCCAGCGTAGGCATAGAAATAATAGAATGGTTTGGGTTGGAAGCCACCTTAAAGCTCACCTAGCTCCAAGCCCTGCCAAGAGCAGGGATGCCTTGCATTGGAGCAGGTTGCTCAAATCACTGACAGACAGATACACATTGGATAGTCAGTGAATTCCAGCTCGTATCTCAGCTGGAGCTGGAGGGAATGGGCCGCCAAAGATGCAAGCACTAATTTTTGCCTATACTTGTCTTCCTGACGCAGTGTTTAGAGCACTCTGTTGTGTTGTCTCATCGAATCAGAGGAAGATGCTATCAACAGCTCACGCCGTTCCCCTCTTTCGAAGAGCGCAGCATGCTGTTTGCCCTCACGGCTGCTTCTTAAGGTGCTCCTCAACCATGGCCGGACACTTCCTTTTGCCTTTTGCCCTGATGCAATCACACTCTTCCTGAAGAACTATGGAAACTCACATGAGCGTAAGGATCATGTGTTAACACCGTCGTGCAAGGGAACAACTTTTACTGCACTTACTGCCCAGTGAGTCTCTGACCATGACTGTCACGGCCCTTCTCTTCACCACCATAGCTCACAGTGCCTAAACTATGGTGCTAAAGACTTTTTCCCTAACATCTAATCTCAATCTACCCTCTATTCAGCTTGAAACCACGTTGCCCTGAAAGGACCTGAGGCAAGTTATCTAGGGATCTAGGCTTTCCCTCACTCTCTTTCTCTTCTCCATGCTGTTGCTTTGGGAAGCATAGGAAGAGCCTTTGTCCTCTCCTTCTCCACTGCACCTGCCTGTATGCAGTGGAGTGGAGCCCTGTGATTGCACTGGAGCTCTTCCCGGTTGCTGTGCTTGACCTGCAATGCCACCTACTGGCCAATGCGCACGGATCCATCTAGCTCGATTGTTCCCAAGTCCCATACCCAGTGTCCCCATCACCAGCCCCGGGCTATCAGTGCCCACAGTGCTTAGAGGTGCCCCTTCTGGCTGGGAGCTTAAAGCTCCAGTAAAGCCCACACGAATTCCAATTCCCCATGCAAGGCCTCTGAAGAGTGCCTCCTATGCTTCATGGAGCACAATCTTTTATTCATGAGCCTGCCCCAAGATCCAAAGCTCTTCCAGAGCAGCATCAGGGAGAAGGTGGCTATTTCCCTCACGGGGAAAAAGCACCCAGCCACTGTCAAACTGCCCACACTCCATAGACTGTGAGAGATTCCATTAACCCGTGTGCACGGATAAACCATGGGCACACCTTGCCCTGGGTCTCCACTGGGAAATGGGAACAAGTCAGCAGGAACAGCCTTCCTGCAGTGACCAACCTCTCTGGCATCCCAGCTCCAGCAGGGCAGAGATGTCTGCCAATCCCTGCTTTAGTTCAGTTGGACTCAGTTCTAATTCCTCAGGTGGAAAGAGGAGTTACTTGGCATTTCAAACACATGTATTGCAAAAGGAGTCCAGGAACGGGGCTCCCAGGCAGCAGCTGGCCTCGGCTCCCAGGCAAGGGATGCAGGGCAGGAAACGCCTGAGGATGCTTGAGGGATAAATACTCTGCAACTGCCCCTGCCCTGGGCATTCTCTACAGGGCGCTCAGGCAGAAAAGCAGGGACCCTTTTTCCTGGCTCCTGCTGGAAAACCACAGCATCAGAGCCTGTCAGGCCGCACACATCCCTGCAGTCCCCACTGCAGGACTCTCCGATCCATCACCATGACAGGGGGCTGGCGATGTTATAGAGCATATTCTGCCCTGGGTGCTATAAATACAGGGACCCCGCAGACACCCAGCAGTTGCTGAGCTCCCAGGTCTAGCAACATTGGCACCAGCGAGGCAGGGAGCTGGTTGCTCCAAGCCCCTGTGTCCAACCTGGCCTTGAACACTGCCAGGGATGGGGCAGCCACAGCTTCTCTGGGCACCCTGTGCCAGCGCCTCAGCACCCTCACAGGGAAGAGCTTCTGCCTTAGCTCCAACCTAAATCTCCCTTTTCAGTGTGAACCCATCACCCCTTGTGCTGTCGCTGTAGTCTCAGATGAAGAGTTCCTCCCCAGCATCCTTGTAGCTCCCTTCAGACACCGGAAGCTGCTCTGAGATCTCCATGCAGCTTCTCCATGCTGAACAGTCCCAATGTTCTCAGCCTGCCTTAGTATGGGAAGTGCTCCAGCCCCTGCTCACTGTTGCAGCCTTCAAGGTGACCAGGAGGTGAAACCACCACGCTCCATCCCCTGTGTTTAACAGCCTTGTGGGACCTTTGTGCAGCAGGGAGTGGAGTGTTGATGTTTTTGGCGTGCCCATGGTGACTGGTGACGGGAGTGGTGCTGCTGGTTCTACCCGGTGTTCCATCTGGTGTCACCCCTTCCTGCTGCACCTCTTCTCCCCTGGGCAGGGCCCCTGTATATAAGGGATGCCAAAGACAGCGATTGGGGTGCTGCTGGCAGCGGTGCTTCCAGAGGGTGCTGCATCATTTTCTTTACCAGGAGCTTCCCTGAGTATTCGGTGAGTGGAAGTGGCTGGAGGCATTCACATCAGGCAGAGAGCAGGAGACAGTGGGAGCGCAGGCACCCGTGGGTCAGGGTGCACTGTCCCCATGGCTGGCATCACACCAGGACATGGTGTCCTCACGCTCTTGACATCCACGAGGACATGGGCTGGCACCCAGGCTTGGTTCATGTTTCCACTGATGATGGAAACCACACACACAGGATTTGGGGTGCACAGAGCTGGGGACAGGCCTTCTCAGGGCTGGCACTGTCACCCAAAGGGACAGGGCAGCTGTCGGTGCCTGGGGGGGGGGGATGTGCTTCTGCAGAAGTGAGTGGGGGCTCAGGAGCTGGGATAGAGGAGCTGGGTCCTGGCTGCTGGCAGGGTGATGGTGTCCCCACACCAGGAGGTGTCACTGATGGTGCCTGTCCTTCCCTTGCAGCTTGGGTATCACAGAGGATGCCGAACCCGCACCCAGGTGAGGAGCTGTGGGGTCAGGCAGGACTGTGGGTATCACAGCCATTGCGGAGCTCAGTGCAGTAACCATGGGCACTCGGGGGATTAGCTGTGTACCAAAGGGGAGTGGGGCATCATGTTTGGGGAGGAGTCCTTTGGGCGCATGGGTACACCAGCTTCCTGCATTATCTGTCCAAGGAGAATCCCTCTCTGCTTGCTAACAAACCCCTCTTCTTCCTAGGTGGACCTGGTGGGGTGCCACCACATAACCCTGGTCCTGGTCCCAGCCCTGGCCACCCTCCAGGCCACCCTGGTGGCCATCCCCATGGCCCCCCTCCGCCTGGTCCCCACCAACCGGGGCATCCTCCCCATGGGCACCCTCCCCCAGGACCCCCTCACAGCCCTCCGAAGCACCATTAAGAACGACGAGAAGAAGCTCTCCAAATACCACAGGGGCAAGGTAAGAGTGAATCTCTGCTGTGCTCTTTCACCCCCCTTACTTATGCCATAGAATACAGCCTGGATAGCTGGGTCTCCCCTTTTCCACCCTTTGGAGCAGAATGTCAGAACCTTTGTTGGTTGTTTTTAGACACAGAGACTCTTGCTTGGTTAATAAATAGGCAAGCCTGAATCATTTCAGGTGATCCATGAAACTGCTGAAGCCATCTGAAACAGTGACACAGCTCAGGGTGTATTAAATCCCACTTAAGTTCCTTCTTAAACCAAACCAAATCAAACCAAACCAACAAACCAAATCCCTAACACCAGATAAAGGAAAAGCAATTCTCTATGCCAGGAATAGATGCTGCAGAAAATGCCATGCCAGTGACAGGCACTATCCAGAGCAGGTCTGAGTGAGGGACTGTTAACAAAACCCCAGTTCCACTATTCTAGGTAGAAGCATTTCCTATATGAAGCAAACCATTAGCTTCTGTCTGGGTGTAATAGCTCTGGAAGTGATTCACCTCGATGTTCACCCTTGCTGACAGAGAGCACAACCATTCTGGACTTCGCTTAATTGCTTGAACAGCCTTGAAAATAGCAATAAAACCCCATCCCTCCCATGATATGCCCATAATTATACTCTCCAAGCACAAAAAAACCCCGTGGTTTATAACGGCATTGCAATAAAGATTGTGGCGACAATATTAGTAGCAGTTTCATCTTCAAGTCAAAGGATCCCAGCTGGGGTTTACTGTTCTGAGGCTGTGGTGCTGACTCTCAAGTAAGTTCACAGCATCACAGTCATAGAATCATATCATAGAATGGTTTGTGCTGGAACGGACCTTCAAGCTCATCCAGTTCCAACCCCTGCCACAGGCAGGGACACCTTCCACTAGAGCAGGTTGCTCCAAGCCCCTGTGTCCAACCTGGCCTTGAACACTGCCAGGGATGGGGCAGCCACAGCTTCTCTGGGCACCCTGTGCCAGCGCCTCAGCACCCTCACAGGGAAGAGCTTCTGCCTAAGAGCTCAGCTCAGTCTCCCCTGTTCTGGCAGGTTAAAGCCATTCCCCTTGTCCTGTCCCCACAGGCCCTTGTCCAAAGCCCCTCTCCAGTTTTCCTGTAGGATCACCAACACCCATTAGAAATTGTGTGAAAAGGGGATTGTTTCTGTGCTTTATCTCCTCTAGCACTGCAGCAGCTCAAGCAGCAGTCCTGACTCTGGCAGAAGAAGACTTCTCCTACTCATACTGAAGCAATGATACACAAAGAGAAATGCCCCATGGGAGCCACCTGCACGTTGATACACTCTTTCCCCCTTTCTCTTAGAGCTGCATTTCACCCATTGAGTGATTTCCCTATTTTTACCTTGTAAACTCTTTTACCTGGATTCACTGTGAGACAATGGGCTCTGTCTGCTGTCTTTTGGGTGAGCCCACTAAAAGAAGGGCAATATCATGATGCTTGTTTGCAGTCTGCTGGTGTTCGTGTGTTTTTTCCAGTGCTATGATGCTTCCTGCCAATGTAGCTCCTTAGGATTTCCCAGCTGTAGCAGAGGGCCTGGCTGGGGAATGCCATAGCTTTCCCCAGCTGGGCTGTATGGTTTGCCATCCTCCACTCCAGAGTAATCATTGATAGTAGTGAACTGCCTTTCTGAATCCTCTGAGCCATAGGACTGTGGCATGCTCACCAGGAAAGGTGAAAAGCCTGGCAGTGCTTTCACCACCTCAACCATTTCAACCCAGGACTGCTCTTGCTGCTGTTTCAGTTTAGTTTTGTTCATTGCCATGGCTCAAGAGGACCCTTCCTATCCCCACTGCTGCAAGCCAGTGTGATGGCTGCTGGAGCCAGTGCCACAAGCAGGAGCAACCTGCACCCTGCACCTGCACTTCCAGCTCTTCTACACCCTGACCCTCGGGTCCCCTACACACAACCCGCACACTGTCCAGCGTCTCCTCCTCATCCCACCTCCACCACCTTACACAAATGCCCCCATCCTCAGGGGGTTCACCTGCTCTTCTGTCCCAGCTTGAGATACTTGAGTGCTGGATGAAAGAGGGGACGAAGAAAGTATGGGCTCAGGTGCAACGCCTGGTGGGATGGGGAAACCCACAGCCCCCTTAAAGAGTCACAGAATGGCTCAGGTTGGAAAGTACCTTAAAGATCATTCAGATCCAGCCCCCCTACCATGGGTATGGATGCCTTCCCCTAGACCACATCACCCAAGGCTCTGTACAACCTGGCCAAAAGGTGGTACCTGAGGTCTCTTCACCCATGAACAAGTGAGGAACATAAAGCAAATGAGGAACATGAAGGAAGTGAGGAATGAAGACATGGTCCTTGTCACACTGAGAGATCACAGGCTGGCTGGGAACTGCAGGGGTGAGGGATCAGGAGGCAGAGGAACAGGTTTGCAAGGGGACTGATGAAGACAGTGGGGGGGGGATGGATGGGACCCATCAGACTCCTGTGGTCCTTCAGGTTCTCAGACATGCCCCATGACCCCTGTACTGCAGGGCTTTGTGCATCAATCTCACAGGTTGGGGGTTAGGGTCCCGTTTTGCTTTTGGATTTGTTTTTGGGTTGGGTTTGGACGGTTTGGTTCTTTTTTTGCTTGTTTTGCTGTTGCTTGTTTACCTTGGTTTGGGTTTTGATTTGGGTTTGGATTGGTTTGTGTCTTGGTTCAGGTCCCCATTTCTTTCAGGCCCAGCTCCTGTTTGTTTGCAGCTCCTGCTGGATTCTGCTCTGGGTTCAGCTCTAGCTCACAGACAGCTCTGATCAGTCTGAGCTCCCAGTCATGGCCAGGAGCTGACTGTGCCATGTTTGACACTGAGCAGGGATGGACAGAGAAGCCCCAGACATGGCATGTTGGGTGTGAAGCCCCAAGACGCACTCTTCACAGCACTGCGGGCAGTTGCAGCATCAGCTTGGATGCAGTTCCAGGTTGGGGGTTTGGGCCCCTCTTTCTTGCAGGGGGTTGTTTTAAGGTTGTGTTTAAGTTAGGTTAGTTTGGGGTTTGATTTGGTTTGGGTTTGCTTGTTTGATTTTGGGTTTGGATTTTGGGTTTGATTTGCTTTTTGTGCATTGGTTCAGGTCCCTGTTTCTTTCAGCCACAGCTCCTGGACATCTCCAGTTCAGTTTTGACTCTAGCTCATTGACAGTGCCTGTTGATTTCTACTCTGCGTTCAGGTCCAGCTTATAGACAGCTTCACCTTCTGGTCGTCGTGGCTCCAGCTCATGTGCTTTGGATGCCCTTTTCAGTCTGTGCTCTCTTTATGTGTCTCTCTCCCTTCTCACTGCAGTTTAAGAACATCTCTTCCTGCAGCAAGCTGCCTTGCCAGCTGAGCACCAGAGCATCATGTAGAATCATAGAACAGTTAGGATTGGAAAGGACCCTAAGATCATCAAGTTCCAACCCCCCTGCCATGGGCAGGGACACCTCACACTAAACCATGTCACCCAAGGCTCTGTCCAGCCTGGCCTTGAACACCGCCAGGGATGGAGCATTCACAACTTCCCTGGGCAACCCATTCCAGTGCCTCACCACCCTTACAGTAAAGAACTTCTTCCTTATATCCAATCTAAACTTCCCCTGTTTCAGTTTGAACCCATTATCCCTTGTCCTGTCACTACAGTCTCTAATGAAGAGTCCATCCCCAGCATCCCTATAGGCCCCCTTCAGACACTGGAAGCTGCTCTGAGTTCTCCATGCAGCCTTCTCTTCTCCAGGCTGAACAGCCCCAACTTTCTCAGCCTGTCTTCATATGGGAGGTGCTCCAGTCCCCTGATCATCCTCGTGGCCTCCTCTGGACTTGTTCCAACAGTTCCATGTCCTTTTTATGTTGAGGATACCAGAACTGCACACACTACTCCAAGCGAGGTCTCATGAGAGAAGTGTAGGGCAAATGGGAATGCACCTCTGCTGTTACTGCACTTGCCAGTGCTGTCTAAATACTTCATTCTAGCTGCTTTACCATTAGAAACAGCATCCCCTGCTGGTGGTGTTTCGCGATGCAGAAAGTGAGGAATTAACTGACTTCAGTGGGTTACCTGCAACCACCTCCTCTTCCTCCCACCCTTCAGCTCTTGGCTAAGGGGCAACACTTGTAACTGCACCCAAGTGTTTTGCTGGGAGCGGAATCGCATGTCCTGTGACAGCTCAGCGCATTTTCTTCCTGATTTTTATTTCCAGTGTCTTATTTATGCAGGTGTAAGAAGTAATTACAGCACTGGCACTGCTCAGGTGCACATCGTGTGTGAACAAGTATAATAGTAAATATTTCATGCCGTTATTAGCAAACCAAATGGCAAGGGGGTTGGAACGGGATGTTCTTGAGGTCCTTCCCAACTCAACGCATTCTGTGATTTTATGTTCAGGCAGCGCCATCTATCCGCAAGCCGTTGTACCTGCGGGTGATAACAGCGCGATTTGTTGCTGCAGGAGCAGAGTAACTCTTGGCAGGGCTTAAAGAGTGCTTCTTTAGCAAAAGAAAAAGGTTTCGTAGCTCTTATTTTGCAAGATGCTTGGTAATACTGCATCCATCCGCACACAGAGCAAGTCAGTGATTGCAGTGAAGCTTATCTGTGCATGTACGCGGAGACAGGACTCAAACTGGTCTATGGGGGCTCAGCGAAGAAATCAGACTTATTTTGGCTTGCTCAGGGAGTGGAAACTCTCCCCTTTTCTTTACCAATCTAAGGCTAGGGGTGGATGGAGGTGGACAACATACTGAGCTATGTTCATGGCTTCAGTACGGCACCATTGACCCCTGTATCCACAGAATTAAAAGAAGACATTTTGGTATGAGTGCAGCAAAGAGTTTCCTGCTCCTTGTACCTTTCTAACCTACATGTTTAGTTCCAGACTCAGGGTTGGGGTTTCTTTTCCCCTCAAATTTCTATCCCAGTTGACTGCTGAGTATGTGCCTCCTGCATTTCAGGAGGCTCACACTAATTCCTGACGACTTTCCAGAGGGGATTCTCCAGCATCTACCTGGGAGGTTTGCTCTAGTCTAGGTGTTCATTGTATGCTTAGTAAGTTATTGGCAGGGAGAAGTCAGGGTGACTTATTAACTCTCCGGTGTTAACAATTTGGTGAATACAACTACCAGGGTCAGATACTTATATCCTGGAATACTTTTATCAAACCCTCTGCAATGTAAAACTTTATTCCTGCTTTGTTTGGGTTTTGTTTCTGAACTCTTCAAGTAAAGCTTGCATACTTCTTCATTATCTGCAGGAAGTCATGTAAAGCTGCAGTTGTGTTGGCTTGGATTCAACACTGGACCACAATTGTTGAGTTTCTTTTGTCTTGCTTCCCTCACACTTAAAGACATAAAGAAAATAGATTAATTTAAGCAAAGTGGACTGAAACCCCCATTCACACTAACAGAGGTAAAATATGGGTGGCAGGAGCTGTTCGAGGGTGGGAGCACAACTTAACTCACATGTATGTGCTTGCTGAGACCTTAACATCACTAGAGCATTTTCTGCTCTTGTCCTGCAGTGAAGCCCCAGGGATGGGAGAGCAGAGCAGCTGTGTGGCAGGACAGACCATGCCTGGAAGAGCTGCACCATGCACCTTTTATCCTGCTGCAGACTTCCAAGCTGTCAGCTTTGCCTATGAGGAAACTGGTAAGGTAAACCTGGCCTTAAGAAACTTATTTTGAATGTCCGAGTACTTGTCAAAGGCCAGGAAAAGAAAAGGGCATTGATATTTGCTTAACAGCTATTTAGTTACCAAAAACTGTGTGCATTCACTTATGCACATGCACAGCCTGTGAGGCAGTGCAGTTTCAGAGTATTCCCTGCTGTTACCTGATGGTGGTTTTATTACTTAAGTCCTTGCAGCAGATGAAATACGGAATGAGATGGAGAAGCAGCAGGGGTTTCTTGTTGTAGTGCAGATCCCCTCTTGTAGATCTGAGGTTGCACTGAATGAAGATGGTCCCTTACATCATCTTTAGAGCTCATTCCCTCTGCTAGGGTGCTTGAGGAAGTGCAACAGCACATGTGATCTGCCTGATGCAGCTCCTCCAAGGATCCAGCTGTGGCTCCAGCGGTGGGGAACCTGCCTCAGTGGGATCTCTATGCTCTGCTGCACAAAGCCCAGCTGTTTCTTTCCTCCTGTTTCCCACTTCAGTAGACCTCCTTGGAGCTAGGAGATGGGCAGCCACAGGCAAAGCTGCCTGCTTTGCCTGTGCAGGGCACAGAGGTGTCTGAATTGCTGTGGACAGTCTTCTCCATCAGAGGCAAAGCCTGTCCCAGGTATGGACAAGGAAAAGTCATCATAGAATCATAGAATGGTTTGGGTTGGAAGGGATCTGCAAGCTCATCTAGTACAACCCCCCTACAACGAGCAGGGACATCCTTCAACTAGATCAGGTTGCTCAGCAGCAAAGCTTTTGAAACCCTTCCATCTGAGGTAGGTGCTAAATGTGTCACACATCTGCCAGCCAAGCAATACTTTTAAACACACGCAGGTTAACGCTGCTCCTTGACGTCCATGGCAAGGTATAAATGTCCTTCTGTGCATAAGTATAGTTGTCTACCTTTAAGTGATTCTCTTAGTGAGGTCTTTATTACTGGAAGGCCCACAGATAACATGATGTCATTGTTAAACAAGAACCAAAACAACAGCAGAAAAGGCTTATAAACCAATAATAACAAGAGTTATGCTCGGCAGTGAATAAATAAGGTGGGCTTTATTACCATGGGCTCTTTTTTCCCCCATCCAGCTGACTGCAACGTTAAATTCAACAAGGGATTTCTTAGCTTTGCTGCTAAGGTATGTTCCTGAGGGGTGGCTGGAGGCTCTTGCACTCATTTGTGTGCCCTGCTTTGGGTGCCCACTGCAGTCCTGCCTGTCAGTAGAGGCCAGCACAGACCTCCATTGCTTGGCCATCAGCCTGCAGTCACGCACTGGCTTCAGGCTCTCTTCCTAGACAGGAGGCTGTGATTTCTTTCACTCTGGAAAAGGGATTTGAAGAGAACTATTATCTAGGCATCCGCAGCTTAAATAATAAAACAAATCCCCATATCACCAAAAAGCGTACTCTTTGGGGTTTAATGAAGATTTCTTGTGCTTGTTTCCCCCATGAAGTGGATGCTATGCAGTTTAAATTATGTATAGATCTATTACAGAATAATCAGTGCTAAGTATATATGCGTACACACAGCACAATAAATTATGTATCTTTCCTTAATATTTCATGAATAAGAGGCATGTCACGTATTGATTTCATTTAGACCCCAGCTCAAGACAGCATTTAAACGTATTTCTATTTTTAAATCCACGAATCATTATAATGGTACTGTTCAGGTGCTATGTATCACTTGATACCTACTTAACAACCTTGCTGAATTGGAGCCATAATGATAATCAGATTAATATTTTGAGCCAGTGCCCAAGGAAGCCAACAGGAGCCATTTAATCCATTTTACCAGGCTCTTGGAATAGGATCCATTTTTTAATATATGTGTGTACACATACATATTTTTAATGAAGAAAATCAAAGGCAGAGCTCCACTGAGTCTGTGCCTGCAGTCACCTTGTGTCATCATGGATTTCAGCAGCAATCTGAGAAATTAAAGCAAGCTATCTCAAAAGGCCACCAGCAGCCAATTATTCATTCCTCTAATGCCCAAGACGTGCCATGCTGAAGGCTGAACACTCCTCCTGCCTGCACGAGTGAGGCAGCATCCTTTGGGGAACAGGATCTCATTTCACCTAATGAAATTGTATTTCATTATATTTGTATTATTCCCCCATATCTTGTCTGCAAGGTGTGGGGAAAAGAAGGTTTTATAGGTCAAAATGTTTGAAAGCATTTCCATGACACAGGGACTTAAACTTTACAGCCTCTGACTGAACAGGGAGGGTGGCTTAACCTGGACCACCTGGTAAGATTAGGATTTCCAGCTGTTTCCCTGCACAGATGTTTATACTGTTCATGAATCAGCTCAAACACCATAACAGCCTACATTTTGGGCATTTTTCTTAATCTGCAGACTTTGACTACATGCTTTGCTTTCTCTAAGACAGCTGTTGAGATACATTTATGTCTTTAATGGAGAGGTCAGAAGGGATCAATAAGTCTGATCAAGAAAGCAGTCGCATTAAATAGCTCATCTAAACTGTACTTTGTTAACACATACCTTATTTTCTTGTTTTTTATAGAATAAAAACCAGGTCACAACAGCTGTGACTCTGCTTTGACCCTTGTGTTTCTTCCCCAGGACATACCCAAACTTCACAATGGAGAACATGGCTACAGTAATTTCATAACCTATAGGAAAACATAAAGGCCAGGCTGCAGGAGGCTGCTGCTCTGCGCAGAGCCCTCAGCACAGGCAAGGAGGCATCACATGGCCATGTGCTGCTTGCAGGGAGGACACAGCTTGTTCTTGCCTGTTGTGCACAGAAGCCTGTTCCTTTGAGCAGGGAAGGACCAAACAGGGATAACCTAAAAGCCCAATGAACTGATTCGCACTAGATCATCTTTTCCTGTCTTGCCCTTTTTTCCCATCTCACTTCAGGACATAGGCAAAACTGCTGCTTTTATCTTTAAATGCTAAGAAACTACCAGACATCTGTGCTCTTCTCTTCAGCTTTCTTGTGGGTGAGTAGTAATAATGGTTAATGTTTCCCTCTGAAAGCATCCTACACAAACTGGCTCTTACCAAAGTAAGTTAAATACCCTGTGTTTTATCACTTTATTATTACCATTATTTATTAACAGCAAGCTCTTTGGGGCTTTGTTTCTTTTTAAAATACAGCATTCATAGCCCAGTCTGTGTGTTGGCTCACACATTAATATGAATACAAATATGGAGCCATTCTGGGTAAAAAGCATCACCTCTAATGGATCTTTAATATTGCTGTGCTTTGCTTCCACAAGACGTTTTTGCAGTGAACGGAGAGTCTCAACCTATCTGCAGTATTAAAGTTTAGGAACTGATTGCATTTTCTGCTGTAAGAACCAGGTTCTATTGGGGTAGTTTCTTGTCTGTTAGGAAATAAAAGTAATATTCAAATTGTGGCTATCAAATACTGAACCTCTGGTGGTTCCTGAGCCCCCAGCCTCAAACTCTGCCTGTGTATTGGCTCAGCTGTGACTTCTGAGATCCAGAAATAATCAAACTACTGAGACTAAGTGGTTTTTAGTTGGACAGGCCATATTAATGTGATTGAAATGATAATATGGGAATGCTTAATCTATTTCCTCTTCTGCAATCTTTTCATTTCCTAAGAAAAACCCAGAGAGTTTTATTTATCGTCTCATCTGGAAAGGGAAGAAAGCTAAAGTTAATGAGTTTTCATTTACCTGGAAGGGTTTATGTGGAGTTCATTGAGTAGCAAACATTTAGTAGGTCCCCATATGGAGCCACAACTTTCTTCAATTCAATTCTATAGATTACAGATTTCTTTTGTTTAGCTTTTAAGGAATTATTTTATCTGTCAGTTGCTGTTAAGCATCCTGTAGGAGAAAATCTCAGAAGACAGCCATTTGTACATACTGTCCTTTTTCTGTGGGGCAAAATAGAAAGACCTGTAAGCAAGCCAATATTCGATTTTATGGTCTAATGGCATCAAAATTTAGTTATGGGTCTCTTCAATAAAATAAATTTGGAGTCTTCTATGACAATTGTAAAATTAGATCACACCACACCTCAGTTCACTTTGTGAGATGAGTCAAGAGCCTCGCACATTTACTGCATAAATGTCCTTTTATTTCTGCTCTGAGGTCATTAGTTGAAGACTTTTTGACAAATGGCTAAACTTGATGCATTGTTTAAATGTCAGGTTTTTAATGGCAGCCCTTCTAGCAAGAGAATTGCCATACCTGTTTCAGAACAGCAGACAGACAGTATAGAAAGCACTGAATTCTTAGGGATGGGGTATGAGAAGAAAAGATAGCTTATAGAGGTCCTGCTCATGGTACCCCCTTGCTGCCTGGGAGGGAGCTGTCTGACCTCCCTGCCTTCAGTAGCCACCAATGCCCATGACTTTGTCTCTACCTTTGAGCCCATGTAGGTTTTTCACCTTCCTGGAGTCCTTTGTCAGTGAGTTCTGCAAATCAGCCATGTCTGTTCCCATAAAGATGTCTCTTGCTAAGCAGAGAATAGCCTGAGGCTAACATCCCTGGTAGAACCTGTGTAAATCCTGATTGAAAGCAGGAAGAACTGCCCAGTCATTGATGATAGTGCCAGTTCCTAAATCTGGGCTTAAGACTCAATCTTTAAGTGCCTGTAATGGGCAGCTTTTGTGATTTCCACTGCAAGAATTAACTGAATTTCACAGCTGAGAAGGTGCGAGGAACAAATATCAATGCTAGTGAGTGCTAAAAGACATAATCTCACAGCATCAGGTTGGAAACCTCTATGTTCTGTATCTGCTACCAAGTTTCTGTGCAACCCTGATGTGCCCACCCATCTCCACCTGAAAAGGAGATAGAAACATTACTATGGATCTAAAAATGACATGGTTACTGAGCTGTCCCTCTTGAGCCAGCTGTTTTCTACAGCACCAGTGTCGCATGAGCCTTAACTCTTGAATACCTCTAAGTGTTTGAAGAAGCACAGAGTGAAGGTGATGTTAGAAATGCAACTGCCTGTTGAGCAATAGCAACTGGAATACCTCAATGCTGCAGATCTATTTGATGATGTGTGTACTTTGATCAGGAATGCTGCCAAATGGTGTTTTATTCCTACCTCAGAGCTCTATGCAGAGAAAAAAACTGAATTTCCCTGCCTGAAGGTCTTCATACAGCTTGACCAGACTGGAATCAAGGCCTGTTGGGGCTAATACTGTTTGTGCTCAGTTGGGGCTTTACCAAGTGTTTCTGAAAAGGGTGAAGGTGGAAGTGGTGCTTCCCCAGGACTAAATGACAGGATCACACTCTGACACCCACCCCAGGGCTTCAGGAAGGGGCAGCTTTCTCTTAAATGTTTATGTGAAGTGGGTTTGTGGGTGTAACTCTGTCATGATTCCTCTTCAGCATCTATGTCAGGTGTGGCAGTTCAAGGACAAGCTGTGGCTGCATTGGGATTTTCTCCTCTTTCGCATGTAGAAAACCTTTCCCATCTGTATTTCTTTACTCTTGCCAATGCTCTTCCACTTTCCCCAGCAAATGGAAGGCCATGAATTCCCAGCCCTGCAGATCGCTTTTCTGGATCACATGTGTGTCATGGCAAGTGTTAGACCTGTTTTCCTATGCTGATTCTGAGTTCTTTTGGGGTTGATCTTAAGTCCACTGAAGGCCATAGAAGTTTTCCCAGCATAGTTAACACAAAACTTTAAAGTGTCACCTTCTTCCTGAATTGCCACTGTGAATTCCTGCAGGATAACTTGCCCTTGCCACATCATTTGAACTGCCCAGCTGAGGTTACTGTTGCTTAGCTACAAGACTCTATAATAAGAGCTCGAACCGTAGCAGAGCATGCACTGAAGCATTTCAAATATGACAAAACCCAAAGGATGCTCATCAGTGTATGTGCAGGAATATTACAGGTCCCAAATGCGGAGGTTTTAGCAACCATGACTGTTAGCTTTTAGCTAACAGAGCCCTGGTTGTTACTAGCTCAGCTTTTACTGGGGTTGGTTGTTTGCAGTCTGTGGCCAGAGACACTGATTTTAGGAACGTGGGTGTTTTGGGGGGAAATTATTGAATGAAGGACCCTAAAAGAGGGAAATGGGGTAGGAGAGGAGCTACTTGGGGTTTCCTGCAAGGAAAAACGCTGATTGCCAGAGTTAAGCCCTGGTTACTGGGCTTTGTTAGGTGATGCCTTGTCAATGTGAACTGCAGGACAGGTCACATGTGCTGTGTAAATATTGATCTCTATCAGCAACAGTGATGTATTTCAGCTTTTTCCTGCCAGTCTGCATAGGTGACTTGGTTTATATCTCCATAAATTCGGAATGCATTTTTGAATGGCAGTGATTGCCCAGGACACATCTTTCATTCTCACAGAAGCTACACATGAAAGACGTTAAAGCTGTGCTTCCAACAACATTAATTAACAGTCTGGAGGTGAGTGCTCAGCTGAATTCAATAGCAGTTCATCTGAAAGCAGAAGGCTCCTCTGATCCTCCAGGAGAATGGAGTAGGACTCACATCACCTGTGTGGTGACTGGGGCAGGGATTTGTGTCGAAAGGTAGCTTGGGGTAAGCTTTTCCTGAGGTTCAGCTGCTTCCAGTGTGAGTCAGCAATAGGAACTAACGATAAGAGCCAGCAGCCTGATGGTGCTGGACCATTCTCAGAGCGAGGCCACAAAGAGAGGCTGGCCTGGCTTTGTGCTTAAGGAGCGTGTTTGGAGTAACTGGTCATGTTGGTCCATAGATGGAAAGAAATGGAATCTGTGTCCATACTTCTGGCATGATCAAAGGAACCTATTGGAAGGGCAAGTATTGCAGTTTTGACTTTTTGTTTGTCTTCTCTGTCTCTAAAGATTGTTCTTGCTGTTTGTGTCACAGGTGTGAGCCCAGGGAAGCAGCAGGGTTAACTTCAGAATGGGTCAACTCTGTTTTCTGGCAGGAAAATGACAGGAAACCTGATATTTTTTAAGGAGAAAGTCCACTATGCAATATTGTGCACTGGATTTCTGGTTCATATGCAGTAACACAGCCCTGTTGAGAAAAGATACAGCAAGGATGACCTCACGTTGTTGTTATTTCTTGTTATTGATACCTATTTAACATAAACATCTATGTAAGCAGTGAGGAGCAAACTTCCACTGTGAAAATGTTAGTGCTTTTTGAACCCCCAGACTCAAACCCTGGAGAAGCTCTCAGTGAAACTCGTGGGGATGGGCCCTATCTTTGTAGAACTCCCTCCAGAACAAGAGGGTAAAATCCCACAATTCATAACCAAGGGGGACAGCTTTGTATTGTTGCCTAATAGGATACTGCATTATTGCATGGGAAACTGAACATGAGCCAGCAGTGTGTGCTTGCAGTGCAGAAACCAACCATATCCTGGCCTGCATCAAAAGGAGCGTGACCAGCAGGTCAAAGGAGGTGATCCTGCCCCTTTACCTCACTTGGAGTATTGTGTACAGGTCTGGTGTCTTCAACATAAGAAGCACATGGAGCTGTTGGAGCAAGTCCAGAGGAGGCCATGACCCATACAAAGGTTAAGAAAGTTGGGGCTGTTCAGTGCGGAGAAGAGAAGCTGCATGGAGATCTCAGAGCAGCTTCCAGTGTCTGAAGGGGGCTGCAAGGATGCTGGAGAGGGACTCTTCATCAGGGACCGTAGTGATTGGACAAGGGGTGATGGATTCAGACTGAAACAGGGGAAGTTCAGGTTGGAGATAAGGAAGAAGCTCTTCCCTGTGAGGGTGCTGAGGCACTGGCATAGGGTGCCCAGAGGATCTGTGGCTGCCCCATCCCTGGCAGTGTTCAAGGCCAGGTTGGACACAGGGGCTTGGAGCACCCTGCTCTAGTGGAAGGTGTCCCTGCCCATGGCAGGGGTTGGAACTGGATGAGCTTTAAGGTTCCTTCCAACCCAAACCATTCAATGATTCTGTGAACTCAGCTCATGGGGAATTTGTGTCATAGATGTGTGTAATTTATGGGGTGGTTCTAACACCAACAAAAAAAGCCAAGGTTTAAATATAGCCTGGATCACTGCCCAGGTTGTTTTTTTTTTACTGGGTTTCCTGTATATTCACTTGCCTGTCACTTCCAAACCTGTTTTGTCTCTCACTTAGCAGTGCAGTTGCACCCGTGTAAAGGCATTACATGTGTACTAGCTAAATATCAGCCTTATAGCACATATTCACCCTTGTTCCCAAGCAAGTTGCTTGTTTGCTCAAAGCAAGTTATTCTGCTGTGTTATGTTGTCTATTGATCACTCCATTTCACTTTTCACCCCTGTTCTTCTTGTTTTAATCCTGGCTCTTGCAGAAAGTGATGCCAGCCCATTAGGAAATTGAATTATTCATCCTTCGTATTGATTTTTCTTTACCATATAGCTGACGTTATTATGCAGGGACCCTTACCTTGCACTAGAATGGTTTGACAGCTCTCCTCACTCCTTTGCTTCCTTCTCTTTACCACCCCATCATTTCCAAGAGGAGGAGATTTTGAAAGCCATGTTGTGGAGTCATTCAGCTCCACTGTCAGGCTCCCCTTGCTGGTAGCCACACCAGTGACGGGATTTTTCTGTCTTTCCGTACACAAACAGATCAGCTTGTTCGCTACCAGCCTCAGTACTGACACCACAGTATCCATGGCAACGTGCCAGCCTGCGCAAGCATCTGCAGGTGCCTCAAAATCCAAAATGCCAAGTGATGACAAGGAATCGCTTCAGACAATGGATGTTTATAGGTGTCATAACCACCTGAAATGCTTTCCTCTTCACCCATCGGCTCCTTGATTATAATCTGCTTTACTTTTGCCTTGCTCCTTCATCAGGATACAAGATTCCAGGGAGAATTAATCCTTGTTTTGATGTTATATTCTTTTAGATTTAGATCAGCAGCAGAGTTGCCTCCTGGGAATCAGCACCGCAAGTTCCATTGCTGACTTTCCTCTTTGAACAGTGCAGTTTCTTGAAATGGTAAAATCTGAAGTCATAATTGAAGTGGCCTATGTCAACCAAACTAACAGATGAAGTTGTGTGACTGTGAGGCTGAGTGGTGATTCGACTCATTGTATTGCATGAAATACTATTTTCCTAGAGCGACAGTAGAATCGCAGAATCATAGAATGGTTTGTGTTGGAAGGGACCTTAAAGCTCATCCAGTCCTAACCCTCTGCCATGGGCAGGGACCCCTTCCACTAGAGCAGGTTGCTCCAAGCCCCTGTGTCCAACCTGGCCTTGAACACTGCCAGGGATGGGGCAGCCACAGCTTCTCTGGGCACCCTGTGCCAGCGCCTCAGCACCCTCACAGGGAAGAGCTTCTTTCTTATATCTAACCTGAATCTCCCTTATTTCAGTTTGAACCCATTCCCCCTTGTCCTATCACTGCAGTCCCTGATGAAGAGTCCTTCTCTGGCATCCTTGCAGTCCCCTTCAAATATTGGAAGGCTGCTCTGAGGTCATAGATTTAATATGATCCAATTAACCATTTTGGGGGAATACTTTTGCATAAGTTTATCCACCTGCTGGCATGGCAGACATGCTATTGTGTTCACAGCCCATAGTCTTCATTGATCTTCTGGGTCCTTCAGCTCTGCTTTCAGGAGATAGCATCCAGGTGCTCAGGCTGCATTTCTGAATCTGGTTGAAGTAACTACATCAGTTCATTAGTACAGGCACTTACATGCAAAATGACCTGTAATTCAGATTAGGTAATGACACAGAGAGTACTGATTTGTGCAGCTTGGTAACTGGACAAATGATAGACATAGGTTAGCATGGGATATATGTGCTGCTCCTCAGGACCCCACCTGTCATCTTTCATGTACAAAGCAGGCTGCTAGAGGCATGTGCTGACAACAACCCTGAGTGAGGGGCAGTTTTATAACACAGTGAACCAACAGGTAGTCTTCAGAGGTTCAGGACCATGTTCTACCACACTAAGACTGTTCATAGATCAGGCTGAGGTCATTCTCAAAACTAGGCTGGACCTATTTGTTGTTTGCACAAGAGGCTGAATTTAAAGCTTGGTCATGGGAAACAGCTGAACTTCATTACTGCTCAACTTAAAGCCACAGTTTTGGTGAGAAAATGGCCCTTCATTCTGTCTGCAATGTTTCCCATCTCTTAAGAAGTAACATCTGTGTTTTATTCATGGAAAGGCGAAACCAGAACCCAAACCCAACATGAACTACGTTGCCCCGTATTGTGGTGTTAACTTGATTAGGCTAATCTGTTATCAGATGATAATTTAAGCTTTAGGCTTGGAAAATGCAGTAACATTTGCATGTTTGAATATAACAAGAGAAGCCTATTAAAAAGCCTTACCAAAATCCCATATTAATAAAACAAGCTATCAGTGCCTCAGAGAACTGAAGAACTTCCATGAGCATGCATAGTAATAGATTCCTTCTAAGGTTTTTAGTCTTCAGTAGATATTGTTGGAAAGCTTTGGGGTTTTCACTAGAACAGGAAATTAAGTCTCAGAATTAGTATACCCTTCCTGTTCAGTTTGACTGCTAACTTGTACATCATACTTGTTTTGAAAAGCAACCTTTTCATATCATACAGTTTTGTTACAGATGCAATGGGTAAAGAGATTTTGCTATTTACACCTTAATGTATGTTCTGTTCATCTTCAGTTTGATCTTGTAGGTAAGCAGTGGATGTTTGGGTCTTTTAATTTCATTAGAAGGCCTAGTAAGACTGAATGGTGCAGTAGTTTTATTCCCACAGCTTTCGAGACAGAGAAAGAAAGCAGTGCTTGTACTAGTGAGAAGGTAGAGATGGCAAAACAACCCAAGCTCAAGCTTGCCTTTATTACTTCCTAGCAATCATAATTCCCTGTTATAACTAGAAAATGGTAAGTGCAACAAATCTTATTTTCCTAGAGAGTTTGGGTTGTTTTTCTTCTTGTGGGGATAGAACACTAATAGCTGAACTGTTTCTCTGTACCTGAGAAAATGGGTTAAAGCACTGAAAACTGGTTTAGGTTTAGAACTTTCTGCAGCCAAATCCTGCAGGGATCAGTAATCCCCCCACTTCCTTTTGAATGTGTTTACAAAACCTCCTGTGAGATGTCTCTAATATGACATGCCTGACATCCAGCTTTTCCCTCTTCAGCAAAGGAGCCAGCTCCATAACCAAGATGTCACAAAGCATCAAGAGCTGTGAGGAGGAAGCAGCTGGCTTTAGGTAAATGACAGGGGAAGGAGGAAGCTCTGAACATAACCGCATACTCTTGTAAGGGACCTCTAGCTGTCCCTTTTTCCCATTAGCATGTTATCTGGGAAGCTTTGCTTTCAATCACAGCTGTGAGAAATGAAGATGTCCACTGGAGTGTATTCTCTACTGTAAGTCTTGTGTCCTTGCATCCTCCAAAGCAGGTGGCACCGGGAGTTTGTATCCTCTCTCTGCTTTCAAATTATTCTACTTCTCATGCACAGACTGTCTTTTGACACTAAAGCCATTTAGTAAATTACAGTGTAGCTCCCTGAAGCTAATTCTTCCATCATAATTCACATGGGGACCTACCGTCCCTTGGATAAAAACACCAAAGATACCTAAGGTGTACAAAGGCAGCACTGCTCTGGTACAAGTCCTTCCACTCTGGCTAAATCTCACCTTTGCTGAAAGCTTTCCTGTAGCAACCTGAGGCATACATTTACAAACAGGTAATATCTCCAAATAATCTTTAAAAGGTGAATGTTATCAATGGGAAACAGGCATGAAGGCTTTTATATGGTAATGAGTTTACATGGTAATATGAGCTGATGAGATACAGTCGAGTTTCTTGTCCAAAACAGAAACAAACTGAACATACTTTGTTATTCAACACCAGGGATAAGTATATACTATTTTCAGCGGAAGCTTTTATTTTGCTTAGTGGTTGACTCTCTTTCACCTTTCTTCCCCACTGCCTCCGTTGGGCACTAGAGGGACCCTGGAGTTTTCCAACCGATAGAAGCAGCAGCAATACGGCGGCAGGAGCACTGCGTTTCCCGGTCACCTTAGCCAAGGTGCATCTAAGGGGAAAGGTGACAAAAATACTGCTCAACCGGTTGTTGAACGTGCGAGGAGACTGCAAACATGCCACTGGGGAAAGTGCGGGGCCATAGCCATACTTGCCCTTGTTTCATCCTCTCGTTGGTGCTCACAGCTCTTCCCGTCACGAATAAATCAGAGCTGGCTTTGCCTTGACTCCTCTGTTCATTTGGATAATGTTGTGACTTTGGCAGCAAGGCTTGAGTCACACTGGGCTTTTGAGAAATTAAAAGTTTCCTTCCTCAGTCTGAAGGGAAGCCAAATACCAAAGTTGCCAACAACTGCATCTCAATAAACTGTCATAGGAGCAGCAGTGGCTTGTTATTATAGCTATATAGCAAGAGAAGAACATATATTGACACCAGTTCCTTTTCAAACAGCATTTCCCAGCCACAGCTTCAAACAGATCTGTTCTAAATAGAGATACAGACAATGCCATTCTTTTTTCTTTTAGCAGGCCAGAAAAAATCCTCTGTGTTTGACTTACAGGACCTCCAAACAGAATCCATCAATGGATGGATCAGCATGTAAAAGCTTTACTACAAAGCTCATGGCTTGTGAAGTTATGTAAAAATCCATTTTTCCTTTGTACCCAAAAGATCTTTCCCCACTATCTCTTAGTGGGACGATGCTTTTTGATCTCTGCATGAATGTTTCCAATGACAATATGTGCATGCATTTTAATCTCCAACAGAAATTAAGGGAATTTTTCTCTGTCTTAATGTCTAGTGCCAACACTGCTGCTGAATATTTACTGTAAAGTATAATGTAATTTGACTAGATAATTATCTTGGGGAAAATGGCGAATGCCATGGTTTTTTTTTTTTTTTTTCCCTGTGTTTCTATTTCATCAGCTTTGATGATTGTTTAAAGCAGAGCAGCAGCTGAATGACTAACTTCCAGGATCCACTGGCTGCTGCTGAACAGAGACAGGCTGCTACTGTGCTCCATATGAGCTAGAGACCTTGGTTCCTCCATGGCACACGGGATATTCCGAGTGTTTCTCTGGATAGTTATATCATTCCTCTGATTTCTAGGAACGTTTGTGGACAGTGTGCAGTTGATTTATTGCACATGGTGTCTTTCTGTTAAGGCATCTCTTCAAGGATACCCAATATTTGTATGCGGTATTTGTTTCCAGCAAAAGTGTAAGCTCTCTGTTCCCTTTTAAATTGTTTTAATATTGTAAGCTTTAAATAAATCTAATTTCCATTTGGATGAAGTGTAACTGTTTCTCCTTGATGAAGTCAACTGCTCATTCCCTTTCAGGGCTCCTTCTGATTAGGCTTTATGTAAGCCTGCATTCATGTTATCTAGATGGTGAAAGGAAGGGCAAAGTCCCGGTGCTTGAGGGGAAAGCTCCATCAAGGTCTTTGCAAGGACACATAAGCTTCCAAGGGGAGGCACAGAAGAAGACGGCAGGGGAAAGGCACTGCTGATCCTTAGGGTGCTGGGGATGCTGGTGCCCATTCCTGGTGCTCCTGGAAGAGCAAATTCTGGAAGAAAGACTGCAGCAGATCTATTTCCTCTGGAAGCATCTCCTCTGGATGGCTATACATCACTGAGAGCGGGTAACCAGAGGGGAATGTGATGGATTTGTTCTCTTGGCAAGCTCCTGCTCCCTTTGTATGCACTGATTTACAGATGAAATGCTCAAAGAGGGAAGCAGCAGTGGTGGGAAGTTCTCCCATACAGCTTGAGAAGGGTTCAGGGAAGGGACTGGAAGTGATGCTTGTAGCCTTGACTCACAAACTCAGACCCTTGAAGGAAAAGAAAGTGTTCTGATTTACAAATACATAAACATATGTAACAGGATCATTTGGTGTCCCCAAGTCACTTTATTGATATTAACATGGGACTGGAATACAGCCTGATGCAGTTGAGTGATGGCCATCTCTGTATTGCAGCTGAAGCAATAGGAGCAATGGCAGGACCTAACCCTTCCTGAACCTGTGTTTTAACTGCATTTGTTAGGCTAATACATCTGTGACATGCTCAGAATGGCTGGTGAAGATTCTGACAGACTGGATTTTGTACCTACATTTTTAACAAGCCATTTGGACTAGTTTGTTTAGGAAATAGGAAAGGTGAGAGAGTACCATTTCACTCTTTCCCCTCCAGCAAAGGGAACTGAAATGAAATGATTCTGGCTAGGAAGTGTGAGATGAGCCAGTGCTGCAGCTCCACCACACCAGAGGCACTGCTTGATGGATGGCTTTGCCCTTGCCTGCTGTATGGAATATGGAAACAATAATTGGTTTCCTGAGGGGCTGAGAAGGAAAGTTCACTTGGAGAAGCTGGTGAATGACAAAGTAATAGATCTTTAATTGCCAGATTCCAGGAAATGGCTGGAGACCTTGGCCCTGCAAGAGCACAATCTGTAAGTTAGGTGCTGTAAAAGTGGTTTTTAACCTATCTCACCATTATATGTCTTCTTTCTGTAGAGGATAAAGGAGAAATTATATTGAGCTGAGACTTCCATTGTTGGAAAATTCTGATGGAATCAGGTGAGGGACTCTCAGGATGCTTCTTCACAACGGCTGGGATGATTGAATGCCAGAGGGGGACTCTTCATCAGGGACTGTAGTGCTAGGACAAGGCATGATGGGTTCAAAGTAAAACAGAGGAACTTGAGGTTAGATATAAGGAAGAAGTTCTTTACTGTTATGGTGGTGAGGCACTGGAATGGGTTGCCCAGGGAAGTTGTGAATGCTCCATCCCTGGCGGTGCTCAAGGCCAGGCTGGACAGAGCCTTGGGTGACATGGTCTAGTGTGGGCTGTCCCTGCCCATGGCAGGGGGTTGGACCCTGATGACCTTAAGGCCCTTTCCAACCCAGACCAGGCTGTGATTCTGTGACTGCCCACGGGCAGGGCAGGGCAGAGCAGGGCGACAGCCGCTCCGCTGGGCGCTGGGTACCGGAGCACAGCGGCGGCAACGCTCGCCCATCGCCACGCAAAGCGGTTCGGCCGCGGGGCCCCTCCGCAATGCAGGGGCCGCTGCGGGGCGGGGCGGGGCGGTGCCGAGGGGCCGGACCCGCCGCTACCGCCGCCGCGGGGGCCCTGCGGGAGCGGCGCCGGGGCGGGGCCGGGGGGCGGAGGAGCGGGGCGGGTCCCGGGAGCTGGCGGCGCGCAGGCGGCCGCGTCCCGGCGACAGCCCCGAGAGCGGCGGGGCGGGCTGAGGCGGGCACAGCGGCCGCGCGTCCTCCCTCTGTCCCTCGGCGCGTCCCGGTGCCGGCAGCCGCCGCGGCGCTCAGGTAAGGGCCCTTCCCGGGACCCTGCGCTGCCGCCCCGCTGCGGGCGGGCCGGGGCCGGTAACGGACGGGCGGGCGGGGGCGGCGGGTGTCTGGTGGAAGAAGAGAAGGAAAAGACCGAAAGCCGTTGGGGGTAGTTGGGTGTTCGGGGGGTTGGGGTTGTGGTGGCTTCGCGGCCGTCGGGAACCGTTGGGAGCCGTCGGGGGTCGCGCTCGCTTCCGTAGGCGGACCCTGGCCGAAGTTGGCAGTGGGTCGGAGCGGTGGCCCGAGGTAAAGCGAGCGGGCGGCTCCCCGGTAACGCCCGTTTTGCCTCCATAAAGGTGCAGCCGAATTTTGCCTTGAAGGGTTTTGAGCACCCCTAGACGTTAAAACCCTTTAAAGGATGTAACCGTCTGTCCTCTCCTGCCCCCGCCCCTGCTAAGCTCCTCTAAAGGGATCTGTGAGGCTGAACAAAGAACATTGTGCGAGACAAGGGGGTGCGGTGGTTGTAAGCGCTTTTAATTTGCGTCGGGGAGAGGGGGGAAAGACATATTAAAGAAAGACTCATTCCGTGTATTGAATGGGTGAGCTGCGGAGGGGAACCGTGCCGTTGGGGAGGCTGTAACCGCAGTGAGGCGGTGGAGAACAAAGCCTTTTTATGTAAGCGAGAATTATGCAAAATGTGCCTCGCTTGAGCTGCTGCAGGTACGAGCCGTGAGCATATTCAGCTCTGCGGTGCCCTAACGCTGCGCCCTATGTGATGCTCCAAATAAAGGCTGGCTCGCCCCAATTTGTTGCATGTATGTTTGCGATGCTAATTATGACCTGCCGTTTGAATGAGATGTGCTTTATGAAACACCTTTGGGAAAGAAGGGGGTGTGCCGCATGCCGGAAGAGTTGCTTTCTGTATGTGAGATACCAGCGTTGTTTGTTTCCCCATGCTAAGCGGGAGCTCTCAGTTTTCCTCTGAATAAAGGTATTCTCTACTTTGTTGGTGGATTTCGATGTAGGTTTCTTCCCGACATAAAGTAGCAGGGTTTCATGTATAAGTGGTCACTAACATAAAACCATGCAGTAGAATGGGATATATTTTGTCAATTTTACTTATTCTAAGTCTCTAGCATCCCGTTTCATGAGTCATGTCTTTGTGTCAATAAATCTTACTCCATCCTTTCTCTGAAAATCATTTGCTGTCCAGCATTTGTGCTGCTTGCAGTTCAGAAAACCTGCCCCTTTTGCTTTCACAAGGGTTCTTCTTTGCAAAATTGAAGCACATGTCATTCTGTTCTGTTTCTCCCCGTTCCCTCCCCAAACCTTTGTTTTCTGTCTGTGAAAGAGCCTGTTTCTTTTCACCTGTGCTGGTTTAGACTTGCAGGGATGTCTAGACTCCAGATCTCATATGCACCCAAGAAGAGGCTCAGCAGCAAAATGTATTTTCTATAGCTCCTGACTGGATGACGTGATCACAGCGTCTCAGTGCCTGCTGGGAACAGAATGTGCTGAGAAAGCATTACCTGCTGAAGTTACCCCTGCCATTACTTCATAGATCACTAAGAAGTGATTCACCAGCATTGACAGGATGGGCACCTTCCCAGTATGTGCTGGAAACTTCCTTCAGTTAGCACATAGCGCAGTTAAGTTTATGGATGGGTGTATATTTCTAATGTTCTAATGTTCTGAAAGTGTGAGATGTAAAATGGAGCCCATTGTGCCCCTTATAGTGCCCAGGTCTAGGAATGGCTGAATTCCTCACTGTGTATTTCATTGCACCCATTTGCAAAACACCTCCGCTGCACTCATCAATGGGCAAGTCCTCAGGTAATGTTTTACCAGGTTCCTGGAGCTCAGGCATTTGCTAACACTGAAAACAACCCCAGAGGCTTAGACCATTCAGTGTGAAAGGTGCAAGCGAGCCTTTGTGCAGCAGGGCTCTGGGAAGAGGGGTGATTTCAGCAGTGAGGTGCAGTGGCATAAACTCTGTCTCTCCTCCACCTCTCGTTTACCCAAGGGACGGGATTTGGTTAATGTAACTTAACAGTTTGTTGCACCCATATTGTGCATTGCCTGGGGGCGTTTGAGAGGAGCCAAAGAGCTGTCATCCTGAGAATAAAAAGTCGCTGTTCTGTGGGGAGTTTTAGCCCGCTTTGAGCATGGAGGGCAGTTCATTGTGCTCCTAATGCGGTTCATTACAGAAAGCGGCATTTGCTGCCTTGATTTAGAGATCTGATGTAATTGTTATGGTATGTTATGTCAGTGCCCACTTAGCTGCACTCTTTAAATAAGTGCTGACAATAAAGAAGAAGTCGTAATTTAATGATCCCTGAGGTGCCCTGCCTTGGCATGAGGGATCTGATCACAGCAGTCCCTAAATGAATCTCTGCAGTCTGTAGCTTAAGAATTCCCTTGTTTATAGATGTTTTTCCAGAGTACCTCTCCTTTCAGCCTGTGTCATGCTGCTTTCTGTATTAGTTACCGTTTGCTAAACCATATACCTGCATTCATGAGAGGAGACATTTGCTAAGTGCACTGATGCCAGAGCAGGCTCTGGCCCCTGTAGCTCACTTAGCAGTTGTCTGAGCCGTGGAAATTGCTGGAAATACCTAAACACCGAAATGGGGGGGGTGAGGCCTGTTGCAGGCTCTGGTGGACTATTTCAGCTATCACTCCCAAATGTGGCATTATTTCATACATGTGTTGGAGACAGATTTGTTTTCTTAAAGGGGTAGGAAGAAGGGGAGGTAGGAAAAAACAATTAGGTTGCAAGGACCTGATGATGATGGCTTTCAGAATGTTTACCTCTTTGTTCCTACAAGCTCTATAAAGTCTCAAGGTACTGACAGAACTTGTAATATAGCTACAGTGTTTGTGGGGTCTGAGACCTGATCTGCCATGGTGGACAAATGACAATTAGCTTAAGGAAGGGGGAAGAAGCCCCACTCTGATGGTAGTCTTTCTCTATACATTGTGGGTCAGTCCAAAGGCCCAGGTTCCTTGCAACTCTTCTGTAGATCACTGCACAGGCAGTGATTGTGCTGAGAACTGATCTGATATCATCTCTGGCACACAGCAAAAGGAAAACAAAGCCACCTCTTGGCTTTATTGGGGTTCCCCAAAGAGGTACTGCTGCCTGCAGGACATTGGTAACTGAAGTGAAACCAGGTGTAGAAAGGGATCGGGGAGTGTCATGGTTAATATGCACATGAATGAGTGACAGCCAGAAACAGGCTGAGAGAGCTGGGCTGGTTCAGCATGGAGAAGAGAAGGCTCCTTAAGGGGAAACCTCAGGGCAGCTCCAGTGCCTAAAGGGGCTGCAGGAAACCTGGAGAGGGGCTTTGGATAAGGGGAATGGCTTTAACCTGCCAGAACAGGGGAGACTGAGATGAGCTCTTAGGCAGAAGCTCTTCCCTGTGAGGGTGCTGAGGCGCTGGCACAGGGTGCCCAGAGAAGCTGTGGCTGCCCCATCCCTGGCAGTGTTCAAGGCCAGGTTGGACACAGGGGCTTGGAGCAACCTGCTCTAGTGGAAGGTGTCCCTGCCTGTGGCAGGGGTTGGAACTGGATGAGCCTTAAGGTCCCTTCCGACTCAAACCATTCTGTGATGATTCTATGAAATTTGGAAAGGTGTAATATCCTGGGGTCTTAGTAGTAGGTGACTTCCCAAGGTCCCTTCTAAACTGAATTATCTGACGATCTGGTTATTTTGTTTGTATGCTGCCTTAAAGTCCATGTGTATACTTGATGAAGAAATAGTATTATCTATGAGCTTATAAGTAGAATTGTTCCCTAATACTCCAGGATGCTTGTTTTGGTCCGTCTGGATTTATTCAGTTGTTTAAAATGCAAGCTTAATTGCCCATGAAAGTGAGCCTTATGCATGCTTAAAAGTTAAGCATGTTTTTAACAGGAAAGGGAATATTTTTATTGCAGAGGGAAAGAGTGTAAATTCAGGGTGTGTAGGCTCGGTGGTGGAAAACCCTCAGTGATGTTTGGTGGCGCCAAGTGCCTCCAGAGAAAGCATGGAAATGAACAACGTTCCATGAAATCACTATGTTGCTTATCCCTCCCCAAACACACATGCACATACTAAGGGGGAGGGGTTGGTCTTCACATATTTAAGGGTGGTGCTTTTTCTTCCATTCTTCTGCATCGTGTACAGGTGTGGTCATTAGCAGCATCTCAGCTAATAAGGGAGAAACAGCATGACACTGATTTCCATAGGGTGGAGCTGACATTAGAGGATTGGTGCTGCAAACAGAGGTGATTTCTTAAGCCACCTGCCTCAGCAGAGGAAAAAGCTTCTATTTCATGGGTAGGTTTAATCACAGGTTATGCTACTAAACTATAGGAGGGTGTTTCAGAAGGTGGTTCAGTGTAATATTCGTAATTGCTTTCTAGGTATTGGAGGAAAAGGCTGATGGGGTTAATTTGGATTGCTGTGGCCACATGGATTGACTATGCTAGCTGTTAAGAAGATTTGAGGTCTTGATTGACCCATTTTATTCTAACACTAATTGTTTGCTGCTGTAGTAAGGAGAAAAGATGAGCTAATGCTGTTGCTCCTTATGGTTTTACACTCATTGCTGGTTTTCCCTAGAGCAGTCTTGCAGATGAAATTGATCTTTGTTCTTTTGTCTTGACGGGGGAGGTGGCTGGGAGCCTGTCACACTCATTCAGAATGATAAAGAAGGAGTTTTCAGTGTTGGTGTTTGTACTCACTATCTTGCATCTTTGTTAAGGTGCTAATTGGAAAGGAATTGTGATGTAAAGGGGAGGCTTGGGCAGTGTCTGAAATATAAAGATTTATTAAACTCCTTTGTTTGCTGTAATCTCTGAGACAGGTTAGTGCTGCTTGAGAGGTTTGAACAGTGTTACAATGCACTGTTTCTGCTTTAAAGCATGTTGGTTTTCGAACTTTCTGTGGTATAATAAATATTTGGGTTTTTCAGTACATAATTTCCATCTTTCATATAAAGGATATGTTATACATGTGTCTGTTCATGTAGCATAAGGGAGACAATAGCCCTATTAAAAGCAAGAGTGTGAAGTGTAACTGTGTTGAATTAACCGAATCTACACCTGACTTGCACCATCTGAAAAAAGACAATGCCCCTTTCAGCTTTGCTTTCTCACCATTGAAAATCCGGCATGCTTTTCCCCTTCAGGGAAATAATCTGTTTATACCTGTGTATTCCTAAGTTATGGATTTGTAGGTAAAATTCAGCCCCTCTTCCAGGTTTTGCTCCTTCATTTGCAATCAGCACTCATGGGTACAGGCATCTAAGAAATAACTTCTTGTCTTGTGTCGGTCAAGCACCCGGCAAGAAGTAGGAAGGTTGTTCTGTTGGTACTTCTGCAGCTATAATGCAGTTAGGTTATGGTAGCTTCCAGTGAGCTGAGGCTATGAAAGCTTACTTTTCTGTTTGTGAAACTTGTCATTTTGTCCCCGAGGGACGTTTAAACTACCTTTCAATAGCTGTTTGCAGGATTAGCTGTATTTAAAGTGTATCCAACTTCTGGATAAACAACATGAACAAAAAAACCCCAAACCAAAACCAGCAGGCCAGTCATGTCTGCTAACTTGGCAGCATTTAATTATGAGACCTATTGATTCAATTAATCTCGTGGTTTCACTTTATTTTCTGGAGGGAACGATAGGGGCTGGTTTCTGGTTTAAAACCATGAGCTGTCAGTTCTGTTTTGAGGAACATACATTGTCTGTTAGCAGAGCTGCTTGGCCGTGCAAAGCTTGCCATTTTTACTAAGGTTCTGATCTTGGATGAACAAAGAAAGTTTCTCAAATGAGAACATAGTGTAGGAATATTACAGAGGTTCAGGACACAGTTAGGGTTATGCTTTTGAAAACTGCAGCCATGATCCAGGTTTGATCCAGAGGTGAACAGAAGGCGGCTGTGGACCTTCAGAAGTGACCTAGGTGCTTCACTCCTGGGCCAGAAAACCAGGTTTGCTGGCTTTGGGTGCAGATCTGCAGTGATTGGCCTACTTCCTGACACAGGGAAGAGCGAAGTCTCCTGCTCTCTTCTGTTCTCCTCACTTGCTGTAGAAGGTATCTGTATACCTTGTTAAGCCAGTGCAGGCAAATGCAAGGTGCCAGATCTTAAGTTCAGGGGCCCCCCTTAGCCTCTGGGAAAGCTCAGAGACTGAGGAAAGCCTGTTTGCTGTGAAAAAGGCTGAAAGTGATGTCTAAAATGCTTTGACTTTAAGGAGGGTTCAGGTCTAGATCTGAATTCTGCTTAGCTGCAAATCTGGTTAGCTTGTTTTACCTCACCAGCTCTTTTGTGCCAACTTACTCTGTTTTCTTCAGTAGCCTTTCTCTGACTGCCAGGTCTGAGCAGATTGTTTCCCATCATGGAGAATTAAGGCTGTATGCTGCAATGTAATGACTCCCATCCCAACATCCAACATTTGCTCATGTTAATGTGATTCCACTGTCCCCCAACCGATTGTGGGACAAAGAGATCCCACAGCCTTTTAAAGCCCCTGTTCTGTTTTTGCAGTTGCTTCCCCCGACCCAGTAAGGTATGCTTGGGCACCCACTCCTGTGCTGGCCATGTGGTATCACTCGGAAAGCAGAGCTGCTACCTTTGTTTGAGCTACTGTGTTTGTGGCTTGATCAGCAGGAGCTGTATGGTCACATGCAGGGTGCCTCTTGCTGGCAAATCCCTGTCTGCTGGTGCCTGATGTGATTTTTGGGTGTCTCAAGCTGCTGGTGATGGTTGTGTCGCAGGGTGTGGTAGGTAGGCAGGCATGCTGCTGTTCTTGCTTGCAGCAAGACCGTGTTCATGCAGTTAGGTGTTTGCCTGCTTCCTTTGAGTCACGCTGAAATCAGTACTAGCTTTTATTTCCCTCAGTAATTAGAAAATGTTCAGGAAGGCTTGAGGAAGAAATCCAAGGGCTCAAAAAGGAGAGATGCAGGGGTGAAGCTGAATGATTTTTCAAAGGAAAAGGAGAGTAGAGCTTGTTCAAGGGTTGGTCTGGGTATTTGATTGCTCACATCCCATCCTGCTTGTCAACCTGCAGCTTAGGGTGAGGGTTGGAGATGAAGCTGGGTGTGCTGGCCCTAAGCTGCTTCCTGGCCTGCAGGATTATCTTCAGCACTTCCCCCTACCTGTGTTAGAAAATACAGGGTGCAGGGACATAGCCACAAGAATAGGAGAGACTTTTCTGAATTAAGAGAGTCAGCTCCTCCAGATACATGTTGGAGTTGGTTCTGATTTGTACTGATTCCGTCAGTGCAGAGTTTGGCCCTAAGGATGCTCTTCACAGGCTGTCAGTATGCTCACAATACAGCTGGAAGTTAGTGTTGATGTAGCTATGAGTCCAGAGCACACTTGGCATTTAGGATTGGCACTAAGTGTGGCTGGAAGGAAAGTGGCAAGCTTTTTGTCCCCATCCATGTCTTTCCTAATATGATTGATTTGATGTCCTATAAAGAAAATCTTCCCCTGGAAAGTGATAAAGAAATGCATAAATCAGGAGCAAGGAAACTGTGTATTTGTTTTGGATTAGGGAGATAAAATATGTCTGTTTCCTGAAGTAGTAAAGGGAAAGTTGGCAAACATTATGTGAGAGAGTCATTAAAAAAAAAAGCAAAAGAAAACCAAACAAACCGCTGTGCGTGTGAATGAACAGTTAGTAACTTGATTCATTCCAAAGAGCAAGGGATAGAGCTTTCATTCCATTTCTGGCTACAAAGAGCTGGTTATACTTCTGAATAAGACTTAGCAAAATATTGAATTTAAGCATTTTGTATTATCCAGTGCTATCTGTTACAGCATATAATAAATTTATGTGTAAGACTTCGACTAAAAGGCATTTGGTAATATGACAAATTAATATCTATAATTTTATATTCCACATAGTTTGCCAAAATTAGCAGCAGTGATTTATAGGTAATACTTACAGTCCTTTCAATTAGATCATTTTAAATGGCATGCTACTAGTGTTGCTTAAAACACTGTCAGTGTTTTGAATGCAAGATCAGAAATACTCTTAAATGTGCTTTTCAGTATGAATAGTTATGATCTTTTTGTGGAATGCATTTGAAAAATGTAGTTAAATTGCATTCACTTTTTGACTTGTTTTGGCCCACTGTACACTTTCAGCATCGCTGTTAGCGGTGAGTGGAATTAATCATATATCGCAAGGTTGATTTGATAATTACAGGCACTTGGAAGTTAGCAACACATTTTCTCATTTTACCATATTTATGATATTGGTTCTACCTGCCTGAATGGCTGGGTGTTATTTCGGTGGTAATGCTGCTATCAGGGTGCCAGCACAACCCTGCCTCATCACCTGTAAGTACCAACAGGCACAGAGTCAGTCAAAGCTTTCCTATCAACTGCCCCAGCAGCCCTTGAGTCCGGTAACACTGACTTTTCGGTGAGCACTGACTTGTGCAGATGGTGCTGATGCTGCCTGATGTGCACCAAGCAGCTGAACTAACAGGGTTTCTGTTCTTTGGTTCATCAGTGATGCAGAGGGTTGACCAATGTACAGGGGGGTTGTACAGGGGGGTTGGAGGAATTCGATTGCTTAAGCAAAGGTATTATCTGTACCTATCATGCCTACTAAGCAGAACAAAAGCACTAGCTATTGATAAGGAAAAGCAGACACCTGGTTCTATTGACAAGGAAAAGCAGACACTTGGTTCTACTGATAAGCACCTATTGATAGGGAAAAGCAGACCCCTGAATCTACTGTTAAGGGAGAGAAGCAGATGGTTGATGGCTGGGACCAAACCCGAAGGCCATACGTGAAGACTAAAAGGTGAAAAGTTCAAGAAGAGGAAGACTCATTTACTTCATCTTGAAGACCCCTGCCCATGACCAGAGGGGGCGCTGTGCAGGCGCAAAGGACCTTCTAGCTCACTGTAATACGAAGCGGGGATAGGACATGAATATGTATAGGCGTATGGTGCAACCTTATAAATGTAGAGGGAAACAACACTGGGGCACGCATGACTTTTGGAGAACCAATCCCCCGTGCGTCTTCAGCTGAATAAAGCATACCTACTTTACAACTTTAACCAAGTTGTGGAGTCTATTCCGCTATCAATCAGCATGAAGGCTTTGACACACTGATAGTAAGTCAAGTAGTAGCTGCTGAAGCAGTGTCTTATGGCTTGCTTTGAAATCTCTTTATGAACTTGATTCTTCTTGCTGTCTTGCAGCACAAATGGGTATATACACTGCCACTTATGGAGAGAGTAGCCCTTGCTATGTTAAAGCTACTGACAATGGCAGTGTTTCCTTGGTGGAAGATGGGTACCTTCCTGAGCTGGTACCTACAAATGCTGCTGATTGTTTTAAGGCATACTCCTTTCTTGGGTGGGGTCATGAATGTTCTGTTCCAGTGATGGGGACAGAGCAACATGGTGGTGGTGCAAGCTGTGCTTGAAACTAAGTTGTTTACACTTTGAATTAAGTGTTTTAAGACTAATTTCCACCAGCCCCTGACCCCCCACGCCTGTTACAAGCAGGAGGAGGGAAGAAGTAGTTGAAAAAAAAAATGTTTTCCATGCTTTGGAACACGAAGCTATACTTAATACTAGGATCAGAAAGAACTATTTCCGTGAAGACATGGTATTGCAGAGTTGGCATTATGGGTCATTGCCCTGAAATAGCAATAGTAAGCACCAGGTGATCTGCTTTGCCCTTAACTGCCCTGCCGTTCTCGGGTGGATTTCAGTTCTGAGGTTTTAGTCACTTGGAATACAGGAGGTGTTTTGTTTCTAATTCCTTTTATATACTGATAGAAGTAGTAATTTATTTCTGAAGAGGGTGAAATTTTCTTCTGCATGTGAATTTGTTGCAGGATCAGCCCCAGTGACATTGCTTATTCCAGCATGCAATGGAGTAACTGAGATGTACCCTAGGATGGGCGAGGGAATGAGTGTTTTAGCTGTAGTGTGGGTTTGTGTTTTCTCTGGCAGTGTTTTGGTGGTTTCCCTCACTTGCCTAAGGGAAAGGGAAGGTGAGTGAAAAATCAGTTTTCCTCCATTGGGGAGGGATGATCTCTGCATCAATCAAAAAGGTAAAAAGAGAGGTCAGAAGCATTTGTCATGCTTTTATTTGAAGAATCAGCTGTGGAGACTTGTTTCAGCTGTAACTGGTAGGTTTCCAAGCTGACACAACAGTAGGAATAGGATTTGCCTGTCCAGGATTTCTGGAGGCTGTTGAGCTATCTCCCTGCGTTCACTTCTTTTACTCATCCAAACACAATATAAGCTTAACTTTTGGATTCTGTTCCCCTCATGCCTTTGCAGTTGGAAAGACTGGTGTATTTCTTGTTTGTTCCAGTGCCTTTACCTGCAGGCAAGGCATGATCTAGATTGAAGTATAATCCTGGTGGATTGGTAAACAAGCCCTGCCCCATGCCTGTGTCACTAACCGGATGAGTAGCGCTTTGAATAATGTTTTGAGACTTGTAAGAATAACATTTAGCAGAAACTTTCCTCTTGCAAGATGCAAATAGTCAAATGAGCAAGCAAATGTGCCTCCGGAAGAAAGGTGCTGTGTCTCTAGTCACTTATTAATGCTTCTCTTTCCGTAATGGATTTACTTCACAGCATGAAAATCCTTCAAAACTGGTTGTGGTACTGTGCAGTTTCCCCTTCCACTGTAGGTTTGTCTGCATTCAAGTGTTCCTTTCCTCTTTTTTCATTTGTTGCTTTTGAGTTTAATCATTCATTTCATATTGAAACATAGCTCTGGGCAGAGCTCCACATAAATAAGAAACTTACTGCATAGATGAAACCATGGAAAAAGAGCCTGTGATGTGCTTTTGCTGGATGTTTGGAATTGTGGAGTTGCTCCTCTTCTGAGGAGCTTATGGGAGGCTTAGATCATGGGGTGGGCAGCGTGTGGTGGGGCTCTGGGCTAGTGGTGAGAGCCTCTGGCATGTCCATCAGAGGTGCACTGTTGGTTTTGGGTTTAGCTTGTTCCATTTGCTTAGGTCCTGATCCACAGCAGAACTGGAGAAGCTCTCCTGTGGGGATTTTCTGGGCACATTTCAGCCCCAAAATCATCTTCTCTATATACACCATTAACGTGGCTCTTCTGGGTCCTTTATTTATGCCCAAGCCTGCAAAGGCAGGTTCCTGGCTGCCAGGGCAGAACAGGCATTTTTGCCCTGTGTATCTGCTGAGCAGCGGCAATTACCGTTTCTTACCCTACTAATTCTAGTGGGAGCATCAAGCCTGACATTCTGGAGCTCCCCAGCACAGGCCCTTGCTGTACACTGGGAGGAGTCACAAGGCCGTATCTTTTTCTGTAGCAAAACACAGTTTTCCCCACCCTGTTTGAGAAATACTGAGACAGTTTGCTCCGTCATGTCCCCCGACCCTGGTACTTGTATATCACGTTTGAAACTGTTCCTGAGAACTGACTACTGCAATTGGCCAAGTAAAGGTTTGTTGGGTTTAGCCTGAAATATGAGATGATTTAAACAAACTAAATCTTAGTGCAATAGCAGAAACCAGGAGAAGCCTTCCCGTTTGGTAGCCTGGGATGTGGTCACTCTGCAGCCAAGGCTTATCTCAGCTGGTGCTGTGGGGGTCCTGCGCCTCTTTGCTCCCACGGCGCATAGTCCTTGCCTGACCCCGTGGGAAGGCAGCTCAGGAAGCGGAGCCAGGGCAATGCCAGTGCTGGGCAAAAATGACTTTCTACCAGTCCAAGTCTCTGCAATGCTTGAGAGCACTGGGGACAGGGAGGGGCAGGAATGTGTATCTGAATCTGAGAGCTGGAAGGCATTTACCTATCTGAAAGACAGGGATTTGAATGAAGTTATTGCTCCATTTTGAAAATAAAGTGTATTTTTAATATATTTTTTTAAATTATTTTAATTTTGATTGTGATTTGAAGGGCATGAGACATAGGGTTACAGGAAAAATGTTGTACTTGGCTCCCTTCCCGTGAACAGTCAGAAATATGCTTGGCACAGTCTTTTGCTGGTGGTCACAGGGAGATATGTATGGTAATAAACAGCCCTTCTACGCTTTCTGCTGCTGGCTCTGAACATTGCTGTGCTGCAGCTAACTTGTTTGCAATAAAGCCCCTGTCTGTGCCTTTAATGAGGGACTGTCCTGAGGTAGAAATTGCCTTCCTTGGAATTAGAGGAGGAGGAGGAGGGATGTGTGTTGTGAGGAAAAGCTAAGCCAAGGAACACCTGGCAACCAGATGGCCCCTAGCATGCCGCATCATACCCACATCTTCATTAAGGATTATTGTGGCTGTCTCTGCGTAATAGATTTAGAAGTTTGGGGTCACAAGGAGTTGGAAAATTGTGACCCGTCACAATTAAACATAAGTTATTTTTAGAAAACAAAGAACTGAGCCGAAAGCTGAATTAGAGCTACTTGAAATGCTAGAGCTCAATTGGGTGCTGTTTTCTAAGCAACCAACAAAAGAGCCCATGCACTCGAGTCAGAGGCACAAAGCAACCCAGGGTGGTGGCAGGTGGGCTGGAGACAGCAAAGCTGTGAGCAGCAGCAATACCATGGGACTGGCATTATTCTGCTTCCCCAGGGCAGCTGGTGGTGTGCACTTCTCTCTGAATATTTATGCGTGCAACAGATAAGGGTTGCTCAGACCCTTAGTAGGACAGGACTGTGTTGTTTGCACTTATTTATGTGAGACTTGACTTGGTATCTTCCACTGATGTTTTACATGTATTTAATATTGCTTTCTATGTCCCTTTCAGTGTGCCTGCAATCCAGAAAGGGCAAACTTGAAGGTTTCAGGTGAATTATGAGAATGCCAGTAGGAAAACAGAGATTTGGGAAGAACTGAGTTGGCACACAAACCCTTTCAGTGTTGGTGGCCAGTCAGTAACAGCGGTTGGGAATGTGGTCAGGAATCCAGGCTAGCCCTGTGTGGATGCACAGAAGGGAGCAATGAGGAAGCTGCTCTCACTCCTACATCTCTTCTCTACTCTGGCAGGTAAAAGAGGCATGGCAGTACTGAGATGCGTGGGGAGGTTTTGGCTGGCTCACTGCTGCTCTGGAAGATGGGAGATGCCTCGTTTTCAGGGAGTTGTTTCTGTGAATCAGTGGCTCTTGCTGAATCTGGGACCGACTGATACCATCTTGCACTGTTAACCTGCTCTCTGCTCTGCTTTGAAAGCTCTTTAGGTATGTGACAGGAATAACACAGAAGAAACTGTGCTAGTCCAGAGGCTATGTAAAGTCTGATTGCCTTCCTTACAGATGCTTTGGAGCATCTGCAGGAAGCTTGAGCTGGTTGTTCACTGCTTCCATTCTGGTGACGTTGGTGGAATAGTAAGAGCATTGTTAGCTTTTATCCTATATGTGGGCAGTATATCTTTTGTCACTTTCATGTTAAGATATTGATAAGCACAACTTCAAAACACTTACTGAAGCATCTATGTAATTGCTAGGTAGTGTTGATTTCAAAGCCTATTTTGAATTTCATGTGGTGAGTTCTGAGGAATCCACCTCAAAAAACTTGTTTTAAATATCACTTCAGTTTTTAAGGCTACTACTACCTGTGGGGTTGGTTCTGCAGCTGAGATCCTTGTTGAAGATGAGCTAACTTGCTTTATGCAATGTGCAAGTACTTGTATCTTATTAAAGACAAGCCAGTGGCACCCTACCACATGAGATGGGGCAGCCACATGAATATGGAGCAACTCTGTCTTGAAAGGGTGGATCAAATTGTTCAGTAGGTTTTTTAATTTTCTAATCCTCTGCATCTGAAAGGCTATATGGTATTCCTTATTTTACCCTCGGGAGAGAAAAAGAAATCTCAGTTCTTGAAAGCTACTGCCCCAGGTTAGGCAGTCCTTACATTAACAGTTCATTACCCAGAGAGGCTGGAATATCCTTTTGTTGTGTGTTGATGGCGTCTTCAACCAGTGCAAAACTGCACAACAGTAACTTGGAAAGCAAAATGGGGGAAACGTGCCTGAAGGATTGACTGTGCTGCTGTTGGTTTTCCCCCGAGAGGAGCCCAGCTGTCTTGAAGCTGAAATTAAAATGCAAATCCGAAAATAGGCATAATTAGGGTACTTCCTTTAGACAATGTCTGGAGCAAGCAGCTTCAGTTTTTGAGGATGTGTTTCTTTTTTCAGTGGAGAAGTGTTTGAGCAGTGAATGAGGGAAACGGTGATTAGCAACTGCACACTGTGGTGGTGATCTCCAGCTTGGGAAGATTGTAAGAGAACAGAGGAATGAGTTCTTTTTCCACACCAGTCCTTCTGCTACCGTGTGTAAACCTGATGAAGACTTTGTAATGTACAGAATTGCTGTAACACATTGGGACTAAAATGAGCAGAAGGTGCTGGACTGGGTCCTGTTGGAATTTTACATGGCATTTTGCAGAGTCAGGATGGATTGCTCCTGGGACGCTCATTTTAGCAGGGCCTGCCATGGTCCCGCTGAAGTGCTAAAGACCTGTGCGAATTGGGCTTGCCATTAGGAGGAACCTTTAATTTGGCTCTGATGGACTTGGATTAGCCTTCAAAGAAGCGTATCTTGCAGAAACACTGAAAGCAGGAAACCAGGCACAAGAACCTAATCTTGTCGGGGAATTTGGGTTAGTTGTAACGCTGTGTGGAGCTTGCTAGAGACCTGAGCATGTATGAAGCAGGAGGGAGAGTCAGAGTTAGATTTTGGTTGGAATAAGCCTGGAGAAGCAGGCTCAGACTTGTTCCCAGCTGAGAACTGAGTGGCTGTGGTGGTTGTTTTTCTTCTGCTTTGGCATCTGCTTTCACACTAAATCATCTGTTAGGAATGTGATCTATCTATGTACAGGTGCTTAGAGCTGTCTGTGTGTGTCTGACAGCATCAACATATTTGCCTGATAGGTGATATTTAGTTCTTTTTCTTTTTCCTAGGAAGACTTGTAGTATAATTATGTAGGGATGTTAATGACAGAATAGTTTCAAGACTCCAAACTTGTGCCCACTTAATAGTAGTAGTTATTGTTTCTAATATTAGTTTTCCTAGGGAATGCAATGCAGTACTTTGCCTTACTGGGGGTAAGTTTGATGCAGGCATTTATGATCTGAAGAGATCTTAAAAGTTCTTGAGTTTATTGCTCAGGTCCCTTTCAGCCTGGGTTTTTGACAGTGTTATATAGTGGTGTTGTGTTTGGTTTACTCATGGTCCTGTACATCAGTGTTCTTTCATGTCTCTGAGCCATCAAGATTAATCTTAGAAGAGTGCTTTAAAATACTCTTTTGGTTTGTAGTTTCGTTTTTTCACATTGCCGAGCTTAACACATTAAAACCCCAAAACTAGCTAGGCAAAAATCAGAGCAGATGCTTATTTTCCTTTTTCCATACTAAAAAAGGGTGTAGTTCTGTTTTGGTTTTGCTGTTTGGATTTTTATGGTGACAGCTGGTGAAACCATGCTGTTTGTCAGATGGAAACCCACGTTTTTATACACTGGATTTGAGATACTGGAAAATGCCTGCCTGGGCTAATAATGTCACTTATTCTAAGCAAATAGCTCTGATACTTTCTGTACTCTGCTGTAGTCATGTAATGGTCTACTTTAAATCCTGTATTCGTGAATCGTGAGGTGTGGCTCAGTGCTTTGGGTTTTTTTCTGACTTGGAAAGCGACTGGAATAGAGGTGACTTTCCACGCAAGCCTAATCCTGAATCTGACAGAATTTTGTAAGAGAATTACTGCATTTCTGTCAAAGTTTTAAACCAAGCCCTGTCATTTACTAGAGAATTATCCCTGTTTCATAACGCCATCTGTTAGTTACTAAAAATTCTTGGGGAAGAGTATATATAAATATATACATATATAATTTTTCCAAAGTGCTGAGGATATCAGAGTTTTGCTTGCAGAACTGAGTTACATCCCTATGAAGTTCCCCAAGGCTTTTTCCATACTGATCAGTGTAGGCGCCTTGTAATAATTTTTAGTGAACTTTCCATTGTGCATTCTTACTCTTGAAAGCATATGTGTGTGTACGTATAGATGTGCATCTGTAACTCCACTGAGCTGAATGAACCTTCTTATACCAATATTACTGGAGCCTAACACTTGGACTATGTTAAACAGAAATAGTATCAACAGTAGGACCATTGCTGTCAGTGCAGGAGAGCTGTCACCTGGATGGTTTCCAAGTGAAATGTTTTACCTGCAGTCAGTGTTAACTTCATTCAGTTCTGCATTGCCGCACATGAATGACTGTGAGTCCTTCTGCATGCTGCTTTCACATGCTAAAGCAATAGCTCTTCTATATATGGAAGGACTCTAAACAGGAAGCTTTTCCTATGACAGTAATGACTTCTGCAACAAGAACAATGTGGTACTGTACCAAAGGAAAGAAATTGTTGTAAAGTACATTCTTTGGGTAGTCTCCCAAACATGATGTGGAGTAATTTATATGGGGTCTCTGTCAGTTCAATGAAAAACTCTGAAATACAAAGAATGACAGAATAAACTGTGCATGTGTGTTGAAATATGAACATTCATCTTGTAACCGTCTTTATAGTCAACTGGTAAGAGCTATTAAATCATTGTATTCATTTCCTGTTTTGATGACACACTTCTACAGTGTTTATTGATAACTTTGCCCCTCATTCCTCTTCTGTCAGTGGCTCAGTAGCATTTTTGTTTGTATAAATTGTAACTGTGAGGACCTCATAGGGAAGAAATAGGTTTTCTTTGTTGCTGTGTGAGGAGGGAGGTTTTGTGATGTGTTTCCCATTGCAGTGGGAGAAGTTACGCAGTTGTGAGCTGGTTGTCAAGAAACTGGTGTCATCATCACTTGTGAGCTTCAGCTTCTTGATTGACAGCCTTGTTGTCCTTAAGGAAGGTAGTGGTCATGGAGGACTTTACCAGGATAGCAGCTCAGGCTGGGGAATTTCAGTGTGAATTCAATAGGAGAGCAGGAATAAGGGATAGAAAAGTGGTGATATGTGATCTACATCCTGCTTGATTCAATGCAAAGAACCATGTATTATTAATTAGCATATTCTATTGAAAGAGTTTCAAAAGGCAGATTGTATGTTGTGGGAAAACCCATAATCATCACTAATACAATTTCCTACAGAGACATTCTTTACTTAGAATTACTAGAAGAGTTAAAGAATGTTTTGTTTTCAGTTGGTAAAGTTAGTACAGCACCCATATTATAACAAGCCTACAGCTTTCACTGATTCTCTATAAAGCCTGTGGGAAGGCCAGTAATAACTTGAATGAGATTGCTAATGATTTTCAGTTATATTTGGTTTGGTTTTATTCATTACACCTATCAGAAATAGTAAATTAACCATAATTTTCTAGACTGCCTTACAAGTGAGCAGCATATAGACCTTGCTAAAGACTGAGGCTTAATTGCTGATGTATGGGGGTTTATGAAGGGTCCTTGGGGACCGAGGGCAGTGTGTAGCAAAATCAGTGGCCTGTCAAGCTCTAGAACATCATCTTTCATCAAAGGGAGAAGGTGCACATATTTCAATGTCACTTGCCAATTATTGCATCTAACCTGCATTGTGACTTTTGGGGAGGAGGGAGGTTTCCTGCCTGTGTGGGCCATGAATATAAGCAGGCATATACACGTAAAAATAACAGAGTTGGGCATTCATGCTTCTTTACTTCACTGTAGTACCAGGGAAAGAGAGATGGTTTGTGCTGGGTCAGAATCTTAACTGCATTGTTTCAAAGGTAATTGACATTTCTATTTACTCTTTCTCTATATGGTAGTCTACAGACTTGATAGTGCAATGACTATTAGCCCAGTCTGTAATCTCTGGAGATCTTGTTATGAGTGTGATAGTTATGTTCCAGTAAAAGAGGTAGTAGGCTTTATAGATCTTGTGTCAATGGAAAGTCACCTGCTAAAACACTGCCCAACAGGATTTGCTGTTTAGGTATAAGTGAAATCTGAATTATTTGTTGGCCGTTAGTTAATTTTTAGTTGTTGTAGCAGAGTTAAATTTTAACATTTTCCAAACGGGGCTGAAACCTGGTTTTGGGTGGCTTTTCCAGGCCCTAGTCCTCTAGCAAAAACCAGGTATCTGTGGCACCAATGCATGCATGTGAGGTCCCAGTCTCTGCATTAGGGATAAAGAGGAGTCTGTGATTGTAGGCTATGTTGCAGGATTAGTACGTAAAGCATGATTATGTGCTTACCAGCTTGATTATTCCCTTTACTGCCCTTTGAACAGCGCACACCCTGCGGAGGCACTGTCCTTAGACCTTGCAGACCTTTGGGGCAAAAGTTATCCTTTGCTCAGAATAGCCTATGTCAGGAGAGAATCTGTGGGCATAAATTTGACCCTTGTAAGTGTATTAACAAAAAGATGGGTTTCGATCTGCCTTTGCAGGTTTGGCTGTTGTCACGGTGCACTAAGGCAAGGGATGCTCCTAAATATGCAGGGAGAACCATGTTGGTACAAGGGATTCAGGGAGGAAAGGCATCTTTGAACTGAGTGTTTTGTCTGCATTGCTGCTCCCTTGGTCCTGGACTTCTGTGTTGCTCCTGGGGTGGGTGTTTTGTGTTTGGCTGTTAGGTTGACCTGACAACTGTCAGTGAATGCCTATGGAAGTGGCAGTCACCTTCTTTGCGCTACCTCCTGAGCTAGTGTTATGGGCAGAGAGGAGAGTGCTGCCTTCTGGGAGACACACCATTTCACAGTTCCTCTGTCCTGCAGGGATCTCTGGTTGATTTTTGTCATTTCCTTCATGGTTTTGAGCTCAGGAACATTATCTTTGGGATAGGTTCTTAAAGCCCTAACGTTCTTTCCAGCTGTACTGCTGATAGCACCACGCGCTGCCCAGGTGACCATGCAGGCCTCCAGATGCAAAAAAAAACCCCAGTTTGTGTCATCCACATTAATCCCATGGGTCAGCTCCAATCAGCAGCTGAATTTGGGCCAGACTTATTAGGGGAAACAACAAGTGTCTCTTTGAAGGCCAGGCACACAAGAGGAGAAAAGGGCAAGTCCTAAATCAGTTTAATTGCTTTTATTTTCTCAAAGGCCCTGAAGCAATGTAATGTAATGCAGGTTTTTCAAAGCTGACATCACAAAATACTGGACACGCTGCCAAGTTCCATGTGGGTGGAGAAGAAAGGAGGTGTTCTTGATTTTTATAAACACTTGTGCTTCTATTCTCAAGGAAGAAAAAAGGAACAAACTTTCCCCAGTGATCTTCTGAGAATGTAAATGCCACATGAGCGTTTTGGCTAATGGCAGGAATGGCATTTCCTGTGCTGTCTTCACTGCTCAATGCTCTTGTCCTAGTTACATAAGTTGTGTTTTATCAACTGGAGCATATGCATAGAAAACCAGTTGGAGAGCTCTGTCATTTATCACCTCCTCACAACTTCCAGCAGAATTACTCATACAGTTGCTCTGAAATTGAATGTTCAGGTGCTCTGCATGAAAACATTGGTGCTGCATCCTTTCACCTGCCAACTAAATATTTTTTGTCTTGTATCTGATGATATTTAGGTTGCAAAACCTGAAAGTGAGCATGAATATCCATCATTTTCCTTAGGAAGGAACCTCAGAAGTTTTTAGCACTTAAGCTGCTCTCTTACAGATTGTTGAGCCAAACTCATCCTTGATAAAGCTTCATTTCTCTTAGTGCTTGGAGAGAAGTTGATTTTCGCACTTATATTTATACCTTTTATGGTGTGCAGCATGGGAGAGATGCTTGCCACCAGTTTACACAAATGGTATACTTTACAACAATATATTGACCAGCCCAGTGGAGTCTTTTAGTTATGTAGCCAAATCTAAAGAAGATGCTTTTTCATTCTGATGTTCTCTGTATAGGAAATGAATTACAACACTTGTGGAAATGGTGTTCAGGTCATTGTTTGTTCCTTAAAAGAGCTTGGACAGTCACTTTATGAGTGTTTGGCAGTTGAGGGTGGAAACGAAGGCTCTGACAGGCTGTTCAGTTAGATTGATTCGTAGTAGAAGAGGCTGAGAGCTTCCTGGACTCTTAATGCTGTTTGACCAGAGCTGCTTTTATCCATTGTTAAGATCCTGTGTTCTTGCTACGCCGATACAAGATGGCTCTTTAAAGATTCTCTCTAGGTCTTATTAATCTTGTTATCAAGTGCACTCTACATAAAAGGGTGCTTTGCTGATTCAGAGCCCTGAGATGCTGCTGGAGCAATGTTACTGGAAATAAGGATGATCAGCTCGGTTTCTGGCAAGCGAAGAAGCGGGATGTGGGAATAAGGCTAACTAAAAACTCTAGTCCCAAATGGAGCAGAGGACACAGTGTTTAGCATAGCTGAGAGTGGTTTGGATGTGTGAATCTGAAAGGCCCACCTTATGTGGAGAGGGGCTGGTTCTTCATCAGGGTCTGTAGTGATAGGATAAGGGGTGATGGGTTCAAACTAAAATAAGGGAAGTTCTTAAGCATGATCTTAAGGTCATTTCCAACCCAAACCGTTCTATGATTCTGTGTTACATATTGCTGTTTGTGGGAGTAGGGAATTGTGTAGTGTCTTCAGGAAAGTATTCATTTTCTCTGGAGACCTTGAGAAGGTGAATGGAGGACTGCGTTTGGTTTTGCCTCTTTTTGCATAGCTAAGCTGAATGTGATTGCAGGTGGAAGCTGTTAGCTGTGGAGCTGTTGATCCCAGCAGGGAAAACAGCTTGCTCTACTAATCATTGGGGCAGGTAGCAGACTGCTAAATCTTGTTTGCTTTAATTGGCCTAGTAGAGCCTTTGAATCGGTGCAGCTTGGGTGAATAATGTACTCAAGATTTGTGCTGGTATCCTTATTGTAGGCCATAGGTCTTACAATGTAAACTATTAAATTACTGGCGAGATTGGTGTTGGAGTCCCTTGGGGATTGTGGAATTGCAAATTAACTCCTCACCATTTACTCCATCAGAGTGGGTATTTAGTTTTCAGAAGCCATTCTCTTGTGAGAAAAGTTCCTGAAGCTGCTAATTGGAACTGAGATGCAGCTGGGACTCCCAGCTCCTGCTCAGAGGAGCAAGCTCCTTTGATGTGTTTCTTTGTCTGATCTCTGTGATGTACTCTATGTGAGGACTTTACATCGAACCTCTGTCAGGGGCAGATAGGACCAAACCCCCTCAGCTTTCAGTATGGAGGAAAGGAAAATGATTAGTTTCAGATTCTTTCCCAGAAGTCTTGGCAAATGATGACTTAACACGACACAGAAATGCACATGGGTCAGAATAACTGTGCTGACACCATGCCTTGTAGGTAATGTGGCTTGCTCCCAGTTTTCAATGCGTTCTTCTTTCCACTGTAGTTAATGCTGCAACAGATATTTTGGTTAATGCTACTTCTCTTCCAAAACGAGCATTTCTGCTGTTTTGCAATGAAGTGATGTGTCTACAGCTCCGTTGGATCTGCGGTGTCTATGGTTTGTGTAGTTTGAGTAGCATGGGATCTTTCCTGACAGGCTGAAAAAGGTCATTGGAGAAAATGAATGCAAGTGTTTGTTTCTTCTGTACTTGATCTGTTGTCATTTACGTGCTTGCAGGTATGGACCTTGGGGCCAAACCTTGAAGTCTGGTGTTTTCAAAAGGATCTAAGGAGTGAACTGCAGTAAGGATCAGGGTGCACACCAATCCTGAATTTGGTTGTACACGGTGCCATTAAATCACATGCAGATCCTGGGTGCTTGTGGCTGCGTGGACGTGTAACGTGTTCCCTTGCATGTAATATGAAATAAAATGTTTCCCTTCCAAGAAGCTCAGTGTCTGGGTGGGTGACAGCATGGAGCTGTGTGTGCTTGGCATTCCCTGTCTCTACTGCTGGCTCCCAATTGTCCCAGAGGACTTGAGGGTAAGTCTTGGAGTCTGTGTTGGTGGACATGCCATTGATGTTGGTGGCCTAATTCCCTCCATGCAGTGTAAGACCAAAGGAGATCGAGGCCTTTCGGTCTTGACTGCAAGGACAGTATTTCTACTCAGAAGTGTGCCACTATTTCAGATCATGAGATGGAATGAGGATAAAAGCTTTAGTGGTCATATTTAGTTTTTATTGATTAGAGAGGGACCGAAGATGAGAACTTGTCACTCAGTTTACTTTTTCTAGTGCTCCTTACATTTCAGTGCATTAGACAATGGGAGCATAATGCAAATCAGCTTGCAATTACTCTTTTATTCTCTCCCCCATTTCTCATCTCTTCCATCACCATGAGAGTAAGCATTCTACAGCAATAGGTTTTGCTGCTCAGAAAGAAAGGAGTTCTGTTTAATAGAAGTTAATTTGGTGTCTAAAAATAGAAAAGCCCTGGCTTGTCTCTGGGATCAGGTGGTTACCTGAAGCCCACCCATCACAGGAGTGTTTTGTTCTTGGGGACAAGCATTCTTCTGACAAAGAAGCTTTAGGAAATGGGGAATTGTAGCTACATTAACATCTCATATCAACCGAAGAAATGAACTGAGTGTACTCAGGTATCAGAGTATCATTTTTCTATAGTTAAGACTGGGTTTCCATCATAAGGACTTCCAATATCTACAGGGATTACAGGATAATAATTTAGCAAGTAAAATAAAATATTTGGCATTGGAGGTTGGCTTCTGATGAGTTCTCCTGAGGGGATTGCTTTAATGGCATCATAAAAAAAATATTGTTCTATTTAGATTATATCAGATTAAAACAGTTCCTAGCAGCCTGTCATCTGGGACTGTGTCTCTGTGCGGAGAACAGCCACCTTGAAAGGAAAAATGCATTTTTGCTGTTGCCACTTGAAATCTTACTGGTTTGGATTGAGCTTTGTAAAATGCACTGGTGGTTTCCAGCTGGGTTTGTTTTAAAGAGCACTCAACCTTCCTGTAGTTGCAAACAATCCTGCTGTCTACAGATCCCAGCTTTTACTGGAAGTGCTGGGAGGTGAAGTGCCTGGGTGGTAAATCCCAGCATGTTCCACTGTGACCCTCTAAAGACATTTAAGGTTGTGTCCCTCCATGCTACTGGCTTTCAGTGGGAGCTGGTTTCTTAGTCATGCTATGACAGTTCCATGTGGATGCCCCTTTGTTGGATGCAGATCCTCTGCCTGCTGTAGAGCCATTCTGGTTCCACTGGTGTCCTCTGAAAAGGAGCACTTTGCTCTGTGAAGCTGAGGCTCCTGGCACAGCTTTCCATTGCCCTTGTACCTCAAGGAGAAGTGATGTCTTGCACAGAACTCCCATGATCTCCAGGAGCTCATTCCAGCCTGCTTTACAATGATTCTCTCTTCAAGTGGTTTGTTTGGTAAATGAGCAATAGTGTCTGGCATAGAGTGCACGGCTTAATGAAAGAAAAACAAGCACATCCTTTAATATCAAGAGTTAATTTATGTGTTTCTGTTTTGGAAATGAATTTTTGCACTGTTCTGGAAGCTGGATGGAAGTGTCCCAGAAGCATTCCAGAAACAGGAATAGCAAACCTGCAGCGTGAGTGCAGTATTTGAGATGCTGTCCTCCTGTGTAGAAGCAGACCTGGCGACTCCACTCTGGCCCTTTGAGGTGGAGTTGCTGAAACAATCCTCTGTAAATACCAGATTTGAGTGTTTGTTTTGCCCTTTTTGTAATAAGCCATTTGTGACTCATTATTTTCATTATTTATCCAGTCCCAGAGATAGAGAAATAACATACAATGAATTTCTGCACTAATAGTTCTCCATCAATGGCTGACTGAATTACAGGAAGGTGAGGCATCCTCTTCTGTTTGAGGTATGCAACCACTCAGTCCTTGGCCTCTTTGCTGGTGCTGGCACTGAAGGGACCAGCTGCATGGATAATGGATCTTGTGACCTGGATTTCTGTCCATGAGCAGCTCAATTGCACCATCAAGGAATTCCAGCCAGGCTGTTTGCATGGAGGTTGGGTGGATGGAGCAGCAGGGTGAGGCCTGGGGAAGAGCAGTGCAGACAGGCAATGTCGTGGTACCCTCTGGAATAAGAAGTTCTTGTTTGTTCTCTTCTTAGAGCATCTGTACTTGTGGCAGAGGTTAATGCTACAGCCACTGATGCCCATTCCTGGCTAAGCCACCTGTGTCTGTAGGCTCCATCTCCCAGTTTGAACTGAGTTACTGTGCAGTGGTAACTCTGCTAACTTAGCTTGGTACAATGAGCTCATGCGGGTGGCTGGGTTGGCAGCTTGTGTTAATGGTGCCTAGGGAGCAATCACTGGACAGCTACTGATGTGTTTTCCTTCATAGGCAATATAGGAAGGCCAGTTTTGCATTTAATTTCTGTTTTGAAAACTTTCTTGCAATTGAAGTCCAGCTCTCCTTTTACAGCAGGGGTTTGCATTTTAGCCTATGGAACTGCTGGCAGCGTTTGCAGACTGACACCTCAGCTAATAGATAGTCCCCATTCAGTTCTCTGGCAATTTGGGAAGAAAGGTTAAAAGACTTGGAAGACTGGTATGGATGAATTGAAAACAAATTAGATTGGTCTAACCTGTAATTGTTGAGAGGTGTTCACCTGTATTGTAGAACAGGACACTTTGAAGGCCTTGCACTTGCTGGGAATGGACCAGTGGTGTCTCACAGCTGGGTGGGATGGAATGTCTGACTGAACGATGCCGACAGTTTCTTGAAGAAGCTGTGGCTGCTGAACACCCTACTTCACGCTTTAGAGGGTTGCAGTCACTTAAAGTGGGGGATCAGAAACACGTGAGATGAGTTCCTCTTGCAGAGTTTTGTTTAGCCGAATGGATCATGCGGCACTAGACCAACCTCTCCAGCCATTCAGATGTTCTTGCTTCACAGAGACTGAAGTTTGTTTTCAGAACCTGGTGAAGAACCTTTCACTCATGCTCAGCTTTCTGAGTCACTTAGGGAGGCTTTATGATGTTCTCTTCTTGGCGACAGTCCCTCTGCTGGGAGCTCAAACCGTTGCTGGCTGTCCCAGCAGGCAGCATGGATAGATCTGACCTCCACATATCCCACTGCAGCTGCAGGAACTTCCAGAACAGTGATATAATGTGTCATTGGGAGTTACTATGCTGTTTGCCAGTAAGACTTAGCTCTGAACTGGAGCTTGTACGTGTAAAATACATGCTTTTGTTAGGATGTAGTACACTGCATCAGCGTGTGTGCAGGTGGGATTTCAAGACAGGAAACAGTGGAATCGCCAGTATGCACTGGAATGAGTACAGTGGAGGGCCACTAGGGTGATAAGGGGACAAAGAGGTATGAGGAGAGACAGAGAGAGAAATGTTTTTCTCCCATCTGGAAGAAGGGACACTCTGGGGGAATCTCAGTGCTGCCTTTAGCTACCCTGTGGGTAGGGAAGTTATTGCCAAACTGTTCTTGGAAGTGCATGAGGAAAGGGCCAGGGCAAAGCATGCAAAGTTACAAGGGAAACGGCAGGTAGATACAGGAATGTTAGTCAAATGCTGGAACAGAGACTGTGAGGGGTTGTAGACTCTTCAGTCCCAGGGGGATTTTGAAGCTGAACTGGATGAGATCTCAGTCACCTTCCTGGGAGAGGTGTTTGGACTAGAGACCTCCAGAGGCCCTTCCAATCTGTTTTGTTCTGTATAAGGACCATGGCCTCTTAAATGGGAACTGACACTCGACTGCTGAACAGCCACAGGGTCTGTGTGTGATTCATGACCAAAATAGCTGTTTCTGTATGGCAGCTATTCTCTCTCAGCAGCAGAGCATGTCCACTGATCACAGGTTACTTTATCCTACTCTGGCCAGTCTGTGGGTGACAAATGTCTTTACCAAGATCAAGCTGCTGGCTGTTTTTGTAGCTTGTGCCAAGATTAAATCTCTTCTGCTTGGTTAAGGCTGACTTTTGTAAGGTGGGATGTGAAAAGTGCAGGAGCCTGGGAGAAAAACGGAGGAGAGTGAGACTGGCTTCTGGTTTGTCTCAGTACTTCCTTGGCAATCTGCTATAGGAATGCTTAGACTACAAAATATCTTTTTCTAAAGGTTGAAAACATCTTTCAGAAGCTCTTAAAAAGTGCTTGAGATAAGCAACACCCTTCATTTGCAGCTAGTATCACAACATGATTAAGATTTACTGCTTTCACAATGATTTCTTCAGTGAATTACTGCACTTGGGCCCTCTACCAGTCTTGAGCTGTGTCCAGTACCCTTTAGCAAATGAACACAGTATGTGAACATGATATTCATGTGTCCATCACCCTAACAGAGAAGGACACCTGAAATATTATTTAATCGGTTCTGATCAGACAAAATTAGTCTGTGTCATTTCTCTATGCTGGTCTGTGCTTTTAGCTTCTGCAGTTTGAGACATGTCTATAGGCTGTTATCAGGCACAGTAAAGCCACAGCTATCCATGTCCTTGAGTTGATTTATGTCTTCTGAAGACGACTTGAAGGTAGCAAACATTGTAGGTAGAATCACCCTATTCACAGGAGCTCTCAGTGGGGTTCAGCCCCACTGATGTGAACCTTGGAGAATCATATCAAAGCAGACAACATGCGACCTGAGCTGAAAGAAAGCTTCATACGCAGTGCAAAATGGGGTTTTAGAAGATCTGCCAGGGTGTATTTCCTGAACAAATCACACTGTGATACTTCCCCAGGACAGAGAAGCAATAATAATCCTCTAGAAACGTTTTTTTCCCATCTGTCCTGTGAATGAGAAAGGGAGCTGGAGCAGGAGACCTCAACTTCACTTTAAAGGGCTTCTCACAAGCGACATTACCAATAAGCAGTATGTTGTTTAATTATCAAGGGTCTGTTTGCTTAAGCTACTGGAAATCAGCCAGGAACACTTTACTTTTCTCAGTATTAGTACATTCTTTGGAAGTAAAATGTTTGTTTTTGCTGTCCAGCGTTATTACTACCCAAAAAAGATTGATGTATCCTTTGCAGTTGTATTTGAATAGATGGGTTGCACACAAAAATAAATGTTGAAAGAAGCAAACCCAAACCAGCCAAACCAACAAGAAAGTGATCAAAACAACTGTGTCTGGGTAGAGATGTTTATTAATTCTCCTGTGTGGTCTCTTTCTTACCCTTCTAACATTGCTGGGGTTAACATTAAAAATATATGTGTTAGTGTTTCCCAAACGTGTAGTATTTGGGTATTGCCCCAGGCAGTAGTTGTGGTGTGTGGAGGTGGAGCTGGGGGATGCTTGAGTACCAGGACCTCTGCCTTCACCTCTCCCTGTCCTCCCTGCTTAGGCAGGTGCTGCAGGAGCTGTGCTGCTCCCCGTGGGGCTGTGTTTGGTGTCCTTAAATGAGAAACTCTTCCGAACAGAAGTCCTTAGAGTACTTATGATGCAGCACATGACTCAAGTGAGGTCCTGATTCCATCTGTGGCTCCATGACACATTTGGTATAAAGAAAATAGCATTTTATTTTCACACTTGGTAAGTTGTTGCATACCATTGACCTTTCCTTAACAGGATAAGTTTATTTCTGCTGATACTAATTATAGTGAGATAAAGAAATAGATGTACTGCAGGCAGTAAAAGTGGCCTTCTGTGAATGGGAAATGCAACATCATTTTTAAGTGTCATGATACTAAATGAATTGCATTTGCATCAAATAATTATTCATTTTCTGTATGGCTCTTCCTGGTTTGCTGCTATTTTCCTGCTCTTAATTATTGATTTCAGTTCAAACAGAGTAGCTTTTTTTGACTGCCTTTTTAGTATGGGTCAGGTTCCTGTATATAATGACCAATGAGTTCCACTCAGTATAGATTTTGACATTCTTGACCGACAAGACTGTGCCAGATATGCATCCCAGGATTTATTGTCCAAGAAGATAAGTCATTTCCTGTGGGCCTCTGATATTCTGAACTTGGAGCTGTAATCCATGAAGCTAATTCTGAATTGGGCTTGAGGGCACAAATGTTATTGTAGATGAGCCAGTAATAAAATTCCTGGGAGAGAAGCTGAACAACAGTTAATTGTTAATCAAGACTTGCTTTCCCTTCCTAAATAGAGTGGAAAACAGTATGTCCATCAAATGAGTACAGAAATCAGTGTTCATCCTTCCAAAGAGCCTTCTGGTTGTAATGAAAACTGTGTACACAGTTACGAAGAACCAAAACCAAAATATTTGTCTAGGGGAGAAGCCATGAGGAGGAGATAAACAAGGCAATGGGAATGAGAGAGTCAGAACTGCCAGAAAACCAAAGGAACAGAGGAGAAAATCACTTTGGATTTCAGCAGCTAATTTAGGACAGAAGGTCACTGAGGGCAGCAAAACCCAACCTTTATCAGTATTTAGAGTATGTGCTAATATGTCCCAGGGTAGCTATTTATTATTTTTCTTTCTGGGCTTGGAGATGTTGTTGAGCTCCTAAAGCAGAGCTTTCCCTTCTTTTATTCAGCCAGTAGAGGAGAAGTGAAGCCTGGTGAGTTACAACAAGGCTGAGAAATGCTTAAGTGACTCTTGTAAGCTATATGAAGACTTAAGTCCCAACTTCATTGATGCTATAAAACTGTGCTGTAGCAGCATCTACCTGCTGCAGGGAAGTCTGCCTAGGCTAGACAACATAAAGACTGGTGGCAAGATGTGCATTGTTGTCCTGGACAACTGATATCAAAGTGCGGCAAAGATGGAGGGGTGATGGGCACTGATTCACCCACAATTATTTGTGGGAGAGTGGGGACATCATGGAGTGTGTGAGGGGTGTGTGGGAAATGTGTAGGAGCCTGACCTGCTGAGTGCCATCCCTGCCTATCCCCACACACCAGGGATATGTTTGCTTTGTTTGTGGTCCCCAAACTGCACATGAGGGTGCTGAGGCGCTGGCACAGGGTGCCCAGAGAAGCTGTGGCTGCCCCATCCCTGGCAGTGTTCAAGGCCAGGTTGGACACAGGGGCTTGGAGCAACCTGCTCTAGTGGAAGGTGTCCCTGCCCATAGTAGGGGTTGGAACTGGGTGAGCTTTAAGGCCCCTTCCAACTCAAACCAGTCTGTGGTTTTAGGAAGGGGAATAGCTGCATTTGAAGGGCTGTAGAAGGTAGTTTTCTTCCCTGAGCTGGTTAGAGCTGTTCCTCACGGGTCTTGCATTCAGAGGGGCTGAAAATGTGCATCGTATGTGGGTTACAGCAGCTCCTGTTTAATAGCACAACTGCAAACTCAGCTCCAGAATGACTGAGAGTCAGGTGTGAGGTGCTTACATTAGTGTTGGTGGGTAATGAGGTATGATGTTGTACCAGCTGCTCACCACACTGTACCAGACCCAGGCATTCTCTCAAGTTAATCCTTGTGGTTGCTGCTGAAATAATTTCTTATCAGAGGACAGGCAGGAGTTCTTTCCCTCCTGCATCAAGGTATTTCACCTTTTCATTTAGGGATTGTTAAGTTTCTTGGTCTTGTGCCATACTCTCTCCCTACTCCAGTCCCCGCTTTCCCACAGCATTGATTCTGTAGTCCCATCCTGTTGAACTGCCCTGAATCCTGCCATTCCTACAGGCTGAGAAGTATAGCACATGGCAGTGCATCAAGAGTAACAAATGAGATGAGTTAACCTAAATATGCCAGACAGCCCTGGACACCCAAAGAGGATGCTCAAGATGTTTTAACTGTTACAGGGTGTGACTAAGTTTATATTAGTTTAAATCAGTTGTCTTATATCTGCATTTAAAAGGGAGAGGAATTTTTTCCTGCAAATGCTGCGTTTAGCTCTTTTCCACAATCTTGGAATCACAGACTTTTCTGAAGCTCTTGACATCACCGGGTAGTATATGCTGGCAAACAAGGTGTATTTATTTTGTGTAAGTCAGGCCAGCCTGATAGACATAAAGGGTGGAGAGAGGAAGGTAATGAGACATCTGTGCTTTAATCCCCCTCTGGCTGTTTTTCTGGCAGTGAGAGCTAGATGAAGAGTCACATTTGCAGTAAGAAGTTCTTTGCTCGGCTTTGTTTTGCACTGACACTAGTTTTACTTGTGCTCATGCTATGTGGTTGTGTTTTGGTTAAGACCACATTCTAACCACAAACCAACCCAGCAGAAACAGACTCCCTTCTTTGTGCAGCCGGAGCAGGTCTTAGCGATGTGCAACAGATGTTGCCCACTGGATGACAGGCATTTAAAATCAGCTGTAAAACTGGATTCAGGATTTGGCAAATGAAGTTGAATGAGGACAAGTGCTATTTAACAGTCTGTGTGCTTTAACAGAGAACTGTATTTCTGCTACACTGAAGTTCTGAAAGAGAACAAAAGCTAAGGAATTCTGGTTTCTGGAAAGCCAGGTTTAGTCCTTTTTTTTGTGTACGAACTACACTTAGGTGACCACGTGTAACTAGTGAAGTGGCATGCATTCTGTATGATGCAGAGATCCTTGATGTAGTCCAAGACCCTGAAGTGGGGATATTAATGGAGGTGTGAAGCCAATAGCCATTGTACTGCATGGAGACTTTTTCTTGAGGTTTGCTACTGTGTAATACACTGCAGATCTTCATAGGAAAAAAAAACCAACACCAAAGTACTGATGTCTTTTCTAGTTTCAAAATGTTTATTTGGAGTAGAGGGCAAGATGTCAAGCATCTGTTTGTGGTGAATTAAGGAGCACCAACAACAAAAGGAGAAGAACAGAAGGAGTGAATAAAACACATTATCCCCAGAAGGTTGCTGTGTACAGAGGAAACTCCTTTAATGGTCTGAATGTAAAATCTCTTTGTAAAACTTGGATCAGTTTGATAAAGAAATTGGGGGATTTCCACTGGGAAAACTTGAGATCTAAGGAATAATTTAAAGGAACAGTGTATAAAATTGAACACAAAGATCCCCAAAACTACATGTTTGACTTCTGTATGCAAAAAGCAGGCTGAAGGAGAGCATGCAGAGAGCATTCTTTGCTACATCTGATGTACGCAACACTAAAAATGATTGGGAATGTTTTCACTGTTTGTCATGTTATCATAAGAGCTAATTTAGAAAAGAATCCCAAACATTTGTGTCTGATGGACAAGTTTCAAACCCAGCATTTTCAAATTTATCTACTAAACTGAATTCTTCTTTCAGTAGCAGCAGGATCTTGTGGTTACTAATAATGATCTAATGAAAGCATCCAATACACCGTTGTTGCTGTAATGGATTTTATGGCTTGGTGGGTTGAAAAGGATGGCAAACTTTCACCAGCAAAGGTTAGGGGAAGTTACTTATTGTCTTTGCAAATTTGTCTTTCACCTAAACTACTTGCACATTGTTTGCAATCAGTTTGAATTCGTAAAATCCCGGTCCCAGAAACTGAACAAATAAAGCATGACCAGCAGGTCGAAGGAGAGGGGATCCTGCCCCTTTACTCTGCTCTTCTGACACCCCACGTGGAACACTGTGTGCAGTTCTGGTGTCCTCAATGTAAGAAGGGCATGGAGCTGTTGGAGCAAGTCCAGAGAAGGGCCACAAGAATGATCAGGGCACTGGAGCACCTCCCATATGAAGACAGGCTGAGAAAGTTGGGGCTGTTCAGCCTGGAGAAGAGAAGGCTGCGTGGGACCTCATAGCAGCCTTCCCGTATCTGAAGGGAGCCTATAGGGATGCTGGGGAGGGACTATTTGTTAGGGACTGCAGTGATAGGACAAGAGGTGATGGGTTTAAACTGGAACAGGGGAAGTTCGTGGTAGATACAAGGAAGAAATTCTTTACTGTGAGGCTGGTGGGGCACTGGAATGGGTTGCCCAAGGAAGTTGTGAATGCTCCATCCCTGGCAGTGTTGAAGGCCAGGCTGGATAGAGCCTTGGGTGCCATGGTTTAGTGTGAGGCGTCCCTGCCCATTGCGGTGTATCAGAACTAGAAGACCTTAAAGTCCTTTCCAACCCAAACCATTCTATGATTCCTTTATTGGTGGTCAAAGCAAAGCAAGCAATCCTGAATATTAAAGAGACTTGAGTCAAACTGGAAAGATTTTTGCTGGTTTTATCCAGGTAATAAATTTCCCAAGATTTTACCTGTTGCAGTGTGCAGCCATGACATCATTGGAAAAATGGTATTCCCATGGGGACTTTTTTATCTGTAGAAAAGTAGATTTAAAGAAAACCCCAAATCATCATCTTCCATTTGCTTGAAAGTTTTTAATGGGCAGAAGTGCAGGAAGTCCGAAGAGCAATAGATAATATTGTTGACAGCTTAATGAGACTTCTTGGTTACAGCGTAACAGTGACATAGAAAGTACTGAGATCCTTGTTTTTCTCTTCCCATGTGGCTTTTGCCAGATAAGTGGCAAAGTATCCAAACGAGACACACAAGCTCTGTGCAACAAGATGTAGCTTTTTCTTTCTTGATTGCAGAAATCTCTTAGATTTGGCTTGATGAATGAATAGTGGTGAAAGAATATGGTTTATAATCCCCAGTTCTAAATCTTAGTTTGGGTATAGCTAGTACTGTGAGTCCTGTTACCCTCTTCAAAAGGAACTGAATACTTTAACCTGTGCTTTCAGTGAAAGGGGATCTAAGACCTGTGGTCTTAGATGCTACCATGTTTCTAAAACTTCCTACCATAAAGCTAAGAAGTTTAAAGAGTCGGGGCAACATATCCAGTCTTGGAAAGCAAGAGGAATGTTATGAACTTATTTTCTAATCTAAGAAAATAATAACTCCTTTACTGAAATGAATTCCATCTATACCATGTTTAGCCTATCTTCTCTAAGGAAATCCTTCTTGTAGCAGATTACTGAATAATACAGATGATTGAGAGACAGATAGGGTTAGAATGTACAGGTTAATATTTTAGATGCTGGATAGGAATCAGAACTGCTGTCCTGGCCAGGTAGGAATGGTGAAAGCAAAGCTGACAGTGCGTATCATCAGAGTTAACACTGGGTAGGATGATTAGAATGATTTTCCTGTGAAGATAAAGCATGTGGAAATGCATAAACCCCTCAGCAACCACTGATTCTTCATTTACCCCTTTCCTATCCTTCAAGACAAGAAAAAGTGCAGTGTTCCATGATGAGGCTGGTGAGGTGTGTTCCCTTTGCTTGCCTCATTTATTTAATGTTTGATTTATAGTCTTCATTGGGAATTTGTGCTTTCATTCTATGCCTTGTCTTGGGGTTAGTACTTGCTGAGCAAATGTGAACGACAGAAAACACGCAGGCTGTGAGCCCAGGACCAAGCATTGTGTGCTGAATGTATGCTTGATAGTTGTGCTTGCCTGCAGTACTGCTGTGTTCTGCTGCAGCACTCAGTCCTGCCATGCTGTGGTGATGGCTTCCTCTGCTGTGCCTGCCTGTGTCAGCTCTACTGAGCAAGATCTACTCCCAATGCTCTAGTGACCTGCAGGTAAAAGCAGGTGCTGAAGCTTTCTATTACTGGGGTTGCTCTGGATTTCAAGTCAACCTTTACCAAATGTTCTGTCCATAGGGCAGAATTACCCAGTTCTTTGGTTCAATTACCATTACTGCTGGCTTATTTGCCTTTCAGCTGGGGGTAGCACAAAATATGTTCTGGCCTTAAAGACATCATCAACTCAATGTACCTATGTATGTAACCATGATTGCATTTGACTTGAGTGCTCTTTGCTGGTAATTTGCTCTACTGAATGCTCTTTCTTCCATGGTCAAGTGCAGAAGAGTCCTATCTCAGGTAATTATGGCTATGCAGTGTTATCCGCAGGGCTTTAGCAAAAAGAAGTTTGCCTCTCAAGAGCATGTAAGATCCCAGTCTTAACGATTGAGGAGAGGAGATGGGAAAAATCCCAAAACCTGGACAGAAAAGCATATGCACACACACACACACACACACACACATATATATATATATTTTTTTTTTCCAAATAAGTTTTCACCCTAAAGACTCTTGCCTGAGTGTGCTAGGCAGAGTCTGCCTCTGTTTGGCCTGGTGAAAGGTATCCAGCTACCCAAAGCTGGTATATGTCTCACTAATGTTATTTAAGAAGAGTGATAGAAGGATGAGTGTAGGAAGTGATTTGACTGCATTACTGAGAGATCACAAAATGCTGTACAGCAAATTGGGAGGGGTGTACAGGAGAGAAAGCCTAAAACATAAAGGCAGTATAGTGCAGCCAGAAACTGGAATTGGATGATCTGCCTTACCAGTAAGAGACAACAGATTCTTTTATGAAGAATAGTATATAGCAGAGAAAAACTGCTGTGTAGTGGAAGGGTGCTCTATAGCTACAGGTGCAGAAAGGTGCTGTATAGCTATAAGCATGGAAGGGTGCTCAGAAGGGTGCTCTATAGCGACAAGCACGGAAGGGCACTGTATAGCTGCAGGTGTGGAAGGGTGCAGTGAGACTGCAGTCATTAAGTCAAGTTTTCTGCAACTCCCATAAGGTCCAGGGTTTGTTCAGCAGGGTTCAGCAGGTTGTTGGAGGCAGAGTCTCACCAGCAGAACTGGGTCTTTGGCTCATGTGTCCAGTGACCGAATGGTCAGCAGTGGAGTTCCTGAACTCAACCTTTGTCATTTAAAGTGCCTGTACCTAAATTTAGGGACTGGTATTGCACTTAGGAAATCATTTTTGCTTGCAGTGTGCTCTTGCAGCTCATGAGCTTACTATACCTCTGTGGATCACATACAGGTAATTCTGCCTATGGTTTGGCATTGATGCATATGAGGAGATTGCAGCTATTAGTACAGGCTTTGCATAGAAGTGATGTGGCATCTGAAGTCCTTTTCTTGTTGTGCTGTCCTCTGCATTGCTCTGTTAATGATGTGATTGGTGTTTTCTGAAGCCTGCAATTATAGTGAGCTCTGTGGTGGATGGGAAGCAGCATTAAAGGATTAATGAGTTGAACTGAATATTTGGTGATTCCTTGAAGTGTCAACATCAGCCTGCAACAGCAAATGGCTGATTAGCCTGATTCAGCCTTTGGCAGCCAGCACAAGGCATTATCCTGACATAGTGTGCACTTCAGCTCCTGCAGAAGACTCGGGGTCAGACTTAGTGTGATACAGGATTAAGAAAACCCCCAGCAACAAGACAAACCTGTTTAAAAATGGATCCATGGCTTGCATGTGTTGCAGGTATAAATTGACATGACATGAAGGCTCAAATCACGTGTGCTCTTGATTTCACCTTACAAAGTGGAAGTAGTCATTCTTTGCTCTTCAGATGTTTGTGTCATGGCTGCCTTTCCTTTTCCATGTTCTTTCCTTTCCTGGCTCTCCTTTAAAGACAGTAAGAAGTTAGTGCAATTAAAAATTGCACATACAGGCACATCCATACATGTGCACTGAAATATTAAGGATCGGAACACATGTAGCTTTCATAAAGCCTTTGTTCTCTTCGGTGTGAGTCCTGAATGTGATTAGTCTTAAGTGGCCTCTGCATGAGTGGTTAGGTTAACATTGCATGCCCTGTCAGACAACTCTATCTTGAATCAACGCATGGTCTAGAGACTTGACAAGTGTATTCTAATTTATTTAATGCTGCAGCTGTACTTGCTTGCTCCCAAGTGTTTTCCTTGTATCTCTTGGAATAAAACATCCAGAACAAAAATGTGTCAGTGGAAAGGTTGCATGGGATCCCTTGGGCCCTGTGCTGGGTATGTCTTGGTTTTACAAATGGCTTTGTGGTAGGGCCAACGGAGGTTAGTACGGCTGCTTGCATGATTCAGGACTCCTTTGAAGAACCATGGTTTGCTGCGTCAGAGCCCAGTCTCATCTTTTGCTCATTGGAATAGTTGCCTCAGTGGTCACCATAGGGTCTGCTGGAGTACCTTGCTGGCTGTCTGCTTTGAGTGACCAGCCCCCTCTTAAATCAGATCCCACCATTCTGAAAAGCCCCTGAGTGTCTGAAAATCTCTACCATGCAAAAAGCTGGAGATGAATTATGTATGTAGCCGTCTGAAGTGTACCAAGACAAACTCTTTGCTCAGCACCTATAATTACAAACAGTGTTCTGATTCTGAATAGAGGGCTTTAAAAGTTCACGTTCAAAGCTGCTCATTAATTATGTTACTGAGCGTCAGCCCTTTTAATAAAGGAAAAATTGCATTCTTCCTTGGCTGAAATAGAGATAATTTTACTTCCCAAGGACGGATTATTTCAGACTAGAATGGTGCTTGTGCTCACTAATTGAAAGTTAATAAACCTGTAAAAAATGGAATTTCTAAGCCGTCAGATTTGAATGCGTTTGCCACTGTTACTTGTGACTGTGCTGTCTGGGTGAGGTGCTCAGAAAGCCCTGCTATGTGCCCTTTTCTTCCTCAGTTAACTTCTAGACTGCATAGTGTTGTTAATGTGCTGCCACTGTCATTCATGCAGAGACTAGGAGGCCACCAAACCCCTAGTATTTATATGTTTTTATTAATAATAATAATAAAAAGCTTATTTTAAAGGTTGCTTTAATGAATTCCAAGTTGTGTGCATTTCCAGACATGTTTCTAGTCTGACTGTAGAAACAGATTGAGTGCTAGTCAGCCCTTGTAGCTCAGACAGTGCCCCTTTTGTCATGTTGCAGCACAAAATGTTACTCGGATTCTTAATGCACTTGACCTCAGTTACATCTAGATGATGTATCACAGACTGGGAAAGGCTGTTAAAGGAACCTTTTAACATCAGCAAGCCAAATGGCTCATTTCAGGAAATACTGGAATAAAGGGTGTTTGTGCAGGCTTTGTGGCAGCCTCCTGCATACATATTATAAAGCAGTCTTTAATTATGAGATCACATTATTACTCCTGCCTCCTGAAGTGCATGGTATGGATGTTGCTCCATTTGGGAAGAGCTACTCAGTGTTTTGGGGGTTTCTCTTCTATTTTTAGTTCAAGCCTTCATTTTCTTTATTTCTTCTTACTGTTCTGAAAATACTGGACCAGTCATTCTGACATTATCTTGGCTGTGTCACATGTTTAGGAGTTTGTAGTTCAGAACCCTGCAGTGAAATGGAGGTGCACTCACATTGTAGAGGTGAACACACTTTAAAAGTCCAAGTATGTAAAGTCCCAGTGAGACCCCACCTGCACCACTGTGTGCAGTTCTGGTGTCCCCAGTATAAGAAGCACATGGAGCTGTCGGAGCAAGTCCAGAGGAGGCCACGAGGATGCTCAGGGGCTGGAGCACCTCCTGTATGGAGACAGGATGAGAACACTGGGGCTGTTCAGCCTGGAGAAGAGAAGCTGCATGGAGACCTCATAGCAGCCTTCCAGTATCTGAAGGGGGGCTGCAAGGATGCTGGGGATGGACTCTTCATTGGAGACTGCAGTGATAGGACAAGGGGTAATGGGTTCAGACTGAAAAAGGGGAAGTTCAGGTTAGATATAAGGAAGAAGTTTTGTACTGTGAAGGTGCTGAGGTGCTGACGCAGGGTGCCCAGAGAAGTGTTAAAATGCTCCATCCCTGGCAGTGTTCAGGGCCAGGTTGGACAAAGCCTTAGGTGAACATGGTCTAGTGTAAGGCCCATTGCAGGGGGTTGGAATTAGATTATCCTTGAGATTCTTTCTAACCCAAACCATTCTGTGATTCTAACCCTACTTGTAAGTGTCCAGTGGAAGCTGCTTAGGTTCACTGTGGAGTCACCTACCTTCTGCTCTGACCCTGTGTGAGCTGTCTGGGCATAGAGGTACAGAGACTGGGAATGAAACAGCTATGTAAGACATCCTGCTTTGACTCTGAGACAGACATCCTCACACCTGCATACTCCTTTCCTCATCCCCAGTCCTTGGTTTATTATGTGCCTTTGAGTTGTGGTATCAGGGAGAGCTGTCCTACAGATACCTCCTGTGCTTCGTCCCTGGAGTAGCTTTAATTTCTGGAAGATGAGGAGCAGGTCTTGTGGAAAGCCACTATGATCGTAGAATCGAAACCTGTCCATCAGGAAACTGGAGTTTAAACTGCTCAGAAAAGTGAGTTCTTTAATTTCTTACTTTTTTTCCAATTATTTTTAATCTAGAATGGCAGAGTCATCTTAGAGTATTCCGGATTCATATTTACCAGAATAGTCCATTTGAGTGTTTCAGATCTTTAAGGTTACCACAAACTGATCTGTTATCTAATGAAAAAGCATGCTTCCCCAAATTAATCCTTCATGCTGTGACACTTTAAAAATCCAGAAGGACTCTCACTGATTTCTGATGTGAATACCTTAAATTGAACTTCATTTTCAGAAATGAGCATCATTTGGTTGCTGTTCCCCCTCAGACTGTAGACTGAGAGGCATTTGGACATAAAAATAGTAGGATCCTGTAAGACAGAGGGAGTCTGTTCATTTAATACTTCCTCTTGCAAAGCTATGATTGGCAGGGCTGAGTGTGGTAATGTGGTTTGCAAGCGGTGGGCAGTGGTGAAGCTCTGATTGACTTTGTGGGCTCAGGAGAGAGTAAGATGAGAAGTGCTCAAGGATGTGTTTTAGGGAGAGAATGGGAACATGTAGGCTCTCAGGCAGCAGAAACAAGCGAAGATACTTTTCATCACCACAGAGAAAGAAACAGCTCACATTGTAGTTACCCAAGGCATGTATCCAAGATGAATCCTTAACTACTACGAATCAGTGGTTCCCTGGCATTTTGGTAGAACTGTGCTGGTCTGCCTTTCTTAGGAGTCGGGCTGTTGAGTATGGAATCTCATTGAAGAATAAAGAAGTTTGAGGCAGTTCTTTCCTCACATAAATCTTCCAACATCTTTTACATTGTTGGTGCTAATAAATTGAAAGTTGTCTAAGCAGGTAATAAGAAGATGTGGTTTGGTTTAGTTTCACTTGCAACTCCAAAGGACTTGGGTAAACTTCCTGGAAATCAGAATTTTGCTACAAGGAAGACATTGTCTATGAATGAGGATAGAAAGCAATTCAGAATTTACAGGTTCATACTGGCAGAAGTGCCTTGTCATGAGCAGATAATGAATTTCCTGGAATAGGAGCAGTGCTAGAGCCACACTGATTGCTCTCAAAAGGAATTCTTTTGTTACTTACTTTCTTGCACTGTTGGCACCCTTGCAGGGTGTTGAGTTGCTTCGTTGAAAATGTGTTTAAACATTGAAAAATGCAAAAGGATAACGGGATCAGCCAAAGAACCAAACAGAAGCTTTGAAGTCCTTTCGCTGCAGAAGTCCTGATAGCAGACAATGTACTTTTGGTGCGAATTCCTGTCCCTGAAATGGGGAGATTCAACTTGAAAGGGTATGTGGTCCATAGGACTCCTGGGAAGCTGGGCTCTCAGCTTCCATTAGTGATATCCAGTGTGTATCTGCTGCTTTTTTGCACAGCAGGGAACATGCCTCACAGATCTGTTCTATTACTCCCTCTTCAGCTTTGAGCCATAGATCACTTTTTGTATGTAAACAGTCTAAAATATTCTGGGGTTTTTAGAACTCATTACACTATAAATTTCAACGGACATAGCAAGAGGGGCTAACAAAGGTACCACAGCAGCCGAGGAGCAGTCTCACTCCAATTAGAGAGAAAGCGGCCTTTGAAATTCCTGGCTTTTTAAAGAAGGAAGATGAATTTGTTCTTATTTCGTAGTGATAGCTGTGGGCTGGCTGCAGCAGTGTGAACCTCACTTCACTTGTGTATTGTCAGGGATGAGGCCTTCATAGTACATCCACAGCTCCTCCTGCTCAGTTTCATCACATGTAGGCAAGCAAACAACCAAAACTCTTGGACTGTCCCTCATCGGCAGTGGACACATCAAAGAAAGGTAGATGTCCAAGGCTGGAAGGAATTGCAGGAGATGTGATGCAGACCTTGGTTGAAGAGGCAGGTTCCCCAGGATAACCCTGTCCTGTTTACCTGGTTCCTTTTGACTGTCCAGAAAAGGTGGTGTACAGCTTCAGTAAGTTCCTAATTTACTTAGATTAGCCTAAATCTCTTTTGCAAGTCTTTCAGACATGTTGAACAACTGCTGGTTTTATACTTTGGAGGTTTATCTCCTGTGTTAAGGCACGTCTGTGTACAGACAACAGTTAACAGTACTAGGTTGACAGCTATCATAAAAGAGCTCTGGAAAATCTGATTGTGGAAGCAGAATATCCAGTTCACTTTGCTTTCCTGTGGGGTGTGACTTGCCTCCACTTAGGAGTCACCACAGCAGAGTGATGTGGGCTTGCACACCAGCTCCTCCAGTGCAAACGTATGTACCTGGGCTCAGCCTGTTGGGCCTCAGTTAAGATGTTGGTGCAAGAAGCTATGTGCTGAAACATTTACTTTTGCTCCCTCTGCTGCAGCACTACTACAGCACTTTGCATCGAGTGTCATAGCACTGGTTCTTGGATGATTTTGGACCTCATGAAATGCTTGTAAGCTCACCTCAGTGCTCTCTTCATAATGTCACACAATGTACTGCAAAGAAGTGAGCCTCAGACTGACCTCTCCAAGAACTCACCCAACCCCCTGAAGAGCAGAGCACATATGGGTTGCTCTTTTTCCACTAACTGTGCTTTACTGTAACAGAAAACCAGGTTAGAGCGGTTTGTGTTGGTTCTTTACAGGAGCAAATTTGCTGATTTTGATCCTCTAACCATTTTTGGGGTATTAATAATTGATTACTGATTTATTTCAGCAATCTGAGTTACACTGGAAGGTCTCTGCTTGCCTGTGTGGTCACCGTCCTCTTTCCTTTTTACCACGGCCCTGTGCTTGCCCTTGGGCAGTGCTTTAGGGGCTTCCCTCCTCTCCCGTGAGCTTGCAGTGTCAGTGGGTTCATCCATTGATGTGTGGTTGGTTGGCTGGTTTCTGGTTGGTGTTTTGTGGACATTGTTTTGCATTTAAAAGATACTGTAGTTAATAAAAGAACTGTATTTTAATCTGTTTCATCTGATTTACCTACATGAGTCTGCTTAATAGTCTTTAGTCATATCTCTCTTTTGGTCAGCACTGTAGTTACTTATGTCCTAGCTTACTCTTGCCACAGATCAGTTTACCTCCGTATCTTTATTCCATCCCCATGGAGCTTCCCTGCACTCTGTTGGCCTCCCATGGATCCCTGCTGACCTGTGCAGAGTTGCTTGGAATCTATCCTGTCTTTTTCTGAGATTCACTGCCCTTAATGTGCTGCACTTGTTCCTCCCTTGTGTTTGAATAGTGGTGTCAGTTCAGGCTCACCATTACCCAGTGCATCTCCTGCCTTCAGTTTCAAACAGCTTCTCCTTCTAGCCAAACCAACTCAGTCTTCTGAAATGAAACATACCTAGGATGTTAGAAGATCTGGATGTGTCCAGCTGTGCCAATGGGTATTTAGGATAAACACAGCTGTCTTTATAACATGTGCTTGTCTTGTATGGAGCTGGAGTAGGCTGAAAGATGGGAAATGCTGGACAGCTTTCTCTTCCTATTGCATGTTACTGGTAAGCCATTAGTGAAGGACTTTGCTAACCAGATCTGCCAGTGTGACCCCTTGCAGGAACACCAACTTCACGTTAAAGCTGATAGCATTAACAAATGCTGCTATAGTTACAGGCAAGGGGTAGGTAGATTGTTCAGTATAGATGTGTTCTTTAAAACCAACTACCGATTTTGTTACCCAGCAAGTATTCACAAGGCAAAATGCCAAGATGTAGCAGTGCTAATTGTGTTTTCTCTGAGTCAAACAGAAGGCCTGGTACTTAATTATTAGTAGTCTTTTCCTACATGTGACCTGGGTGTTAACAAGCTGCATGAGTCAGAGTTGTGACTCTGAAAATCCTCAGGTTCCTAAAGCAGAAAGAAGTTGTGAATGCTCCATCCTTGGTAGTGTTCAAGGCCAGTTTGGACGGAGCCCTGGGAGACCTCGTCTAGTGTGAGGTGTCCCTGCCCATGGCAGGGGGTTGGAACTGGATGATCCTAAGGTCCTTTTCAACCCAAACCATTCTATGAATCTATAACTGTAGCAGAAAAGTAAATATGTGTCTGATTGATGTTTCAGAGCCATATTATCTTGCTAGCAACAAGTCTGTTTCCCTTTTATCATGACCTAAGATACTAGGATGAGTCTGGAGTCTCTCAGGGAGTAAACACTGTGGACTGGGCCTTAATGATGCTGGAAGCTGGCAGAGGTGCCAGGGTTATGTGCTGGTCAAAAGCATTATAAAAGAGATCTTCCTTGTACCATTCCTCCTTATCTCTTGCTTTGGATATGGATTGGGAGCTCCTTTGAGATTAGGGGGTGCTGAACGGGGTTTTGCTCAAGAGGGGAATATTGTGTAGGAGTTGTGAGATGATTGTGTTTTGCTGACTATTATTGACAGTGTCTGGATGAGTAGCATCTTCTCAAAGAATGCTGAATCTTTGGTGCATGACACTGCACCTGGGGGTGGGGCTATAAACAAATCTCATTTAGCAAGTCTAACTGGCTTAGAGCTGTTTTCCTTCAGACATATGGAATTAAGCAGAGATAATGGGGACCACGCCTGGGCAGTGTATTGTAAGAAGTGACTTTTAATTTTCTGGTACTGGGAGGAAAGAAGAAAGAGCTGAGCTTGAGTTGTTTTCCACATTTCCCCTGGTTGCACTTGGATCTTTCTCCTCCGTTATGGCAGTAATGTGCAGCACAAAGTTAGTCGTCTTTTTTTTGCTTTTAAAAAGTTGTCCCTTAAAAGCAGGAGGTAGGGATGTTGTCCTGGCCTTCTGCTCCTGATTCAGCTACTGACACGTTAACTTTGACGAGATACTGAATGTGCCCTTCACTACCTTTCAGTGTAATGAAATGTTTCATTACCAAGTTCTAAGTCAAAGGCAAGACCCCTCTTGCTTTCAGTGGCAACCCCTATGCTCATGGGTACAGTGAGGCGTAACAAAATTGATGCAAAGTACCAAGTATTTTTGTTCCTGCTACTGTGTATCTTCTCCCCACCTTTCTTCTTTCAAACAGTGAATATTTTATACAGCCTTGTTCAGCTGTGATTTTTTTACCCATGTTCTGGCAGAAGTTAATGTTGCAGGTAGGGTGCATGCTGATGAAGGGTGATTTACAGGAAAATGGTCCATTTGCTGGCTGTTGGCCTGAAACTGGGAAGGGAAGTCTGTCTGTTCTTCTTCCTTCTTGGGCAATTCATAAATAACCAACCATTTGCACTTTATAGGAGCTTCTCCCCTGCCCAGCCTTTCCCAGGATTTGCAAAGCCGTAATTAATCCTCATTTATGCTGTTGCGATGATACTAAACTCATTGTAAGATCTGGTAGTAACTAGAGCACAGAGTAGTTAAAGATGTGCCTAAGGTCATGCAATAAACAGCTGTGGCACCAGAAAGAATTCTCCTCTGTGAGTGCTCAGCAGCACTTCCCTACTGCAGCTTTTCTGTGGTACATGATACTCAATTACATGATGTTCAATTTATAGGTCCCATAGGCCTGGGCTGCAGCTTGTAAGCACATAATTTTTTACTGTGCAGTGAAACTGTGGGATTCCAGGAAACAAAACTTTTGGTAACTGAAGTCACATAATCTCCATTCTTTGTTTGTTGACTCCTTGTATTGTCAGTTGTTGCTGTTACCGTCTTTTGTAATTTGAGGTGAATCATCCCCAATGAATCTAGATACATGAAAGGTCTTCTGCCTGCGCATCGTCTTGTTTCTGTAAAGGAAGAAGGTGCTTACTTATCTCTGTGAAACTCTAGTCCTGACAGAAACCATCAGTGTAGGCAGGGTTTCAGTGGAATCTGCTTTTCTGTGGATATATGTTTTGTGTGGGAGCAGGCATTCTGAAGGTCCAGGCTGGTTGGTGGGACATGGTCTGGTGGATAAGAAAGCAATTAAGCTGTGATGTCAGGAGAGGTTCTAGGTCACTGGAAAGGAGAGTTTAGTGTAACTTTGCATGTATTACCAGGAGCAGAGAAGGAAGGTATTTTGTTAATCACACATGGCAATTCACGAGCTTTTAAAGCATTCAGTAAAATGAGAGCCTTTTCCCTTTAGCAGCTGTCACTAACTGAGAGCTTTTGCTTTGTTTCAGGTGTGGAAACCTGAACTAAAATATCCTGCGATTGACAACGTGACGACACCAAGAGGTGGGTTTTCTGTGTTTGTTCATCTCTTATCAGCCATTCCAGAGCACTGGATATGCTGTATGTCTTGACTTTACTAGGATGGATTACCTGATGAATCTCTGTGGCTTGTTCAAACAAGACCAAAGAGTTTGACAAGACTCCTCCCATGTCTGTGCGTGCATGTGTTGAGTTTTAAACAAACAGAACGTGTCCATTCCCTGGGCTGCACAGTGAGAGGTGTTTATGGCACGGAGGTGGAAACTTAAGTGAAAATAAGAATGTGTTGGGGTTTTGCCAACCATTTTGTTCAGGTGTCTGTTGCCCATGGGGAATGCCCATTGGCAGTAGGAGCTGAGCTATCCAGAAGCTGTGCTGCTGAGTACAGGCGAATCTGTGACGTGGCATTTTCCTCCTCTCACACTTCAGATTTAGGTTTCATGGTTGCCGAGAATGTTTTATGTGATGTGCTCCGTACTTGTCTGTCAGTCGCCACATGCTCACCTTGTTTGAGGGTTTTGTTGCTCGGCTTTGTTGCAGTGTTTTATTGTGGTTGTTGATGGAATATGGAAATCTGCAATGCAGCCCAGGTGCACAGAAATGCTGATCCCTGGGTTTCTTGCTGCAGCCTGGCATTAGCTGGCCAGAGAAAGGTTTGTGTAATGAGTGCAGGCAGATTTTGCTTATTTGAACAGCTCAAGTGAAAACCAGCTGGTAAATACCACGTTGGTTTTATTCAGTGGTTGTTGCAAGAACAAGTATTTGGTCATTCCCCTTCAGCAATGAAAGTGCTCATCTCAGCTATACTTGAAGTTTTCAAGCACCAGGTTTATGTGGTGACACTGCGCAACCACGATGAAGTCATAGGTTTGGGTTTGGTTTCTTTTTTCTTTCCTGGAGCTAGTTCTTGCCCTTTTTTATAGGATGCGGAATGGAGTAGAAACTGGGATGTATGTTGCTCACATCTATGTGCTGGGGACAGTTTCTTCTTGCTGCCTTTCCAGCCACCCCTCACTTCTCTCTTGGAGGTCATAATTCTTTTTCCTATGTCTGAAGGTACGAGTCTTCCTGCAGTACATGTCCACAGCAGGAGGGCGACCAGTAGCAGTATTTCAGTGCAGAGCAATAGTCTCTCTGTTGAGTGAGTGCAGCGTTAGTTGCCAGCTCTGGAGTACTGCATTTTGACTGTGAGGAGCTACAGTGCAGATGTGCTGCCTGTTTTTTTAAGAGGCTAAATGAATTGCCACAGTCATGTAAGCTTTGTCTTGTGTGTTTGTGGAAGGCAGTGAGAGAAACGGGTAAGGTGTGAAAAGTTGTCAGCCAGGCTCCAGTTGTCAACATACTTGAAATGAAATGGCCAGTGTCATTGGCATTAATACCAGCTCATGGTATTAATCCTTGTTCAGTGCGAAAAGGTCTGGCTTTGATTTCAGTGAGGTCAAGATGTTTCTTGTCACTACTCCTCTTCATGCCATTAAACAAGATTCCTTAGGCAAAAAGGTCAGAGAAGCTGGGCCTTTCAAAACGGTACTGAGGCCAGTCCAGTAACTCCAATGGGAGGGAGCAATTTGAGGATCTGAGCTTAAAGTGTAGACAGAGCTGTCTGGTGTATCTCTTTGCAAAGAACAGCAGTGAAGTTGGGGAGAGTTCACTCTGCAGTTGAATTCACTTGTACTAATTTGAGCTTCAAAAGCCTTGATGGCAGGTGTTGAATGGGCTGTTGGCTCTTACTGAGAGCTTATCATAAACAGCAATGTGTGTAACCAGGAAAGTCAGTGCAGGAAGCTGAGCTGTCAGCTGAAAGGGATAGGTAAGCTGTCTGCTCTTAGAAGTGAGCAGTAATCCAGTTCTCTCAGTACCCAAAGTATGGGTATTTTCAGCTGTGTTTGAGCTGGATTTTATCATATAAAGATTTATCATATAGAGAAGTGGAGAGCAAAAAAACTTAGTGTTAAAATAATCACTTTCCTAAATCTTATTTTTGTAAGCTGATCAGGCAGTGAGTGCAGGCTGTAGGAGCAGCCCTGGACCAAGGCTGAATCAACACTTGAAACTTCTGAACTTTATTAGCTCTTGTTCTTCTCTCTGATAGTGTTCTTTCCCTCTTCTCCTATGTGAATCTAAGGCACATTCAGATGATGCTACATTTTCACAGCATGCTAAATGTTCAGCTCTCCCTTTTGTCTTGATAACCTTCCTTATAACCCATTCTTAACCTTGCACACAACCTGCTTAAGGTCAGGGAAGAAATTTACACCCGTTTCTTGGTCTCACTCTGTTGCATCACTTTCTGAACTGCCCCAAAGGACTTTCCCTCTCTTTCTTGCTCATCACATAGCAGTTGTGTATCTTGCACAAAGGAATGAAAGCAAGGTCGTTTGTCTTGTACCTGTCCCTGCAAGCTCAGGCACATACTGAATCACACAGGGCATAAAACCCAAATCCTCAAAACAAAACATGAAACATAAGTGGAACAATTGTGTTTTACTGTGAATCTGGGAAAAAATCCTAGCCCAAAACAAAACAAAAACATGGAATCCCAAACCAGTTTGGCTTGGAAGGGACTTTAAAGCTCATCCAGTTCCAACCCCCTGCCATGGGCAGTGACACCTTCCACTAGAGCAGGTTGCAGATGAAGAACATAAGTGCATGTAGGAAATGGTTCCCAGACCTGTACTAATTCATGGTGAATTTCCATGTGGTATGAACAAAAAAAATTGAGAGAATTAGGTAATTTTATCAACAACTTGAAGACCTGCTTTGCCTACCTTAACGTTAGGCTCTTGTGCATGGCTACTGCTAGCAAGAAGCGTGCTCACCCTGCTCTTGCAGAGAGCAGAGTCTATCTGGAAAACGTGTCTTTCCACTGAGTCTAGAAAAAGCTTTTGGTGTTTGGTTATCTCTGTTCTGTTCAATGTGAGGTATGAAGGAGCTGAGTGAGCTCATGTTCTTACAAGCTCCATAAACAGAGCTTGTTGAGCGTTTACCTGTACACTGTTAAAAGAGTAATATGAGAACTGTGATCACAACTTATTCCATGGAGTCTTTTGTACTTCTGTCTTTAACAATGCTGATCTTTTGGGCCGATTCTCTTGCAAAAGTGGTCCGCTACAGCAGAGCAAATAAATGAATGAAGTAAGGCACCTGATCTCTTACAGAAATCAGTCATTCCACCAGGGTGTACTGGTTCTCTGATTCGCAGTGTAAGATGATGCACCTCAAGCTGTTTTCTGAAGCTGCTCACATATACTCACCATTACCACTTTCTCCTATCCCACTGCTAGGAATGGAAAGTGTGAAAGGATTCAGGAATGCAAAGAGCTGCCACAGCAGCGGTTCCTGAAGAGGGTGATGCCACGTGTATAGTAGAGGGAGTGAGAGCAGTCTGCACTGCCAAGCAACATGGATGTTATCCTTAGGCCCACTCCTTTCTCTGTTACAGATTTCCTCTGTGATACTCTCTTTGTGCTAAACTAAAACCAGAGAAAGCCAGACCCACTTCCCTGTTGAAGGCCTCGACATCACATCCAGCATCCTTTGGTTTAATGCTAAGAGCTGTTAAATACCACAGAGAGTCATGTGAGGCAGAAGCTAGATAAACTGAACCTTGGCTGTTCATGTTGAAGTCACAAGAAACTAGAACTTACACCCTGCAAGAAAAAATCCAGTTGTTTGGAAGTGCTTGTTGTATTGTTGTTCCAAATGCTCCTCGTGTAAGAAGGAGCCCTCCAGCATGTAGGTCTTGCAGACCTGCGCTATATGGAAAAGTAGGAAGAGTACTGGCATCATGCCTTCCTCCCGAGAGGCCTCTGTGTAGGATGGGGACCTAGCAGCCTCTCTGCCCTGTGCCAGGGAGGAAAGGAAGGGGGAGGTGTTGAATGAAGGTTGTGGCTGTACTGTTTCTTCTCCAGTAGTGCAAGCAAACAAGCTGGCACCCACAGGACCCTGCAGGAGCTAGACCTGCAATGTTAAGTCTGATGGGCCAGATTTCGGTGTTGAAGTCAGCACAAGTGTGTCAGTATGGCACAGCAGCAGAACTGGCTTCTTGTTTGTGTTGTCTTTCACATGCGTCTGGGCGTTCTGACTACCTGTCCAAACCTCACTCGCTCAAGTAATTCAGTCTGAGATGTAGTGACAGGGTAAGGGAATGGTTTTCAACTGAAGGAGGGTGGATGTAAGTTAAATGTTAGACAGAAGTTCTTCCCTGTGAGGGTGCTGAGGCGCTGGCACAGGGTGCCCAGAGAAGCTGTGGCTGCCCCATCCCTGGCAGTGTTCAAGGCCAGGTTGGACACAGGGGCTTGGAGCACCCTGCTCTAGTGGAAGGTGTCCCTGCCCATGGCAGGGGTTGGAACTGGATGAGCTTTAAGGTCCCTTCCAACACAAACCAGTCTGGGATTCTGTGATTATGAATATACAGAAATAGGTGCTCTTTTTGAGGACCACTTTGTTTTTCATTGTCTGACAGTACATATAATGCCTAAAGATGCAGAGTTTAAATCCCAGCGCTTTTCTGAGTGCTAGCAAATGCTTGAGTTAATGTTCTACCAAACACCAGATGTGAAACCCAAAGGCAGGGCCAGAAAAATATTTATTGAGGGAATATCATCTGAGGAAGCTGTTCTTATTGACGCCAGCAGCTCTTGAGTGCTGGTGAGTTAACCAAGTAAGTGTTTGTGGGTTGTTTTGTAATGACTAATTCTATTGCCAGCAATGTCTTCAGGATAAAACAGCAAATGGAAGGAACAGGTGGGACATGACTTCTTTAACAGGAAACAACATATTGTAGAACTGCAAGCGTCTGCTTCTACTTAATGCTCAATCTTCAGATGCTCGGTGAGGCGGTTCATTTCTGTGGAATAAATGACTAGACCAGTCAGCAGGCCTATACAGTACCTTCATATTTTAGTGATTCAGTGGGGTAGAAACACCTCCCTTGTGACCTCCTGCATGCCATACCAGGAGGCTGGAAGGCACCAAGGAGAACAACAATTCTGATTAAATCCTTTTCCATAGGTATGAGTGGGAGTTTCGCTCCTGACTTCAGTGGGAGTAGGAGCCAGGCCCTTTCTTTGTACTGCAGCAGTGACGTCTTTGGAGACAGTATTAAAGAAGAGGTGTTATGCCCTTTAATCTGAAAAGCTTAAATTAAGCAAGACAAGTCTCTTTGAAAGGAGAAAACATCTTTTATGAGACGTTTGCTCCTCTTAAGTGATACAGCAGGGAAACTAGGCAAGTTTGCAGGTGAATGGTAAAGACCTGGGTAAAAGTTTCTATTCCCAAAAGCTTTTTTTGGTGTTTTGTTCTCTTTTTTTTCCCCCTAGCTGTAGGAGATCCTATCACTACAAGGTTTGCTTTGCTTCCAGCTTTTGAGATAGTGGCTGTAATGCCTTTATGACTTGAGTATCTTTTGTTATTGGTGGGGAGAAAGCATTTCAGTGTATAGCATTCAGAAACAGAAGGTTTTCTGTTACTTACAGTCCCGACTCATATCCTGTTCAGAGATTTTTATCTCCATTGCTGATGTCCTCACATGTTTCTGGAGCCATTACCACTCAACATGTGATGTCAAGAGCCTTTCCTTTCTCCTGTAAGGTCACCTGGGTTTTTTTTGCATTGGTACCAGCAACAACAGAACCAGGGTGGAAGCTCTTTGATCTGGTAGGGCAGCATGGAGGGTCTCATTGCAGGTCTGCCTAAAGGGAGTTTCAGATCTGTGGCCAGGACTGTTAGAGGAAAGGGAGGAAGGGCATCCTGAGGGGAAAGAGATTACAGTTATAGGAAGAATTGGTTATGTTTCTTACAGCTCTTAACTGCTGTAGGCATAAACATGCCTCATTGTCTAAAGGCATTACAGTATCTCTTTTAGTGTTGCTTCTCACCTTGGAACCATCTGGGATTAATGGCAGCCATTCACCAAATTATTAATTTTCAGACTTTGAAGGTAGATTGTAGAATTCAGTTCATTTGTCTGAACAATGTATAAAGGCAACTGTTACTTCAGTTCAACACTTTCATACGAAACCCCTTTGGTTTTGCTTGGAACTGATTTGCCTTTTTACTATTAAAATTATCTGGTTATTTTACTGTATGAAAGAAACGCATAACACTTCTGAGGACAGACAAATCTTACATCTTCTGGTACCTGTCTTCTGAATATTTGTGCATAGCTTGAAATAATTTTGTCATTTGGCTTATAATTCCTTGTCTGTTTAGGACTGGTGTCTCAAATCCTGATGAAATCAAGTCAGCCTTACTGTTCTAGGGAATGTGGTCTGATCCAGTGTGGGGAATGTTAGCCTGGGAGCTGACAGAGTTGGGCATGAGTAGGACCTTATAACATTTTGACCCTGACTAGAAAAGACGAAAATACTTGGTTAGAGATCCATGACAGTATCAACCTTATTTAACCACGGTTACACAAGGAGCTGTTTATGCTTTCCTGTTTTTCTCCATCAGATAGGTTTATAATCCAAATGCTATACAGCATGGTGTTATGTATTGCTAGATGTTGTGATGCTGCAGTGGCAGTTGCTTTGAGCTAAGGCTTCCAAAGACACATCTCAACATGAGTTGAGGGGAACTGTGCAGCTGAAAACCTGAAAACCTCAATCCTTAGTTTTTAAGTGCAGTCCTAAGAGAGATTTGGCTGTGGCACAGGACTGAAGGCAAGAATTGAACTGATTTGTGTGCTCTTAGCTGAGCTGTTTCACTCGGCCTGCTCTTTTCAACTCCTTGAAGATACAATGCAGTGGGGATAGGAGCCAGGTGTGGGGCGCTGGAGAAGGGCTTTTGGATCTGGGGCTAGTTTGGAAAAACACTAGTCAGGGGATAGTGCCTGCCCAGGAATCCTTGCTACGGAGGTGGGATGGGAGGTGGATGGAAAGGTGCCTGTTTCCAAACCCAAACCTGTACTGAGTCATAAATGAGTTTGAACTCATACAGGACTGTGGGTAGAGGAAAGCCTGTGTTCCCCAGCAGTGTACAACCCACCCTGTGACTTAGGGGACTAAGGTTAGGAGCCAGAAAAATGCAATGTTACTGTGCTTAGTTCCAGAGGTTAGGCAAAGAGAGAGTGAAGGAGGAGCCTCCTTGGAGATCCATTCCTGAAGGGAGCATTAGTACCTCCAGTTCACACATGAGATGAGGCACTTCTCAAGACATTAATACTATCTGCAGACAGTAGGCAAGTCTGTGCCCCAGCTGGGATCAGACTCCAGTCTGCTGGGTCCCATGCAGGGCTTCGTTGTCTTCGCTGTCAAAGTGCCTGTTTCCGCTGTATGTCTTAACTAAACAGCTTACCCTGATCTAACAAATAAGCAATAGCTATGCAGTGCAAAGAATAACAGCATGGACAGATAGGTGCATAAGCCTGCATTTTGTTTGTAATCACGTCACGGATGCGTGCATCTGAGGCATAATATACTCAGAAGGAGAAAATATGGACCCCTATCCAGCAAGTGGGAAACTATTGCTTTGGATGGAAAGCTCTTGGTTTTCTCAAGCAAATGCAAAGGCAAGTTTTGTATGTGAGCCATGGGAGCTGACTTGGAAAGCTTGGACTGACTCTGCCAGTAGTTTTGAATTTACAATATGTGTTTTCATAAGAAGCAGGAGCTGAAACTAAGGATTTGCGTGTTTAAGCTCTTCGTGTCAGAATGCAATTGTGTTTGTGCTAGAAACTTGAAGCATCAGAAGCACATGCTTATTTATCTCTAAAATTGCTGAAGCTCCCTTGATTTCAGCAGAACTGCGCCCACATGTGCTTGTAACAGCCAGCAAACAGGCTCTTGAGTCTCAGAAATGCACCATGAAGGTGCTGTGCAACATCTGTAACATAGCAACAGGGAAGTCTTTATGCTGTTCTTGTCACTGCTGGTCTCATCTCAGAGGTTGGTGGAAATGGTAAGCATATGGTGGAGAATGGCATGCCTACTGAATTTAGAACAATAGTCAGTTATGGTGGTGGTGCAAGGACCCAGCTTTGAGGAGCCTCAGCTTTGGTTCACAGCAAAGATTTGGGAAAACATCACATAGCAGCATGTCTCCATGGTTTCTTCTTGCATTCTGTGGGATGAATGCTTCCCCTGTGTGAAGTGTGACCTTCCTGAATCCATCAGGAGCTTTGCCAGCAGGGTCTGGCATCTTTGTTTTCCCCTTCCAGGCTGTCTGGAGCGCTGTTGCAGGCTGTGTGGGCAGCAGAAGCCCCAGTCTGCCTTCCCATGGCGGGACCTTTGGTTTTGCTGTGTCTGGGGATGAAAAGGAAATGAGTTTTGTGCATGGTAGAGAAGGAGGTGCCTGCGCTGGGAAAACAGCCATGGGCCATGAGCAGGGATTATGTTTTCCTCAGGATCAGCATCTCTGCCAGTGTTAATCAGCACGGAGGCCTGAGATCAGTGCAGCACCTGCTGCTGCTGCTTCTTGCCTGCTGTCAGGTGTCTCACAGTCTTAGGCAAATAAACCATTTAAGAAAATGAATTACTTGGATCAAGCTGCTCTTAAATGAATAGCACCAGCTCCTGTACCAGCCAGGCAGACACCTGAAAGATGTCCTGTATTTACGCAACATGTAGCAATTAGGTTTTCCCTCGGCACCTCTTGTGGTTTTCACATTGTTTGCCTATTATTTCTGCAAGGGCAGAGAGGGAGGTGATGTGAGTGTCTTAACTACTGCCTGTAATTACGCAGCCAAAGGAAGCAGGGGAGAAAAGCCTTCTGCATGTTTTCTGCCCCCTGGGATTTATTAGGTGTCCCGTGCTGACAGAATGAGATGTAAAATTGCTTTCAGTGTTCATATGTCACCGTGTGAGATGGAAGGAGCAAGTCTCACAGAGGTCCCATAGCACAGAGCTTGCCTATCATGGGCAATTCTCTCCTCTTTTTAGATGGCTTTCTGGTCTTGCAGTGCCCAAGTGCTGTGTCACTCCTGGCTGGAAAGGCCAGAGAAGGGTCAAAGAAGAACAGGGGATTCAGGCAGAACCAGCTGGTGCTGGTGGGAAGCCCCAGACCATGTTTTGTATTGTGTGGTTGCAATGACAGCAACAGGTTTGGAGCTGGGTGGGCCTTGCAGCCTGTTTGCTGAGCCAAGAAGGTTAGAATTCAGCAGGGCAGTGCATGGAGATGCTGCCTGGTTGGAGACCTGTGTGTCTCACACAGGATGTAGACCCCGCAGGTTGCCTGGACAAGCTGTGTGCCAGGTAAGTTCATCTGGGGTAGTTGCAAACCCTGATCCAGGAGCCAGGCTGTCTGTTTCCTTCATGCTGGCTTCACTCACCCTTCCTCTGTGAGCACTTGGGGCTGTGAAGAGAGTGAAAGCCGTGACTGGCACAGGAGTGCTGCTCTGGTGTGTGGAAGCGTCTGCTGTATTCCTGCTTGAAAAGATGAATTCTGAAGATGGAAGCAGCATTTGTTTTATAGATCACAGGCACTGGGCACTGACATTGCTGATGCAGTCTTTTTAAAGCTGTAATCTCCTTGGGCATGTTCCGATGTGAACGTCATGCTGTCTGCAGCTTTAGCTGAAGCATGTCAGGCGGTCATGTCACCTCCTCGTTGTAAATGGCTTTTAGCATGCTGCTTTTGCTGCCATGCATCCTGAATGAGTATTTGCCCAGAAGCAACAGGTTAAGGGCTGCCTTAAGAAGACTCCTGTTTTGTACAGGGTTTCCAGAAGCTGCTTTCTCCAGCCTGTATCTGGTGATGCTGATATTTCGAAGATGTGGGATCTTGGAGCTCGTCTCCGAGTGTGAATGTTTTTTTTGCTGTTATTCAGCTTAGCTGTGGAGAGAAGAAAGGCATGGGAGATGCTAAGGGTAGTAACTTGCCTGGATGCTACATGTTTTGCAGGTAAGATGCAGCTGAGGCCGAAGGTTACCAATCTCTCATGAAGGCTATGGAGTGTATTTGTGGAAGAAGAAATCTGCATCTCATTTTTAACCTTCAGAGTTAGTGTCAGTGCAGAAGAGAGCAGAGAAGCCTCAGACAGCTTTATTGTGGTTATGAAACATGTGTCTGGGCACACCAACTGTGATTTGTGGTTCCAGGGCGTTTTTGAAGTGCATGACTTTGTGGATAAAACTTGCTCTTGTGGGGTGGGGAGGGGAAAAGGGTAGGGAAAAGAAATGGGAAAGAGAGAGGGGCATTCAGCCAAAGTGGAGTGGCTGAGAGCTGCTCCAGAAATCCTCAAACAACAAAGGGGTGTTTTTCTATGTTTTAGCCATCCCTTCAGAGCCTTTGAGCAGGGAAACCCAATCTCAGCCCTACAGGTCTGGAAATGCTTTTGGCCTGGTGGCAAATCCTGTTCTCCCCTTGCCAGAACCCTGTGGAGCAGGAGCAGGGAGTGGCGTCTTGTAGAACTTTGTACCGGTGAGGGCAGTGTGAGTGAGGCCTGCAGCCAGGTCAGTGTGGTTGAACCTTTGCTGTAGGGCTGAGGATGGTCAGAACATCCTTCTCTGGAATGGTGCGGATAGACATTGCCCTGCCTCTTAGGGTGTGTCTGCCTCCATCAGGAAGCAGTATTAGCTTCCTAATTAGCTTTATACAGCAGTTGGAAGTTGGGGTTTGGGTATAGGTCCAGCAGCAGCACGTGTGGAACTGGGAGAGGTGGGAAGGCAGGGGGAACTCTGAATTTGCACTTGCAGGTGCAGTCATAATCACAGACTCACAGAATAGTTAGGGTTGGAAAGGACCTTAAGATCATCCAGTTCCACCCCCTGCCATGGGCAGGGACACCTCACACTAAACCATGGCACACAAGGCTCTGTCCAACCTGGCCTTGAACACTGCCAGGGATATGGAGCATTCACAGCTTCCTTGGGCAACCCATTCCAGTGCCTCACCACCCTCACAGGAAAGAACTTCTTATATCCAGTCTAAACTTCCCCTGTTTAAGTTTGAGCCCATTACCCCTTGTCCTGTCACTATAGTCCCTAATGAACAGTCCCTCCCCAGCATCCCTATAGCCCCCCTTCAGATACTGGAAGGCTGCTGTGAGGTCTCCACGCAGCCTTCTCTTCTCCAGGCTGAACAGCCCCAACTTTCTCAACCTTTCTTCATAATGTAGTCTATAAGCCTATCTTCGTAATGGAGATTCTCAGAGGTATTGGCCCACAGTATGTTTTTCTTATCAACTTTCACAAGAGCTGCAGATCTTGGGAGACTGTCATGCACCCTGGGAGACAACTGGGATCATATCCTTTGAGCAGGGTACAAGCAAAGGTGATGCTGCTGTGCTAATGAAAGGGCTTGGGACCTGGTCTGGTCAGATTGCTCCTGGCTGGTTCTCCAGGCAGATTGAACAAAATGTTTTAACAGTGAAATAAATCTATGTTCCTGAGAAGCAGCCTGTGAAATGTCAGTGCTTGCATTGCTAGAAAGGCTAGTTTCTTCAGCTCCAATTGACAGTCCCTGCAAATACCCTCTGCAAAGTTTGGTAGAGTTATGTGGACATTGTGTGCCAGTGGACTGTCATGTTTACCAGTTTGATTTAAAACCGAATCTCCTGTTTAATCCCTGCCCTTCTAATTTCCACTGGATTGAAAAGTATGCTGTAGACCCTCTTCTCCATCAGTGAGCAGTGAATGGGTGTATTGATGCGTTGTTGGGAGATGGGTGCTGCCCTTGTCCTCTCTGCAGAGATCAGTCTGTATTTGATGTACCCCTGCGACAGCGTGTCTTGGCTCGGTCTTGTGCAGTGTGGTTGTGCTGTGTTGTGCTAGATCACACTTTTAAACTGCAGGACTTCTGAGTGCTGATTGCAAACTGAACAGGAAAGATTGCTTGGATTATCAGCAGGAGCACAGTAGAAGGCATGACCTTTATTCTGCTCCTTAGGGCAGAGCAGAGATTTCTGTAGCATTCTGCTTTGAAACCAGTCGGTAAATAGCAGGGATGTTATTAATCTACAACAGGTTAGCTCCTGAGGTGTCCATGGGCTTCTGAGGTGCTGAGGGAGATGGGGTGGAAAAGACATTAAATAGAGACAAGAACCTAAAAAAAGCCAGTCATGCAGAGATGTGAAAATAGCGTATTGAGTTAGGAATAACAAAATATGGGAAAAATATGCCAAATCAAGCAGTGCAGATGAATTTTGCCTGAGCACAGGCTGTGACTATTTACCATCATGAGGTTAGATTGGGGATAGTGCAAGCTGCAGGGAGTGCAGCAGCTAGGAAATAAAAGTAACCATAAGGTCAGTGCTCAGAGCCAGGTAAATGAGCCATGCTGTAGGACAGGGCAGGGGCAGTGCCAGAGCTCCCTGGAGATGTGATTCCAGAAGTGACATATTCTCGTGTCGTCCTTGACAAGGAGAACAGGGCTGACAGTGACTGGCTATTCCTTATGTACTTGTTGATGTGGAAATTGCTGTGATAAAGGCGGTGCAGCTTGGCCTGCGTGTAAGGAACAAGGGGAAAATTTCATGACTCTGTATGACCTTGTCTTGGTTTAAGCCCAGCCTCATACATCATGCAGCCACTCATTCACACCCCCCTTCTTCCCCTGGCGGGATAGGGAGGAGAATCAAAAGCATGTAAACCCCACAGGTTGAGGTAAGAACAGTCCAGCAACTATGGTATAATTCAAATTCACTGCTACTACCACTAATAATGATAAGGGAAGTAACAAAGGGAGAGAACATAAAACTAAAAGAGGAAAAGGAAAATAAAATTATAAACACAAGTGATGCACAATACAACCGCTCACCACCCACTGACCGATACCCAGCCTGACCCCAGCAGCGATCTGGGCCTTCTGGGTAACTGCCCCCAGTTTATATAGGGTGCATGACGTGCTGTGGTATGGAATACCTCTTTGGTCAGTTTGGGTCAGGTGTCCTGTCTCTGCTTCCTCCCGGCTTCCCCTCCTCCCTGGCAGAACATGAGACTGAAAAGTCCTTGATCAGAGTAAACATTACTGAGGAACGACTAAAAACGTTGGTGTTACCGGCGTCATTGTCAGGCTAAAGTCAAAAACACAGCACTGCACCAGCTACCAAGGAGGAGAAAAATGACTGCTATTGCTGAACCCAGGACACACCTTCATTTTTAACAGCTTTCGTACTTTACAGTGCCTTGTGGTTTCTCTGTGGTCACATATGATGTAGGAGGAGAGACAGTTTGCCCCTTGGAGTGAAGAGGAGCCTAGCAAACCTGAGTTTTGCAAGGGGCTGGAAAGAGCCTCCAACCTCCTCCTGATGGGCAGGGTGCAAAGGCTCGGAGAGAGAGGCACTGTGTTTCAGCCCCATCTTATGTAAAAGCATGTTTTCATCTCTGTGGGAATCAGATGTTAATGCTGGTGCAGAATAAAGGGAAAGGGGGTGTCTTAAAAATCAAGAGCTTTAAATTGTCTTAAGAGTAGCTTTCAGATCCCCCTTTTCTGTTTGCTAGCTGCTAGAAGATAACTTCTGTTATATAACATGACCTGAGTATGTCTCCCGAGCCTTCAGTATCAATTCCTTGGCAAGTACTGGTGAAAAGCACATATCTGCATATTATAGGACGCTTCTTTGCAGTATTTTTCTTTCAAAATACAAATAGGAAAATATACTTGTTAGAGAAATGTAGGAGCAGTTGGTGCCTGGTTGTATTATGAAGGGTCTAAAATAGGCATCGCAGTGGCCTTAAAACCTAACTTCTGAATTCCTGGTATTTCTGACCATGTCATAGTTCTGGGAGCGGGTGCTGGGAGGTGACAGTAATGCCACATCTGGCCTGTGCCTTCAGGTAGGGAATCCAGCAGCTTCTCTAGACTTCCTTGGCCAGATGTTTTATGCATTACGTATTTAAACCTTGCCGTTTCATATAATTTCTTCCCCAGGCCAGTCCTGTCTTATTCTCTACATTTTGGCATTCCTATCCATTGCTGCAGCCCAGTACTTGAATGAATTGTGAGTGAATGGTTTGGCTTTTTTTGGGAGAAGCCTGCCTGCAGAGCACTGAGGAGTAACTAGTGAAAGCTGCCTGAAGTCCTAGCCAGACCACAGAGCCAAATTGTGATTGTGATTGCACATCACAGAAGCTGTCTGTTTGGAGGAGGTGGAGCTATTTGTTCATTCATGGTTTAGACCCCACCGTGCAACAGCAGCCACGTTTGTGCAAACATTGGCTCATTCTGTGACAAACCCACTCATATTGGCAGGTTAGGAAGTGTAGCATTTTCATATTAAAAGGCAATGGGTGAGATTTGCCTGTAGCTGTAGACCCAGTTAAGAAATATACTATTAAGCTCAATTAGAGTGGCATGAGGAAAATAGGTGTAATACCCCTGCAATGAAACAGCGTGTACAGACCTGAACAAATGAGACATTGTTACTGTGAGTAATGCTCTCTCATGTGAGTAGAACCATTGCAGTCAGGGGCCCTGTTCTGTTAACTTTGTTTTGATGCTTTATGTTGGCTGAAACATTTTAATGTTTATTTGAAAACTCAGTAATGAACTTGCTAATGCACTGTGCAAAGCATCTTTGGGGATGCTTTTTGCTTTGCTGGTATGGATTGAGAGGGAACGGCTTCTCCATTCCCTTTCTTCCTAGCCATACAGGGTTGGAAGCTAGGTTGTCCTGTGGTAATGTGCTTTTTTCAGTGTATGTAAAACCGTCCTATCTCTGCATGATCCATGTAATACATTGGGAAAAAAAATTCCCATTTAGTAACTGATGAGGGCAATTTCCTGTAAGCTGGTTCCTTTTGTGGTCTCTGGTTTCCAGCCAGTTCTATTTTTGCTGCCTTTTTCTTCTCATTTTTTTTTATCCCTTCCCCCCTGGTTTCTTTCTCTTTTTATTAAACAAAAAAGCTGTTTCTGTTTGACAGTCTGTTACTATGATGGTTCTTATACCCAGGCAGGCTACAGTCTTAAAAGGCACCAGCAAAAGCCATGAAGGTAATGTGTATCCTGATGAACTCTAAGCTTTTGAGCCACATCATAAAGTCAGCATCAGCTGATGGGAGCAGAAGCAAGTCAAGCATTGCTGTGCTGGTAAATCACTGCTGAGCTAAAGCCAGGTCTAGGTAATTCCATATTATTGTAGTCAAGATTGTGTTGTTCCTGACCCTGCAAACACTTGGATTGACATACCATGCTACTTACGTGAATAAGAATCTCTGAGCACGTGAGGAGTTGCAGTAGCAGGCCTGATACTTGACCTAACTGTAGTGAGTAAAGCTGGGGAGACTTACATTGAGTGTGCAAGAAGAATCCAGCACTCTGAAATCTGATGCCAGTGGAGAAGGTCTGAATGTGTGGGCAGAGTGAGGAAATGAAAGGAGATCCAAGTAGAAGCACAGGAGGGTAGAGATGTGAGAGGGAACTCATTTAGAACAGTCACTTCCCATTAAAGTAAATGGAAATCTTGGCTGCAGTTACAGAAATGTCATGCTGCACGGCCTGTGTGTATTTAGATCCAATCCCAGTCTGTTTGAACTTTTTCCCAAGACTTCAGGAATCTGGGAACCTTGGAAAAACCAGCAACTGTCATGCAGGAGAGCGGGTTGGAGTTACGGCTTCATGATGTTTGAAACTGTGCTTGAAAGGCATTCTGATAGCTGAATTCCTAGAAATACAAAAGGAAGAAAGCAAGGTAATGCCATAATAACACTTTCACAGGTGTTACTGTCAGCTTTGGAGTGTTTTGACCTTACTTGGGGAAGATTTGCCCTTCTTCATATTTCTCCCCCTGCCCCTTTGCAAATCACAGCTTTGGACTGGATCAAGAAAGCTGCCCATTCTGCAAACAGAATACCACAGTAATGCAGCAAATGCATAGGGCAAAGGGTGCATTTTCTAACTAACGGGGCAGTGGATGTGGATTTTGGCACTTGCAAACAGTTGCCCTGCTTTATGCCCACAGTAGTTAGTTAGTTGATTTGGAAGATGGATATCTCTGCTTTCTCACAGATGGTAACAGTTGACAAAAGGTGCTGAGAACTTAGCCCCAGGAGTCATCTGGCATCCGAAGCACAGTTTCTACAAGTCAGATCTAGCATCAATTGCATTTTCTTCCCATTACATTAATTTCTTGAGTGTTTGAATGATTAGGTTTGAAGTGTTTATTAACGTGGCTGCTCTGGAATGAGCACATCTGGTCCTGTGATATTGGAAAGGGGAGGCATTTGTCAAACGGCCTTCAGGTTTTCTCTGTAGTTTCTGGGTACCGGTCCTTCAAGGCACTAAGATACTTGTTAGTTTTCAATATTCAGAAAAGTGTGTGGTGAAATTCCCCTTTTCCCATGTGAAATGTTGGCAAATTTTTGTGCTACAATGACAATCATCAGGGTAGCGGATTTGAGAATTGTGACTTCTGCCCTCCTGACAACGTTGCCATCATTGCTTTGAACCATCTCCTCAGTCACTTCCATTCTAGCAACAAATACTTAGGTATGAGGCCAAAATATCTTAAGGAACAGGAGGTGCTGTTTGTTATTGCTGAACTCCAAAGGTGTTTGCTACTGTTGTGTGCTTGTTCTGCTTTCATTTTGCACTGAAGTAACCATGAATGACTGGAAAACATTGAATCAATCAAACAGCTTGTGCTGCAGGTGGAGTCTTTAAAGACATTTATTTCTGAAGTTCTAAACTGTGAGCATTAAATAATAAAGCAAATAAATTTGCCTTGGAAGGTTGTTATTTCCTATCACTTTAGTAAATCATAGGCTTTCTCCCTCCAGGAAAATAATCCAAGTACAATCTTAATTTTCAAGACCATAAATAGACTCTAGGGGATTATGTGCATGATTCAAGTTACAAGACCTACATAAGGCCTTTTTTTGTTAAGGCTAGAGACAGATTTCTTAGTTATGAATGTTGCTGTTTGTTGTCTGCTTAAATGTCCTTCTGCTCAGGGCTTCTGGTTGTGCAGAAGGGATGTTGCTGAGCTCCACTCCTATCCTAAGAATATCAGTGTCACGGTCAGGTTATCCAGGTTACACCTTTCCAAGAAAAGAGTGTGTTTATGCTACCAGAGGAAGGACTCTCCAGCTGTTTAACAGCATACCAGATGAAAGACAATTCCTTCCCCATTGTAGATGAAATCCTTGAAGCTTTGGATGGTCCAGGCTTGGGTGTGTGCATCCACCTTCATCTGAATGACTTTGTTTTCCTTGGCAAAACTAAACTGCTCACTATTGCCCCCATCTTTGGGATTGCACAGATTTCTTGTTTGAGTTTAGACTGATTTGGACTGTAGAATTCTGCCCCCTTCCCACTTTGATTTTGAATGTTTTCCATGAGGCAAGGAAATGAGTGCTCTAGGTGAAGCATATAGGAGGTATCTATGGATGCAGGTGTAGATCAAGCAGTTGAGGCAGATTCCTCAGGAGCTTGAGAATTAACAGAGGAGGTTTTCTGCTTCTGTGGGTGGAAACCAGTTTGTGCCAGTACTTTCAGGACTGTCCTAGTGTTGGTTCACCTAACTGAGAAACATCAAAGGCCTGGACTGGTTCTGTTCTTCAAAGACACTGGTGCCTTTCAGAAGTGGAAAATCATTATCAAAGTGATGACTCACCCAGCTGGGTTGTTTTATCTACCCAGTTTCTGGCCTTTGGCCAGCTACCTTTTCAGTTTAATGACACCAAGTCCTACCTTCCATTTCTACCCTTCAAGTCATGGACACATCTCTCTTGTCCTCTACTTATGCAAACCAAGAGAGGATTCAAGATGCTTTCCAGGCAGAAGAGTGAGGAAATCCTCTGTGGTGCTCACTGAGCATCATGAAGGAGCTGCTCTGGCTTGATGCACAGTCTCATAGCAAGGACTGCAGTGATGACACCTATGTGAAAGGCCAAGTTTCTCAGCACTGATGCAAGCTATAGCCTTGCTTTCCTGGTGTGCATGAGGCAGTTGGCAAAGGGGGAGCTTTGCCGGTGGGAGACTTCTCTGCTAAAGCAGGTGCTCTGTGCCCCCATTGGATTGCCCAGGCCTGAAGCTTGGGACTGATAATTGATCCCTGGATTTCTAATCATTACAAGCCTGGATATGTGCTATTTGTTTCCTTACCTGGAGTGCATCTGAGAGTTCTGACTTGAATCCATTCCTTTTTTTCCTAGTTTTTCTCTCAGCTTCTTTCTCTCATAATTCCTGTAACGGGTGTATGTTGTATAAACTTTAGCAAGTCAGAAAACAGGCAGATTGGCATTTGTATGAGAGACTTTTATCCCCTTTTCTGTGTTGCTCATCTTAGGACAGCAAGTTTTGTTTAATAAATAGCACATGACCCACTCATATTTTTGTGCAGTGTTTTATGCAAGCTATAAATCATGATACATGCATCTTCCATTTAAAAGGCTGTGTGCACTTTCTTTCTTTGATGTAATTGGGTTGACAGCAGTGGGGTTGTTCCTGCCTCACACCTCAATAAATGAACAGGGAGTAAAGAGCAACACAAGTTCACACCCAGTGTGTGCTGACTCATCTGCTCATAATGTAGCAGAAAATGCTTTTAGGGTACTCCTGGGGAATGTAGCAATGTAGTGTCTCGGGTACCAAGTTCAAGGTGAGGTACATGCTTAGCTGAGGGCTATGTAAAGCCAGGAGATTGTGAGATTTGTAATGAAGGTGAAAATGGGTGTTTTCAAACCAACAGTCACTGACCTGAGCAATTAACTATGATTTATTTATTGATTGATTGATTGCATTTCTAATTAAACTGGACCAATGGATGATTTTAAATGGGCTGCTTCTGGACAAAGAGTTGCTGATATGAACAAATGAAACCCTGCTTGTGCAAAGGAGGATGGGACTAGACAGTTTCCAGAAGTCCCTGCCAACCTCAAAGCGTCTGTGGTTCTGTTCCAGGGATGCACAAGGACTTCTGCTGTTGATACAGTAGTTTGCTTTATGCTGTTCTTAGTTTTCTGCTTGTGTGTTTCATTTGGGATGTTTCCAATCTATGATTTACCTCACCTCAAATTCCTTCTTGACTTCTCCTTTGCTCCGCTGGGTGCCGATTCAGACGTTGATGTTTCACCATGGTGGTCTAGGAAAAAGTTGCCTTTTTATGGTAGTTCTTGTATGTCTCTTAGCTCTGGGTGGTTTTTGCACTGTGAAATCAGAAGTATCCTCCAGCACATCAGAACTCACAGCAGATCGCCAGAGCCTGGCTTTGTGTCTTGATCAAAGCATCTGAAAAGTGCTTAGGTGGAGTCATCTTCTCTAGCCTGCTGGTGGGCTGTCAGTAGCTTGCTTTGCCTTTCCCATGCCAAAGCCATCCAGATCACACTAATAGTCTGGGCTTGAGCTAAGATGCTGAATGTGACTAATCTCTTTGTCCAGAGAGCTTGGGTTGAAGCGTTCTCTTAGCATGAGCCAGGGATTTACAATATGGGTGGTGGGTGAGTCTGATCTGACAGCAGGCTCTTAAATGATGGTGTAGACATGTGCTTAGTGTCTTCTGTTCCTCTGAGGCTTTCAGAGGACAGCTTGGTCCTGCCTCAGTATCTTGCTGGCTCAGTTTTCTCTTCAGCCAATGCTCTATGGTGTCCTAGTTAGCTTTTTCTTCTGTGTACGTAGAAAGTGGGTGGCTCTGAAAAAGAAACATCTTGCTCTTCTGTCTACAGCATTTCTAAGTTAATAAATACAGATCTGATCCGGGGGAACATAATGTATTGTAACTGGTAAAGATAAGTCATCATCATTTAGGACTCTGTTGCGATGTCCAAACCTTGGTGATAAAGGGTCAGTACACCGAAGATTGATGGCTGGGAGTTCAGAGCCAATGCTTTTTTGATTGAGGTTTACTTTATTTGATGAATGGTAACAGCAGCAGCTGAATTAGCAGCAAGCTTGCCAATGACTTTGGTGGGCTTGTGATGAAAACTGGTTGGTAGTTTGACCCACAGCTCAAACTGTGTGCAGAAATCAGTGCCAGAAGTAAATCATATAGACCATTAACCTTGGAACCTGCAGAGGGCAAAATCCAGAGCCTTGTTTGGAGAACCTGGACTAACTCAGTATTTGGAGATTTGCATGCTGGGAAGACATCTAAATAAAAACCACATAAACAACTCCCAGTCTGTTCCAAGTTGGCTGAAGGAGGAGAAGGGAGAGGGATAAGGATGTGATAGTTTCAAATGTGTTGCCACGGTGGCAAGAGCCAATAAACTAGAGCAAAACCAGGCCTAGTCCATAACTGAGAAGTGTAGCAGCCGCAAAGTGGCGTTGCTGTTTGCAGAAACTTGAGTACATGGATGTGCAGCAGGTTCACTGCCATAGTGCTCAGTCCTGCCGTCATCCTGAAAAATACTGTTATTTACTGCTGGTTTCCAAAGATTTCTTGTCACTAAAACCATGGACATTTATCTCTGTTAACAGCACATTAATGACACCTGCCAACATCTGATCCTAATCAGAGCTTTTTACGTACTGCGTACAACAGGCTTACAATACACATGTTCTATCTGTTAACCATGCTGTCTTCAAAAAGCGAAGCCAGTTTTGGTCTGTAACTTCTGGAGCTGTTGGCTCTGTGTTTCAGTTGCACTGTGGAAGCTGGATAGTCCTATAAAAGCATTACATTAAAGCCTTGAGTCAATGAAGCCACCAAGCACATGATTTACTGTAAGTGCTTAAGTGCTCTGCTAAGTGAGGCTGGATTGCCCAAGTGCCTGAAGTTATACAGATGCTTAAATGCTTTGTAAACTCGGTGTTTAAGGACTGTATCCCAAAGGATGCTGTAGGAACTTCTACTGAAGTAAGTTAGGATGAAGGGGACCTCCTGCTGTGCTCAGCAGCTACAAGGATTGTGTGAGAGAACATTGACTCTTGCACATTTTAGATGATAAAAAAAAACACCAAAAGGCAGATTTCTGGGTTTGGGATGGTGGGGTTTTTTTTGATGTGCATGCACAGTGTGATAAGAGTTTGGATCATTTAGCATTAAAACCTGCTTTGAGTATAAAACCAGTATAGGTGGGGAACAGGGGAGAATTCCCCAGTCCATCCCGCCAAGGTTGTGAGGAGTTCTTTTCATTTCCAGAAACACTTAAATAACTTGTTAAAATATGAAGGAAATTTTGTCATTCAAAATTGTGTTTAATGTTTATGTTCCATCCCTTGCAACAGTATTCAAACTGATGTTGAACACACTGGGCGACTTATATTTCAGTATTACAGATCAGGGCTAGTGGAACTGTGTGCTTTGTTTTACTTGGGTTTAAAACAAGGGAGACACTTTAAAACAAAATGCCAACAGAATGCCAACTCTCTACAAGTTCCCAATGAGTGAAAATAGGTGCATATAACTTCATGCAACTTTATTGCACAGAAGAAGAGGTCCTGGAGTTGCTAGAAGGTCTGTTTGTGATACACTTTTCCTGCTCATTATCCACAACAACACTGATGCTATACAACATCTACATATCTGTATGAATAGTCTTGCAGTGTGTTTGTACCTGGTACAATGCCACCCCATTCTCAGCTGTTTCCTAAACACTGCTGTAATCAAAAGAAGCAATAATAATCTTTGGCTTAATAGGTGTAAGCTACTATAAACTTGCTCACAGACATGCTCAGAAATACCATTGTGCTGAGGCAGCAGTCTGAGTGTAGATGGAAAGGAGCACGTTGTGGGAAAAGAGAACATCTAAGAGGAGCTTTTCAGTGTGGTGCCTGCTAGGTGGGCTTTGAGTCCAAGCATGTGCAGAGAGGGCAGACCTGCAGCACTGTGTGCTGCCACAGCCCTTGCTGGGTGCAGGGCAGGATGTCAACTATAGTATCAGTTGGTTTCTGCTTACTGGGCCAAGTTGGTGCTGAGACATGTATCCCTTTTAGAAAGGAGTCTGCTTTGCCTTGCTGCAGTCATGGCAGTCACTGATGGGGAAAGGGAGCCGCTGAAGCGAAGCATGAGCACAGCATCGTGTCTGGCCTTGCAACGAGTGAGCAAAACATGAGGAGAGGACTTCATCTCCATGAAGTGGAGCAGCCACCTGGTCCTGGCTGAGCACCAGAACATAAAACTCTAAGAGACCGTAACCTTTGCAGAGCAATTGAGCACCATTACGAGTGTCTTGCTGGTTGTAAGGTTGGGGTTTTTGGTACTGGTGGCAAAACGTTTAAGCTGTGCCAAGCCTTGATGTGAAGGAGGCAAATCAAATTCTTCTCCATTGAGCTTAACTCCACAACCCCTTTAGGGCTGGTTTTCACGTTGGCCTGACCAGTTCAGTGCGAGACATTTTAGGAAGGAAAAATCTTGTGATTGGACAAAACGTTTCAGCTTCATTGCAGTTCTTCTGCTTTGATGGGGAGGGCTGGAGTGGCAAAACCCAAATAAACTCCCTAAGCAGGCAAGGAAAAAGGCTGAAGGATTTTGTGGCTATTTTTATTCTTGCATGTCCATATTTTTCCAGTTCAGATACTGTGTTTCTCTTGAACTTAGGTATTTACCCCAGTACTTGTAAGCTCAGAGCTCTATGGAAGAGGAGAAAGGCAGCCAAGCATTCTCTTTTGCTTGTACCCATGCCTCCATACCCTGCTTAATTACATCCTGGGTTCATGCAACTAAAGAAGATAATTGTTTTCCTCCTAACCTTGCTTGAAAACAGCCCTTGTTAAACTCCTTGCTGGTAGTAGGATTGGATGGGACAGCAGCACCTTAAAGGGTTTCTCTGTCTGCTTTAGGGAGCACCTTAGCTTAAGGAGCAGTCTCACCAGGGCAGAGCTGAGGGCATGGAGGCAGATGGCGCCATGGAACGTGACAAGAACTGGGATCCCATAAAGAGATCTTGCAGCCCTGGGGTGGCCCTGGAGGAGCAACGTGGTCATACTTCCCCACCAGCTAAAATGTCTCTGTGCTGTGCCAGATGGAAGCTACTTGTTGGCGTAGCCCTGTGGCTGCCTGCTGGGGTGAAATGGGCACAGAGCTGCCTCCGGCCCTTTTACTACAGACAGGCATTGGGAAGGAGACAAGACTTTGTCATCTAATGGCACCCTGGTGCTTGAACGAATGACTGGTCTTTTTATGGCAATATATAGCACTTTTCTTATGCTTTCCTAGCTGCTTTTTCTCACCAAATGATCCAGCTAGTGCCTAGAAAGTGTTCCTGGAATTGCTTCTGAATAACTTTGTGCCGTGTAGCACTATGCACCCTGTGATGCATAGCGCATCACAGAAAATGGAAAGCTAAAATCTAGCAGAAAGGCCCTTTCCTGCCCTTAGCAGCAGGATATTAGCTCCGAGGGAATGGAGCAGGATGAAATGATGGTGTATTAAATTGAAAATCACAGTACTGGACAGGAGAAGCAGCTGTAGGGGGAGCTGCCAAAGCTGCAAACAAAAGTATTTGGGTGCGTGAGGGAAGTTGGTTAGCCAGAAGTTAGAGCTTGTTCCCCAGTTCGCTCACTGTAGTTCAGGGATGTAGCACATACACTGGTGCTAGCACTGCTTTACTTCTGATTCACTGTCCTCATTGATAGAAAACTCCTCTCAGTAACTGTGCAGATTTTGAGTGCTTCGATAGTCCTATTTTTCATATCCACTACACGCATTCTCTGTTGTGCACAGCAGTCTTGTACATGTTTGGATATGATGCTTTTATCATATCTCTTTTTGGGGGTGTCTGAGCTTTACTCCTGTTAATTCAGTCTTTCTGTATAAGTCTTGCTTTATTGAGATAGAGTTACTTTTATTGCTGCAGTAGGCTGGGTAGCCAAGGGGACTGAACTCCAGTAATCCTCGCAGGAATGGTGATCAGTCTGTGGTGTTGATGGAGGGGCTGCACCGTCTTTGACAGCTCTGCTGTCCTGAGCTGCAGATCTATGACACAAGTAAGGAGGGGGAAGCTGCTGATGCACAGAATATGTCTTGTAATGTTCCGAAGTCCTATCTGCAATTGTATTTGGTTCAGTGGCTCAGTAAGTGATTGCTTAAATCTGAGCTTTTTTTTTCCTGCCCTGTCAGCTTTATCCTTGGCCACATCAAGTACTCGGAGCAAGCTGCCTTGGAGAATTCAGCCTTTGGCTGCTTCTAATTCAGAAGACAGATTTTCTGGATTGTGAATAACATGTCTGTGTCCTTGCGTTTCCCTGCGGTTCTGTCAAACTGGAGTTCTTATGTTTCAGCTCAGAGGGACAGCGAGAGGTGGAAAGGGAAGAGTTGAAAAAGGCAGAACTGCATTTGATTCAAGAAGAAATGTGGTACTTTGCACCATCGTGGCCTGCTGTGTACAGTGGCTGCCTGGCACTGGCTCTGTTGGACATGCGAATGAATGAACACCCTGTTGACATTGAGCGATTTGTCTTTCTAAGACCCAAGTGCAGCACTTCTGCCATACAGCAAGCCTACCTGGAGTCAGGCATTAGGAGGTTTGCACCATGATAGGCTACAATCCTGTAGATATTTAGGGTTTGTTTAGACGTGTAGACATACCTCACTTTACTGTAGAGCTAACAGAACAGTGATTTAACAGTAAGAGGGCTGTGTGACAATGTAGTAACTACTTAAGCGAGCGAGATACTTTGTGCTCTGTGTTAGTTTCCTGTTCATATGGGAATTTCTTGCAGACCTCTGATGGACCTTCACAGGGCCACTTCAGTGTGCTGCTTATGGAGGTGTCTCTTCTGGGCTAAAGGCTTCGCTGCTGCATGCGTACATGGCTGCGGCAGGATCAATGTGAGCACTTGTGCTTGTGAGAGTCTGATCTTCAAGAGCAAGTGTTATCCTCCGTAAGTGAGAGGAAGAGCATGTGTCCTGCGCGAGCAAGCTGGGGGAGCTGTCTCATGATGATGCAGCTGCACGTGGTAAGTGTAGGGTGAAAAAAGCTGCTACAACGATATAATCCACGTTATTTAGCAAGTGCTCCTGAGTAAATTGGTGGGCTGGACACCAGTTTGCGACAATGCATGATGAAGGGTATTGCCTTGTGCCCGGCTGCTGCTTTTTTTGTGGTTTCTCTTGCCCTATTTCTCACTGAGAAACTTGGGTAGGTGTTGTAATTCAACACCTCCTAACCCTAGGAGATATACATGACGTGGTACATATTATGATGCATCAGGTTCCCTTGGTCCGTTCACTGGATTCTCATTTGGTTTAGTAATGCCTATAAATCTAGCAGCTCCTGCTTCCATATAGAGGCTACACCTATGGTTTATCAGCCAGAAAGAAAATGGGTAGGTGAGGGCAAGCTGTGAAATAGCAATCTATAAATGGTTGGTTACCAGAGCTGTTTCTATCAAGAGTTTATGGTGGTATAAGAATGAACAGCAGTGAATTTTGTGCAGTCCATAAACCTTTAGAGCAAAGCCAGTTTGGGCATGTAGCCTCATAAACCACATAACCCTATCTCTGAAATAACGGTGGGTTCTTAAACACATGTGCGTAAGAGTTGCTGCTAAAGCAGCGATTTATACAGGATATTTAAGAAACTGTTTCAGGTATCTGAGTCAGGAAGTGTATTTCATGTTTACTACCACCAGGTTCTTTTGCTTGCATATGCTCTAGCTTTAGTTAAGGGTTTTCAGTATGACTAGCTTTACATTTAAAGTCACAGGTATTAAGCTGATGCTGTTCTTGAAGGAGGAGCTTGTTCCTTCAGTAATCCAATATGTTAAATAGTCTTCTGTGCTGTGATGTAAACAGCTTTTAGTAGTAGTTAGAACGGAGATGTAACTTGTGCCTTTGCACATTAGGACAGGCATAGACGAATGAAATGGAATCTTGGCTTATTGGAAGTGAGGAGTGCAGTGTGCTGGGTGGAGAGTCCTGGTGTCCCATCCAGGCTGCGTAGATGATACCCGCTACAAGCATCTCTAGATGCTCTCCATCATGTGGGATGGCAGAAGTCCTGTGCTTTCAAGCAAAGGACTTGGAGTCCTCATTTTCCAACGGCATGTGAGCAAAACGTTCGCAGTAGTTATATTTATCTGAATATTTGTTATGTTGATTCCTGACATGGGCATCAGGCTGCTGAATTAAAGATTGCTTGACCCTAGGAACTGTTTGTGTTCACAAGAGAACAAAATGTCGCTTTGTGTGATTGTGCAAATGGGACCCTGTTGCATTATACGTTATGGGCGAAACACAAGCATCGAGCATACTTCTACCAGCAGCTGAAATGGAGAAATCTGGTCCCTCAGTCCACGCAGGAGAAGCATCCAACCGCTTCTAGATAACATGATGAAGATACAGCATTTGGCACAAGAGTCTGGTGTGACGAAGCGCTGCTTTGGGGAGCATGGTGAGTCTCTCTGCAGTGGCATGGGACTCTTGTGGCTAAAACTCTGGAGAGGAGAAAGCAAGCCAACCAGAGTCACATGTCAGTGTTTTGTGGGTCCCTTTAGGTAAGGTTTATTTGGGAAGCTGCAGTATTTAGTCTGACCTGAAGCAGCAAACAGATGGAGAGGTATATTCTGTCAGAGAGCTGTATTTTTGGCTTTCACTTCAAGCAAGAGGTTTGTAGGTGGCTTGCTTACTGTTCTTTGAATTCGATGCTCTATATATTGTGAAACTGGGCCTTTTTTCTGCAGTTAACATACATACTTTTTCAGTCTCTTTAAGTTTAAACTTCTTTGTCGAGAAGTTAAAAACAGGTTCCTGCAAAATGAGGTGTCCTGTTAGACCATAACGTTCTGTGGCTGCAGGGAGCAGCTCATTCATGTTGTCTTAACTAGGAGTTATTTATACCCTGAAGTGGGACCATGTATTTCACTTTTCAGATGAACCAGTGAATTCTGGTTTTATGCTTACATACCTAAAATACAGGATTCTTTTCTTTATAAGGCTTTTAAGCCTTATAAACAGGGGCTTTTTCCTCATGGAGCTCAACTTTCATCAGTGAGTATGTTTGGAAGTTTCTCCCCTCTCCCTTAGCCCATGTCCAGTTTAATAGAGGAGGAGAAAAGTGAACATTCTTGGGAAGGCTTGTTCTCATTATGCAGTAATTTCTTACAAAATAAAAACAAGAGCAGAATTACTGCAATGCTACTTAAATAAATGACAGTAGAAGTCAGGGGCTCGGAAAGAGCGTGGTTCTCCCTTTTTCAGGGTAAGCTGCTCAGCATTCCAAACTGGCTTGTGCTGGGAGAAGCAGACATCACCAGCAAGGTATTTCCTGGCTCCTTTTGCCAAATGCTAATAATAATAATAACAACAATAATAAAAATAATAACCAAAAAGGCTCAAATCTAAATGAAGCCCCTTGTGACTTCATTTGGCAGCAAAGGCCCATTCTACATAACTTCTGCCTTGAGTTTGTTACTCGTATGCCTGCCAAGAGCTTCTGAATTAATTTGCCCCCTTCTTCTTCCTCTCCCTCTTCCCCCACACTGAAGCAAAGGCATAGCATATCACAGCCTGTGAGCCAGAAGAACATATGGGCTGGGGGAGCTTCAGCTGACCAGATTGAGGGCTTGGCTGTGAGCTACTCTGAGCAAGGGCAGTACCTTGGCTGCAGTGGCTGGGGGGGTCTTTCTCCTTGGGCTCCATCTCAGGCATGCTGCCTCTGCCGAGCTCTGTTGCTTCTTGAGGGTTTAATTCCTTGCTGGCTTTTCCTAGTGGTTGTGTCTCAGTTTGGTTCTCCCAGTTGGGTTTGGCCACAATGGCCATGAGGGATAGGTGCCCACCATTTCTTCCCTACCTCCTTGGGAGAAGGAGTAGAAACCCTCTTTATTCGTGCTAGTTTAATGAGAAGACAGCTTTTATGGGAGCACCAGGTCTCTATTCCTTTATGTGGGTGCCCGATCCATGTCAGATCATAGCCCTCCTTTAAGATGCTTCAGATCCTTTGATCTGTGGCTACATCAGGGCTAGTGAAATGTCTACAGTGATGGAAAGAGACTTTGTATGTGAAGGGTGAAAGCCTGACCTGCTGCAGATATGCAACAAGAAGGCACAGCCTTGCCAACACATTCTGGTGTTGCATGGAAAGATGGGAGAGCGTTTCTGAAGTCTGAGTCCTGCAGAGAGTAACCAGGAAGGAATGACTGGGAATTCCTTTGTCATTGAGGGAGAAGGAAATACATGAGGCTCGAAGCTGCCTCTGCTTGCAAAATGGTGGTACCCTGAAAGAGGCAGGCGAAGATTTGTGGTACATTAAAATGAAGTAACAGTTTTGTGGTAATTGATAGTGGTTTATGACACATCAATTCCAGTTTCTGCTCGGTTAAACACTTTTAAAGCTGCTTCAGTGCACCCAGCTTCCCTTCCCTAACTGCTGGGAACTCTGTGAACCGCTAGCTTGTCTCAACCCAGAGCTGGAAATGCTGGATTGGTCCCAGCCTCCCATTTTGCCTAGGCAGCACCTGCATTTCCTCAGGTAAAATCTAATATGCAAATGAGAGCATCATTTCTGGAATCAATTAGAAACTGTGTTCATGTGGTCCTCTGTGTATGTGTGTGTGAGCTGCTTTTCTTTCAGTTGTTGAATTCGTTGTGGAAGAAAATGCATCCAATGATGCCTGATTCCGGTGAGCCCCTATAGGTTAAAAGGCAAGGAGTTATTGTCCGGAAATCACTTTCCTTTGGCACATGTTCCCTGTAATTTTCTGTGACCTCACCTGAAGCCTTTTATCTGACATTGGTTTTGGATGAAGTCTGCATTGCTGATGGTGCATTTGGCTGGAAAGATGAGGTTGGTAATGGTTTTATTGATTTTTCAAGGGTAGGAGAAAGTGCAGTTCTTGATAACCATTGCAGTTTCAGGTAATATATGCTCTCACTGCTGTATGGGCTGCTCAGAGCCGATAATAACCTGGCTGACCTGACCTGCCTTGGCTTTAAAATGCCTGGTAGAGCTTGCTGTGGCCTTGTAAAGAGATCTTTCCTCTTCCTGTCTGTCTGCTGATGGATCCCTGCTGTGAGTCTCCCTAGCTTTGCTTCAGGATTTAATTATCAGCATACAAACAAACCAGGTTGCTCCAATTACTCTTCCTGCCAAGACTTTGACTGGGCTGTTGAGGCTCCTTAGGGTTGGGGGGTGAAAAAACCCTCCTGGCTTATACCAGAGGACAGAAACCAGTGTGGACTCTTTAGCTGTTTTTGGGGCAGCACACAATTCATGTGTCTTGATGGTGTTTCATGAAAGCTCAGACTAACAAATACCGTGGTAGCTTTGACAGTGAAAATTGGGCATCCTTGTTAGACATCTCACAGCTACTTCAGGAGGGCAGCAGGAGGCTGGAAAAACTGCAATGCATTATCTGCTGCTTGACCTGCTATTACTGCAGCTCCCATCAGGGAGCTCAGAGGGAAACTGAGCTTTATTTCAGAGCACTGAAAGCTATTGAAGGGTTTGGAGATGAGTTGTCAGTGCTGGAAGTGGGGCTTGCCAGAAGTAGTGATAGACCAGGCTCAGAAGGCAAACAATGCTGCACCGTGGACTGACAATATCCCCCATAATCTGTGTTAAAAATAGATTTTACAGGCTCTGGTTTTAGCATGATCCATTCAGTAATTCATATGGCATTCCATATGTTAGGGTGAGAGGAAGGTGGAAATAGTGGGAGTGGGGGGAAAAAGACACTGACTGATCCAGATCCTTATGCCATTTCAGTTCAGTTAATTGCATGCGTTTAAAGTGTTGTAATGTGAGCAGATGGGGTGTTTCACAGTTACGTGGTCTCTGTGTGTGTATACACATACACATATATATATGAAGTTCTCTAGCACTTCATTCCTCAGAGCTGCATTGAGGCTTTACCAACTGCTCAGGTTGGGCGTGTATGGGGAAGAGGATGGCAGTAATGAGTGGTAGAATAGGGTGAGTGATTGATCTAACACTGGGATCCCCAAAACAGCGTCAGATGTGCATGTGTTCAGTGAATGGTCCATCGCTTGCAGCTTTGTTGCATGTGCTGGCAACCTCAAGGCACCCTTTCTGAGGTTGTTGGGTCTCCTTGTTGAAATCCACCCAGCTCTGAAAGCAGTAAACAAATGTCTTCAGGGACCTGCACCTCAGTCTTGCTTAGTGCTTGGACACCAGGGCAGCATCCTTCATCCGTCAGCATCCTTCATCCTTAGAAGAGAGTTTGCCCTGGAAGCAGCAACTCTGTGTGCTGTGGAGTTGGGTTCCCTCCCCTGGCCAGGACTGCTGGAGCAGCAGCAAGCACCATCCAGCTCTGGCGATGCTCTGGTTACAGCCAGGGTAAGGGATGTTCCCCTGAGCATAGATGAAATCCCACTGATCCCACCTCTGCGGTCTTCCCACTCCCCTCTCTGCATTGCTGGCATTCAATGCTGCCTGCTGTGAACCAGAGTTCCTCTTCAGAGAATGCATTCAATGCATTCTCTGCATTGCTGGCATTCATGCTGCCTGCTGTGAACCCGAGTCATGGCCATACGAGATGAGAGTGCTCTGCTCTTTGCAGCCATTTCCCCAGTGCTATTCCTCCTGCCTGCCCCACACCTTAGCCCCTTCCGTGTGGGTGCTCTTGTGAATGGGGCAGCCTCCACTCGGCAGAGAGCAGCCTGCTCACCCCTGCTTGCACAGCAGGAGGATGGCAAATAGGCTGCCTGCCTCCTCCCTGCTACAGCCTTTTGAAGGGTAGAGTGAAGCAGATGGTGCCGTGCTCATACATAATAAACAGTGAGCAAATGAAGAAGCCTGTGTCAGCTTGGACTTTGCTCTGCACCATCTATCCCTTGTTGGCAAGTGCTGGGCCTTTCTGCTGGAGCATCTACTCCTGCTGTTAGCTCACTCGAGAGAGGTTTGCCTGGAAGGGCCCATCCTATCTCCTCCAAAACCCCTGGTCCGGCTTTGTTCAGATCAGCTATTCCCTGAGAGCAGCCAGGCTTGCAGCAGGACATTGATGTAGGGTTGGCCTTCATTTAGTGCAAGGTCATTTTGCTGAAACTTTAGGTAAGATGGAGTTTTTATTTCTTATTCCTTTTCTATTTTTCTTACCTTAAAGTATTCTGTGTTCTAGTCTTCAGGTTCTAATAGCTTGAAGTGACCTGGCTACATCAGGAGTTTGGCTGTCTTTCACTTTCACTGCTGGAGACATTACATTTGCTTGGCCAAGGTCAGCATGAGCTGTAAGAGGTTTGGACCTGTTTTCTGCTTACAGGGATTTTGTTTGGGTGGGGTTTTTGTGTGTGTTATTTCTGTTCCCAGTCCAAATAGCACTTACTGCTTCTTTTCAAGCTGTATTCTCTCTGCTTTCATTCCTGCTTTCCCTCCATGTGGGTTGGGAGGTGCTTGTGCAGCTGAGAAAGCTCCCACTCCTGAAGTGCCTGTGTGGACTTCAGAGGGAAAATAGTAATAGTGGACTGGGTAGTGCAGGGAAGGAGCAGCTGCCGCTGCCCTTGGTGTGACTGGGGGAGATAAGGAGATTCAGTCCAGTGCCTTTCAGGAATGAAAGATTAATTCAGGATGAGAGTGTCTTTTGGTCTCTTAAAAGGGGCAAAACGTTGAGCCACAGAAATTAAGCAGCATGTGGGGTGGTAGTTCAATAAAGTGAAAAAGCCTTAAGCTTTTTAGGTTATCTTGCTCTCCAGGTTGTCTGTCAGATGGCAGGTACCTGCTCAGTGTCATGGATATTAGGGGCATGCTGTTTGGAGACTTACCTTCAAGTGATACCCATCTCTGCACTCTGCCTTTTGCGCATCAGATTGCATGTTGCAGGGTGGAAGGTGTTCGCTGGTCACAGTGACTTGATTTTCAAGTTACTGAACTGTAAAATCATTTCTGCCAAGGCATAAAAAATAAGTGTTCAGTTATTTCTATCTTGATTATGTGCTGGAGTCAATCTGAAGTGGGGTGTGTGTGTGTATACTTATTAATAATATATAGCTTTATAAAGAGAAGGCTCCTGCACTTGATTTCTCCCTTGTTCAAGGGAATGGAGAGAGACAGGAAAAAAGGCTGTAAGGTTAGGTGGGAAAGGTGGAGAGAAGACACTGCTCCATTTTGTTTGCCCCACCGGCACACTCACTGAATTTTTGAGAGCAGTTTGACAATGGGGTCCAGCACATGTACTAAAGCTTTCATTTCAGGACTGAGGTATGCATTGCAAAAGAGTAAGGATTTGGGCCTCCTGACACGACACCACTGTAAGATGATTAAGCAGCATTTTGTCTGCTTGGGAGGAAGTGAGGCTGGGGATGAGGAGGAATGAGAATCAGAGGGTAGAGGAGTGCAGTGAAGGATGCACCAGGGCACTGGGTGGGTTTGGGGCATGGTGGGGTGTGAGCATTTATGCCATGTGGAGGATGACCTGGCTGTGGGTATGTGTGTAGTATGCACCCAAGGAGCTGCAGCATGTAGAGGGCATGTATTGTGGCTGTGGAAGCCTTGTTCTTGGGAGGACTGGGAGATTGCAGGCCTTTAATGGGGACCTGGGCAGAGGGCAGGCACAACCACAGTGATGAAATGGGCAAGGTGCCCTGGCAGAGCTGATGCAGACCTTTAGGGCATGGGTAATGGAGAAAGATGGGAAATTGAATGGAAGATAATACAGAGATGCAAAGAAGCAGCAGGAAGGGAAAAGAGATGGATGGAAGACAAAGAGTCAGAGGGTTGTTAAATATTACAGAAAAGGTTGAAGAAAAGAGAACAGATGGAAGAAACGCAGTGCCAGTATTGTAACAGTATATTGCACCTTGAGCTCAGTTCAGATTTATTTACATTTGCTGTTACATTTATAACACGGAAGCATTTCAGAGTTATCCTAAATGTTTTGGGAGAAGCCAGTGTTTCCTTTGCCTGAGAGCTTGACGTGTGACCTCTGGGTGACTCAGGGAGCAGAAATCGGAGGATAAGATAAGCTCATGGGTTTACCTTTCTAAAAGGAAGGTTTGACTATTGTAAGTATTCACAGCTTTTAACTGTGTTCAGTGGTTGACAGATGCTGTTAAACTCTAGAGCGACAGAATCTTTTGGAATTTGGGAAAGGTGGGAGGCAGGAATCAGCTGACGGGACATGTGCAGGGAGATGTTTCTACTAAGAAGATACTCCAAGTGTCTCCAAAAGGTTCAAGGGAAAGAAAGCCCTTTCATGCTGCCAGTATGTGTGGCTGGATATGCTCCTTCCATGACTTGCCTCTGTAACGTTGAGCTCTGTCCTCCAGAGTGGCTGAAGAAGAGAACAGAGATCTGCGAGTGTAAGAGTGGGGAACAGGGCAGGAAGAAAATCTGTTCTGAGAAAGCTGATTGAATTAGGGCTCCTTCCTGATGGACTAACAGGGCTCAGCAACTGGAAGCAGCCTAAATCCAGCAAGAAGGATCAGCAAATACAATCTGCTGGGGGAACAAAAAGGGCTGGAGGAAAAGTGTCTTCGCCAGTGCTGCAGTGGTTAAAGCTCAGATGATTTCGGCACACAGGTGTAAGCAGGGGATGCTGTTGGAGAAACACTTGGTGTGAATTTTTCTGGAGTTCCCAGTCTGTTGATGGCTTTAACAGGTGATGTCTTGTGGCAAAGAATCGAAATAGCCTGGAAAAATATCCTAAGCTAACAAAGGCTCAGGCAGCGTTTCCAGATGTTGTGAAGGTTCTGACTCCTGACCTGCAATTCTCTGCAGCAGGTGTAGGCTTCTTGTGTCTTGTTTGTGTGCTGAGTTTTTTATGTGTGAAAGCTGGTTGTTTTGGCATGGCTCTGGGTTTTTATTAGTAAAGCTGTTCATGATTTATTAATGACTTTCATGGTTTCCTTTTATTAAGGAATTCAGTAAATATTTATTTCTCTTCAAAATTTAGTTTATTAATAGGGCAGAATAAGGAATTCAGTTGAAGGGAGAATTGGTAGTTTCCAAATGAACACACAGGCTGATTTTATCCCTTAGAAACCTCACATATGCAACAAATAGAGAATAAATCCTATAATGAAAGCCCTTTTCTTTTCCACTAATCTCTTGTCCCATGAAAGCTCTGTCAGGCAGAAGATTTATATCTGAGTGTAAGCAACGGAACGTTGAAGGATGAGGTTGCCAGTTGTCCAAGTTCAGAGGTTTTTGGTTTGCATTGACTGGAAAGCAGAAATGATTGATGAAGGCATACAAAGCATTAGGCAGTTTGCAAGTCCTGTACATAAGGGCTGTCTTGGAGTTTAGTTTCTAGTCTAAGCTAAAGTCAAGGCTCTGTTCTAAGTGTGTGTCTCTGTGGGAGACTTGTACTGGTTGAACTGAGGCTCAGTCAGTGAGTAAATGGGTGAATGGTCTCTGGAGCTTCCTCCTTTCCTCTTCCACGGCTCCATGCATGTGCCTTGCAAGTGCAGCTCTGCAGTATCTGTCCTGCCACACTTCCCTCAGAAAGTCACTGTTCCAGCTCCAGTCCTGCTGATTGCAGTGGGAGTATTCAGAGGACAGCAGCAGGTGACTTGTGCAAAGCTATCAGAGCAGAAAATCCAGTCTGTGCCAGTGGGAGGAAGTCCTATGGCTGTGAAGAGTTGCAGGAGGGCCCACCCTCCTCCTGTCTGTGGTTTAGGTTCAGGTGGAGCTGCAGACAGGTTGTGCTGTGTTGTGATGCTCTCGCGTTTTCTGTCTTAGCTCCCTATAGAGTAGTGGCTCGGTTGTTTCCCATTGACTTAGCTGTGGTGAGTGATGTTGTTATAGTAGAATTGTGAAAATGCCTTTGTTTACGCTGCCTTATTCCTCAGGCTTGGAAGGGTTTGCAAGAATAGCTTTTTTGAGTGAATGCATCAGCTATTAAGTTGGAGTTGGTTACTGTGACAGAGCTTTTGGTTCATGACCAGTTGCTAATAGTTCTTTCTGCAGATGATACAGAGTTGTGGGGTGGGTTTTTGATGTGTTTTTGTTTGTTTGGCTTTTCCCCCCCCTTCCCTCCGTCCTACGAGATGCACCTAATCTGATCTTTTCTGTACTGTTCTTAAAATTGCAGCTTTTTATTCTCTCTGATGAAAACAACGCATTTCAGTCTTAGTGAGTTTTCATTAACATCTTTCCCCCCAGCTATGGCAGAGAGCCAGTAAAATTAACATGCCCTTTGTTTGTCTCATTGCACAGTAACTGTCTTGTGCAAAACTCAAGGCTTTGAACCAGAGGCAGACGCGAGTGTGCCTGACTCCACTGCTGATGACCTTCAAAAGGTATTGGTGGAGATTCTTATGTCCAAGATTTTACTCCTACAATGTCCTCCCAATCTCTTTTACTAGTAATGTGGTCTGCAGGGCCAACTTCCAAAAGCAATGAAAGCTTAAGCTCCCATCAACTACATGCAGAGAATCATCAGAGTTAAGAAAAGCTCAGGAGGTTGGATGCTCATTTGAGTTGGAAGGGGCCTTAAAGCTCATCCAGTTCCAACCCCTGCCACAGGCAGGGACACCTTCCACTAGAGCAGGGTGCTCCAAGCCCCTGTGTCCAACCTGGCCTTGAACACTGCCAGGGGTGGGGCAGCCACAGCTTCTCTGGGCACCCTGTGCCAGCGCCTCAGCACCCTCACAGTAAAGAGCTTCTTCCCAATATCTAACCTATATCTCCCATCTGTCAGTTTAAAACCATTTCCCTACATTTCCTTGTAAAAAGTCCCTCCCCAGCTTATTTATAGGCCCCCATTAGGTACTGGAAGGCTGTTATTCTTCCTTTAATGGTTTGCGAGGCTAAAAAGTATAAACAAGTGACACTTTATATTTGCTACAGCAGTCTCCTATCCTTGTTTAATATTGTTAGTGGAGAGCTTGTGTCCAAAAGGGTGTTCAGTGACACCATCAGCTGAATAATGTCTTTCAGATGCGCCTGTCTGTGTTAGTAATGAGAATGCTTGCTCTCATTTTACAGAGGAACCATTTCTTTTAACTATGACCCCCTCCTTCCTAGTCCTCAAATGATACCATCATCAGAATTCTCATTACGGTCCTCTTTTCATCCCTTTATCTCATGTTGGCTGAAAATGCCATTGTCTTCAAGTTCCTTCACTTATTAATGATTCAGATGTATTCTTTTTGCCAATTGGTGCAGAGCGAACCTTGGAGCTAATATGCATTAGTTATTCCATTTATTCTCTCCTCAGCATTCTTTCTATGTGTTTTGGGTTTTTTTCTTCTTCTTTTAATCATATTGCTCTCCTGGTTCTTCACTTGCAAGTTCCACATTGTTGCTTGTGGTTTTTTGGCTCAAATACAGGAGCCATTGTGCCCCAAAGACTGACTTTGATTATGAAACACTTTACAAAGAGGTAGGGAACCTTCATGTAAATGCTAGGAGCATCTCTGTTCCTCAGTCTCTACTTTGATGTTAATAAGTGGGCAGACATCTTCATCTGAACCAGTCCCATGCTGTGGACCAGCTGGAAGTCTGGGGGATGGCAGGTCACAGACCCAATGAAACTTTGCTCCCAGACCCTAAAGAATGACCTCAGTGGCAGCCTTACTGCCCTCCCCATCCCACTGCGGTGCTCCAGCAGCAAAGAGGGGAGCAGTAGGTGGGATTCTCATGGCAGAGCTACATGGCTTATCACACCTGCCTTGTCCTCTGAGAGACCGTGTTACTGCACTTGGAGCAGTGTTGGTGCAGTACTGTGCTCCCCTTTGCTTGCCTTTTCCAGCCCCAGTGTCCGTAGAGCTGTAGGCATTGTGGCTCTCTGAACCTTAAAGGCAGACTGGGGCTGAAGCTGAGGTCCCCAGCGCCATGGCTGGCCCACATGAGAAGAGTGTGGAGGGAGTAGTGTTGGTGCAGTGCCACGTTCTGCACCACCAATCCTGATTTGGCTTCATGGGAATCTTCTGAAAGATGGAGGGTAAGTGGTTGTGGTTTAAGCCTTTAAGCCCTGCTTAGTAATTGGCCTAAAAGTAAAATACAATAATAATACTAGGAAATAGAGAAATAACCACACACACCTCCTTCTTACCTTCCCCAGAAGTAATGCACAATACAATAGCTCACCACCCGCTGACCGATACTCAGCCTGACCCCAGCAGCGATCAGGTCCTCCCAGCTAACTGCCCCCAGTTCATATACTGGCCACGATGTGCTGTGGTATGGAATACCCCTTTGGTTAGTTTGGGTCAGGTGTCCTGTCTCTGCTTCCTCCCAGCTTCCTGTGTTCCTCCTCACTGGCAGAGAATGAGACTGAAAAGTCCTTGATCAGGATAAGTGCTATAGTGTCTGTAGGATAGGACAATGGTATCCTCATTCACTCCGAGGAGGGTGCCAGCAAGTCTAGGCACTGTCCTTGGGGCTCTTTTACAAACAAACCCATAAATAAACAGTTTAAATGGTTTGACCTTCCTCAGGAGCAGGTTGTTCGTTGTTGTTGGGTTTAACACCACACCAAAACCTTATATTTGTTTTCAATTAGTCCGGTGAATTCCTCATTTATTCTGTCCCCTCTACACCACCTTGATTTAGAATGTCATTGCTTGCTTGCTTTATCTTCACAAATGATATAATCTGGAAGATTCTTATTACTGTTTGGTTTTCTGTATTTGAAGAAACCTATTTGGAACATGTGCTTTACAAGGAAGGGTTAGAAGAATGTTTTCCCACACTCTTTTTCTCATAGCTGGGCTCTCCCCAGTTTGCCTATATCTTTCTTACTGTGCAAATCCCAAATTCTGGCAGTTCTCCCACTGAGACATCACCACCAACAAAGAAAACGGAATAATTATCCCAGTGTTTTTGGGACAGCATGCCCATTAAGATAAATAAAACCATGATTTGTCTCTCTTTTTTGCCCACAGTAAGCCTTTTCTGCCAAGCAACTGCCTAGCTACTTATTCCTGATTTGTCTAGTTATGTGTTTGAGGCCTCAGTTCTCAATATGATGTTCAGTCTTTCTTGGTTTCCTGCTTTCAGATCAGGGAGGTGCTCTGCAGCATGCTGCCATGAACTCAGTTGTTGAAGATGCCTATCTAAGTGTGGCAAGCTCATCCCAACTTGGGCTCAGACCCCAATTTTATAGATGCAAAATCAGGAGGGAACGAGGTGAAATGCTGGGACTCGTTATTCACCATAGAGTATTGCCAGCAGTATGTTTTCAGTCGTGCTCTTGTCCTGTAGATTCTTGTAAACTGCTTGTTTAGTTCTTCAAAGTCTTTGCAAGGATGAGGTTTAACTGACTGGTTTATCATGTCCCACAGCTTCCTTTCAAGAGAGCAGGCCATGTTTGATCATCTCTAGGGTCTGTGCTGAAACCTTAAATGCTCCTCTTGAGTCAAGGAAGAGTCACAGAATGTTCTGAGCTGCATCTGTCTTGTGTTGAGTGTTTCTTAAGCTGCTCTTTCCTGTCCTGACCCGAGGTTCTGCAGCTCCTGAGTGCTGCTGACTGCTGATCTTACTTGTGAAAATTGAGGCAGATGTTGCGTATGTCAAGTCGTGCCCATCTGAGCATCATCTTTGCTGGGCCTCGCTGCTGAACCGTGACTTGCCCCATCTGCTTTTCACATCGTATTTAATCTTTTTTGGTTGCCTTTTCTCTTCCTTTCTAATTGTAATTCATTTTGGTCCTTAGCTTTCTGATCGTATTCCTGTGCTTTCGCTGTCTCTTAGTTACATGATGTTTGTCTCTGGGATTTTTATTTGAGTATTCAGGCTCTTAAAAAGCTTAGCATGTTCTTCCTCTGTACTGGTAGAGTTTGTTGTTAAAGCTGCTAAACTCTCCTATATCTGTCTCTCCTTTCTGGTTCTGTGTTTCTCGGGAGCCTTGCACAGGGCATAAACCCTCATCTTTTGAGCTGCCCATGCTTGCTTCTGTTGCCTGCCAGTGTGAACTGAAATACTCCAAATAAACCCAGGAAAGATGGTAGAGAGGCTGAGACTGGCAGTTTCTTGCTCTGTTCTCACCTCTGCCTTCTCTCACTTTCAGCTCCACATCATATTTGCACTGGTGCCCTAGTGTTGCTGAACAGTACCAACCCTTGAATACAGCCTAAACCAGTGTCTGGATGACTTACAGTAGCAAGAATTCCTGTGTCAGTTGTTGAAATGGCAGGAGAAATTCCCTGACTTACTAGCATTGCTGCTGTTTGGGCTCATCATCTAAAATACCATTGATGTACTACTTCATCTAAAAGAAGGTCACATCCCTTAAGGTATATCAGATAAGTTCCAAGGTCCTTCATTTATCTGAAACTCCATTTTTCCTAATGACTTTCTTGTTTTCCATCCCATTCTGATAAACCAGATTTGACTATAATCACATTACACCTCCCAAAAATCTCCCTGGTGATGGCGATTGGATGTGGCAGTGTTCACTTCATCCCCTGAGCTCATGGGCAGTGTAACTGAGTGCTGTTAAACAGCTCCTCCTTCTTTTTATCCTCAAGGCAACTACCTGGTGGAGATGTAATTCTCCTGTACAAAGAGGTTAAAAATCATTTTGGACAGCGCTGTGAGACCAGGGTCAATGAAACCTGCATTTAAGTTACCCAGTCGAAGTCTCCAGTTGTTGATCCAGTCTTGATGCAGCAAATGCTGTAGACTCAGTGGAGTGGTGGGTAACTTAAGTGTGTGTAAGCAAAGAGGGGATCGTATCATTATGTTAACCACAGGAAATCTGATTTTATGGTGATGAAACAAGAATAATTCACAAGAAGCTAACGAATTAGCCTGCTGTATCTGCTAGGTTCATTTCTCTGTAAATGCAACAGAATCCATTAAGGAGCCTTTTGCAAAGGGGTCTTCTGCGCAGACAGGGTCTGTAACATGCAGTGCATGCACTGTCAGCCGTCCCTGCCTTTAAGCTGCCGCTTTTCAAAAGTGCGTGTGAAATACAAGTTCTGATCCAAATGCACTGAAGTCAAGGAGGGGCTTCTGGTGGGTTTAGCTGGGCTTTTTCACAGAGGTTAAAGTGGCTGTCAGTTATTGGTTTTAGTGGAAGGTATTGGACAGCATATATGCATGCAAAGGACCTGGATGCCCATACAATGAGGGAGTAAGCTGTGGTATAATGCTGGCCTGGTGTCCACGGGGGTCAAGCTGACTGTCAGGAGCATCCTCATAAGGCAGCTTTTGTTGTCTCTTTGGAGCAAGGACAGAGCTGCTTCCCCTCCATGTGGCTCAGGGGCTGGCAGCTCTACCGCAGGTTTCCGCCTGACTGCCTTCCTTACATAAAGTCTGCTAAGTGAGAAGCTGTTCAAACCAATTCTGCTCCATGTTACTACATGTTACTGCAATCGCTATTGCTTGTCTGGTTTTGCAGTCGAGGAAAAGCAGCAAGTTGTTAGTGCTGCCCAATTTTTAAACCTATTTCTTGAGGGAAAGTGTGGACACGGGAGGAAGTAACTAACTGGGAGCTTCTAGGAAGGCAGCACTCAGCTGCTAGGGAAGGTATCTCTAGGAAAAGATTGATCTTTAGATTGACTTACAAAAGTGAAGGAGCAAATACCTTTTCTCTGAAAGGAATCACAGATACAGACCCATTTCAGGAAAACCTCTCTTTTCCATACTGCATTTCACTACGTGCCAATGTCCCACATTGTCCTAAACGTGAATGGGATTTAAATCAAAATACTACCCAAACCCTATGATAACACAAAACAGAGGAATTCATGCATTCTACATTGCAGTTACTGCTTTATAGATGGTCAGGGCCATGCCAGCTCAGAGTTTATCTTCGAATTACGTGTCATGCCAAATCTGAATCAGCAAATGATTCATGAATTTAAAATATTTTACTTATAAATTTAATACAGAATAACAAGCAAAGCTTCCGCTGTGAGGTATGACATGGCAGCTAATTGAAAAATGTTAGGTTACATGGTTTGATGAAGTACACACTGACATTTGAATAACTGCTGCCATGCTAGCTGTGATATTTTACTAGAAGCAAGTTTTTGTCTTGATTCATCACTCCACTGGTAGGTGAGGAGAGAGAAGAGATGAGAAGAAGCGGTAGGGTTTGTATCTGCAGTATTTTCTTAGTCATAAGCCATGTGATAGGATGGAGAAACACTCAGTGTGTCTCTAAGCTGCACATGTCATGCCAGGCTTTCACATGGACAAGGGCTGTGTGTACTCAAGGGCTACCGGAGCACTGTGGCTAAGTTGAGGTTAAGGATGGAGTTGAAGAGAGTGGTACCAACCATTATATGCTCTCTGGAGTGTCAGTCATTCTAGGCAGAAGCGTAATGGGGAAGTTGACCATGGTTTTCGGCATTAGCTGGTGGGTTTGCATCCCTCAGCTTTAGGAGGTTGGTTTAAACATCTTTCAATAGCATGATTTTGTGTGTTGGGCAATCCGTTTCCTTCTGTCTGCAAGCAGAGAGTGAAGGACAGTATTGCCCCTCAAGGCAGGGTGAAGCTGTGGAGGAGAGACTAACGTAGACAAGTAGGGTAAGTAACGCAGTGCTCAATGGATGTCATGCAGCACACGTCTCTGTGTCCTTTGCCTGTTGGGAGGAGGCAAGGGTTGTTGTGGGGAGGCATCAAAGAGGGAGATGGAAGAAGGATGACTGAAGAAGAGAGGGCAGTGAGGGAAGCGAAAGGAGAAGCGCAGGAAACATATGGAACAGGAAGAGTGAGGATGAACCAGCATCTGGAAATTGCCAGCTACCTGCCTCTATCTCTTGCTGACTCTGACAGAGTCTGTCTATCTCTTACTGGTGTGAGGGAGGATTTGTAGGAAAAACTGTGAGTGAATACTATTCCCTGAAAGTGTGCCCTCTGTTGCTTGCTGTGGCTATAACACTACAGCTACTACTTCATGTGGTAATGCAAATCCATGCAGATTAGCTCCCTTCAGGAAGCAGAATTAAAGATGAAACAAACATTAAAAAGAAGAATAAACCCACATCTTTCACTTACAAGTTTAAACTAACAATGAATCCATTGTTGGCACTCGGGAATGCCAGAGAGGAGCTTTGTGTTAGCTCCTGTCGTCTTTGAGTCTCCTAATACTAAAGTGTTGACTGTCTGTCTCGCAGCCTCAAGATGTTGTGCTCATGGGTGTGTGCCGTGCAGTGATTTTGTGGGAAGTTATGGCACTCTCAGGTGTCAGTGGTTTCTGCAAGAGTGGTGGTGCTATCGATTACTTCCAATATTGCGGGCTCCAGGAACCACCTGAAAATAGAAGTTGTCTTCCAGAGCCAGTTGGGAAATCACTAGGACCAGTGTGTTGGTGGGAAGGCACTTGCAGGCTGAGATGATGGGGACACATCGAATGAGTTTAGTGATGTTTCAGTACTTCTCAGAGATGGAGGTTTTATTCTGCTGTGTCAGAATATTGAATGTAACCACTCATTCATGTCTTTACTTCTTGTTTTCCCTCTATATATGGAGTTTGAGCTTGGGGTGTTTTACCCAACTGATACTGGCCCCCCAGAAGCAGTGGGCTGAACGAGCGGTGAGGCTGTTCCCCTCCACCTGCAGTACCCAGTGCAGAGGTGATGGCTTATTATGGGGGTTTTATACAGAAGCTTGCGTTGCAGCTTTTAACAGTAACAACACCAAATATACATAAAAGGACTAACAAACACCTTTCATGAATTTTGCTTTCTTGTTCTTTTGGCCTCACTAGGCCTCCAAGCTGGAAACCAAGGATTTCCCAAGGAAACCCAAGAATGTGCTTATCTGGTAGCTTCAAAGGGTTCTGTGCAGAATTGGTTGTTCTGAAACACAGGCCTGGGAGGATTTGAATATCCTACATCTTCCAGCTTGATTTCAGTGACATGCTGGCAGAGGGCGAAATGGAAATAGGAGATTCTTTCTCGGTATTCCTCATATCTATTATTTAGTTAAGGAGAGACAGCTTGGATTCCCAAAAGAGAGATCGTGCCTAAAAACATCTATCTAAAAGGTTTCAAACAAATAAGCTAAGATAGGAGAAAGGGAAGACATCATTTGCCTGGGTTTAGAAGGGTTGTTTCTAGAACAGTGACTGTGTTGTGTCAGCTGCTGGTTTAATGGTTGTTGTGGTACGTGGCATGGACGGATGCATTTGCATGGATGCTGGGAAAGGACAGTGTCACCATTACAGGCCTGTCTTATTGGTAGCTGGGAGGAAGGAGAGGTCAGTCCTGTAAAGATGTTGAAATCTGCTGTGGAAACAAAGCTGGGGGCACGACTGGTGTTGAAAGAAATGATGTAGTTGAGCAAGCTCTGGAGGGGATGTTGGGTGAGGTGGGTACATCAGGTGGTGCACACTTGTTCTCTGGGGGTCAGGCCAGCCCCTGCATCCTGAAAGCTTCTAACCTGCCTTGAAATCCTTTGCACCTTGTTACCCACAAGAGCTGCTCACTCAGCCTGCGGCTTTTCCCAAATCCTCTGTTATCAGTAACCATAGATACAGATGCTGACTCCAGCCTCAGCTTTCCTCACTGTGTGTAGCCCCAGTGAAAGAACCAGTCTGCTGTACTGCATGTGTGTCTCCAGGATCCATTAATGCCCTGCTATCCTGGTTTTTTGGCTCTCAAGGAAGTGGGGGTGGGGAAGGCCAGGTTGTCCCTCAGATTGGCTGTTAAAGTAGGATAGTCTGATGTTTATTACTGCTGCAGAAGAATAGGCAACACTTACAGAGTCTGGTGAAGCAGCTGCCTCCTCTCAAGATCTCCAGAGCCATCCATCCCCAGCACTGTTCTGAGTGGTAAGACAATAGTGACTAAAGAGGTAAATTCCCTGTTCCAGGGCTATTTTTACCAGAGTGGTGCAGTTTCTGTTCCGTAGACTTACTCCTTATAATCTACATCACTGATGATACCGGTTGCTATTTAAGGCAGTGCATAAAGTGTTCCCCCATTCTTTGCTAAAAAAGAAGCAACCAACCTCCAAGTCCTTTGTTAAAGGTTATCAAGGTTTTGGCAGTGGCTTGGGTGGAAAGATCTGAGGTTCTAGGAGGGTCTTCCAGCTAGGCTGGGCAACAGAGGCTGTGTGTTTCATCATGACAATGAGGAGGATGCTGCCACTACCCCCTTTTGTGATTTGGCTCTTGTAAGTGATCCGTTATAACAGAAACTGTCTCCTGTTCTGCCCAGCACTTTGCACAGAGGGGCCCAGTATGTAGCTGGATTTTCTAAGCTCTCCTCCAATGCAGTAATGAAACTGAGTGCATTGTCATGTATGAATGTCAGAGTTAAAGAGAAAAGCCCACCTGAATCTGCTGCAAGGACTTTTAGAATTTAGACCAGGTTTTTGAAGTCAGTCTTCCCACATCCTTTGCTGAGAACTGTACATGTCTTTATGCCTCTTTGAGGGCTATGGCACTGAAAATGATGCTGCAGAGCATGAGTTCATCATTTAAAAGTTTGCAGGACATTGCCTTGCCAACTCCCTGATGTCTGTGTTTTCTTTTTGCTCACAAGTATTCCTGTCTCATTGTGTTGGAGTGCATTAATTGTGTGTGATGAGTTTGCTTTGTGGCTGATGCTGCTTTCCTGTCTGAGCCAGGAAAACATGAGGTAAGATCTCTAAGGATGAGAGTTCTGTGTTCCAGCATCTACCTGGATTAGGCCCTTCATCCCTGTCTCCTCCTGTCCTTTTGTCTTGTTGAAAATTCTTTTATAGAAATATGAAAATACAAATTGTGGGGCAGCAAGAACAAACTTGATCATTAAGCTTGTTTCCTTTTTGCATTATCTTATGATGAAACCATTTGTCATGGGCTGTTTTGGCAGATTGGGTGCCTGGAAATGCTTGCATGGGCAGAGTGAAGGCGTTTTGGATGGTTGGGTGAAGATTCAGCCATGGGCTCCAGCATGGCAATATGTATCAGTCCCTTGGGAAACGCATGAGGTTCGTCAGGAGCATCCGAGAGAAACTAGTGGACAGTTTTCAGTACTTCATGATACCCTTTCGCCACCCCAGATCCATGGTGCTCTTTCTGGACTTCCTAGAGCTCCTGGTTGCTTTGGGGCAATGGTGGCTGGTGGAGGGGAGCTGTGGAAGTGAGGAGGGGATGGCAGCAGTGCTGTGAACCAGCACCAACTGTTAAATGATGGAGCTGGGGAAGATGAGGGCAGGCTTAGGGTTTCCTTGGTTTCTGCAGAGGAAGAGCTCTGCAGTGGGAGGTTTGGCAGCAGCAGGCACCCTTCTGATGAGTCACGGGAGGCTTTCTCAGAGGAGAGGTCCAAGATTTGCACTAGTGCACCTCTTGCTCATTTTTTCCCTTCCTTCTGAAGGCCTTTTGCCACCACACGTTACCTTCTCCACCACCAGCCCTGTCCCATCCAGACTGGCTTTAAGGGCTATATTCCTCCATTTCGTTGTCCTCTTCACTGTTGTGGTGGTTTAGAGAGTGTGGGGAAAAATGCCTGGTCAGGACAGATGCTTTTAAGACAGTAGGATCTGTTTATAGCAATGAGGGTGGAACTTGTGGTTGATGCAAAGTTTGATGGGTCTGTGAAAAGTCATCTTCTCGTGGTTGGAGGGGGAAGCAAAAGGGAATCTATTCCCTTTGCAGCCCTCCACCCTGAGAGGGAGAGAAGCCCTGGAGATCCAGTGGAGGTTTGTTACTCCATCCCCTTGTCCCTCTCAAAGGTGAATAGAGTTTGTTGCCCTCTCCCGAACTCTGTGACAGGGAGATGTTTCCTTTCCTTGTTGACATCCTTCCATCTCAAGGACTGTTGTCACAGGGGCTGAGGAACACCAGCTTGCTGCTGGAAACTGGATCTAGTTGGCTTCATGTTCCTCCATGCCTTCTCTGCTGCCCTTCTCCAGCCATGCTGGGTCTCCTCCCAAAACACTGCCTGATTTCCCAATACACAGGTCCCTTGTCCTGCTCAGATTAACATTGGTCTGCAGAAAGCCTTGGAAGGAGGTGAGATCGAGGCAGATGATGGCTGAATAGTGGCAGTAAAACTGCACCCCTCACAGCAGCTCCTTTGCAAGCTGAACTGTGCAGTGAGCTCTGCTCCTCTCATGTACTAGTCCTAAAGGATCCCTGCAGTCCTGCAGCACTTCTGCATTTTCCCTGGTTTTATTTCCCTGTTGGGGGCTTAAATAACAGCATAGCCGAGCTAGTTCCAACACGTGAACAGAAGTGCTAGATAGAAAAATAAAGGGGGAGAGCGAATCGCCCTCCTAATCCATAATGCAGAAAATGCTAAATCCCTCAAGACCTCCTTTTCAGCATGTACCATCCCTAAAACCTGTTTAGGATTTGGATCGGCATCGCAGCAGAGACCGGGTGTGCTGCTGCCTATGTGCAGTGCCTGCCTGTGTGTGCTTGGCAGCAGCACAAAAGAAACCAGTTGATGATATCTGCAGGATTAAAGGCCCAGCTCCTGGGGACACACTTGGTTGGATGCAATTAAAATGCCTGTCAGGCATTCGATACCAGCACCCCCTTGACAAACTGCTTCAGCAGCCGCGAGGTGCAGCATCCTATTGTAAGTGGATGATGGCGGAGCTGGCTGGTTTGTCATCATTCTGGAAATTTCTGTGGCCAGTGAACTCCCTCTTCCTCTCCCACTCACCCTCTTTTCCTTTTCACCACTGCGGGGACTTCTTCTAATTTGCAGTTTTCCTTTTCCTGACGTACACATGGTAGAGACAAGCTGGTGGCTTGCAGACTGCGTCTGTCTGGGGATAGGCAGCGAGCCGATGGATAACAACACTCCATGAGAATGATTATGCAGCAGTTATTTAAGGATAGGCTTTTGGGGTATGGCAGCGTGTGAGCTGGTAATGATTTTCCTTTAAAAATGTCAGCTTTGTTTGCTTGTTGAGGATTTGAAAGAGTTTATCCCTTTATGCTGTAGCTTTCTGGGTTTGGTCTGCTTGTAGGTTAAATTCCACAGCAGTGCACACTGGATGAATTAAAATGTATAGGTAATAAACTTCTGTAGCTCTGTTTAGAAATCTATTTGATGCATACATTATATGCATACATCTTCATAAACACCTTCTTGTCTGGCTATCTTTATGCATCTGTGTCTTTGTATAATAGACAAAACACTTCTTATAGCTGAAAACTGTTTGCCAGAAAAAATAAGTATTTTCAGGGTTTTTTTTCCTCATGTTTGTTTTATATTAACAGATTCTGTGGTATATAGTCTTGGACGTGACTCACTGATTGGAATCTGCTTGTTCACAGATCAAAAAGGTAGGACACCTCTGTGTTTGAATGCGATTTTGGGAATGGGGGAACGAGCATGATACAGGGTTTGAGCTGGGTTGTGGTTTTTGGTGGTTAGTTTTTACTTCTGTTTAAACTATACCTGTTATTTTGCGTTATTATCCTGCATTTTGTCAAGATGTGTTTTGTTACAGCTTTGCATAGGTTTTCAAATAGCTTTGGCAGGCTCTGTAAAGTTGTTTTTGCTGTGTATGAATATGCGCTCGCTATTTAATTAGTCCTTTCAGCTGCAGCTACCAAAGGGTGAGATACAAACCCGGGTGCTTGTCAGTTGTCTTGGGTCAGTATAGTGAGGGTGCAAAACTGCTTTTGGTTATATCAGATGTGGGTTGTTTCAATATTGAGTTTAGCATCAGCAAGAGCAGGGTTAAAATCACTGCTTGGCTCAGAGCAGATAGGATCTATCGGCACACAGCAGAAAACATAGTGGAGGTTTCATACTGGATCTTTCCCGGAGGAGGGAAACTTCTCTTAACCCCTTCATTGCTGCCCCAAACCCACATGTATGTCAGCTCAAGGTTTAATGAACAGCATTTCAGCAGCCAGGCAGGGCTGGAAGAGCCACTGATGGTTTCTTGACATATCACAGGCACTGCAGAAGTGATTTCTCTGTATCAAAATGAAGCAAACAGACTGGGGGGTTTTGACAGTGTCATCACTAGCTCTTGGGAGAAGCAGTTTGTTATCCTCTTCCCCTCAGTATCTTTTGGGTTTGGTTCCTTGCTGTAAAGGAAACTGTGAGATAAAACCCTGCAGAATAAAAACACATTCATTTTTTTTAATTAAACTTTGAGATGTGTGAAGCGGTTGGAGAATACTCATCTTATTGGTTGGAATGGGGACTGTGCCCTTAAAAATAGATAAACACACCCCAAATCCAGTCAGGAATGAAAAGCTGGTCCCTCCAACTCTATGGAGAGAAGGAAAGGTGTATCCATCATGTATTAACTTCTGAGGTGCCAATTCTCACCCAATAGCGTCCAAACCGTATGTGTTCTTCCCCAGTGTCCTACAGGTGATTGTAGTCCTTAGCTCTACATTTAGACCTGGAGGGAATATGTGTGTTTGTAGGGCAGCAATCAAAATCTGTGTGTGTTTTAGTCTAGAGTTCCAGGGTGCCTCTTGGAAACCTGGTAAACCAGGAGTAATGACCACCCTGTGAGAAAGCCTGCTGTCCTGAAAGGGCCAGTCTGGATCCCCAGGCGAGCAGGAACCCCAAGCCAGAACAGCAGCATTGGCAAGGACATGGGTGACTGCTAGCAGTAATGCATCCCTCTGGAATGTGATGAGTAATCAATTTTATGGCAATAAATTACTAGGGCTGATTGATAGATGCTGTTTCCTGTGGGAAAGCATTTGTGATATTTTCAGGCTATGCTCTCTCCTGTTTTTACATACAATTCTGTTCCTTGTTTTCCTCTTCTACACATCTTTGTTTTCTCAGTCCTTGTATTTTTTCTGTCCTTGGCAGAAGGCTTCTTACCTGATAGGTTTTCCTGGCTAAATAAAATGCTTCAAAGGAATACTTTACCTGTTAGTTTTAATTAGTTGCTTTTAATTGCCTCCTGGTATCAATTGCCACTGAAGTGAAGTGAAAACCCAAAGTAAACAGCATATAAAATGCTTTAATTCTTGAGAAACGCATTCAGCGATCTGTTTCTAGCTACGAACAACCCCCTCTTCCCTCTACTTTTAATTTCACTTCCATTATCCAAGGGCAGCAAGCCAAGCTGCAGTCTGACTTCATTAATGTTTTGCAAACTCTGTCTCAAGGACTAGCACTGCTTGCTGGGCTTGCTGTCAGGATCCAAGATTTTGCTGCAGCGCAGGGAAGGGGAAAGCAAGGAGCTCTCCCAGATAGAAGTGATGGCATTGTGAGCAGGCAAGTAGAACTGCCTGGGTTTTACAGTATCAGTGGGTAATGAGTCAGATCTTTTGACTGTGTGATCCCCTCAGATGAATGCTTTTCCTCTCCTGTGGGGCTGTCCCCTGTGCACAGCATCTTACCAGTCCTCTCTGGTCTCCTGAAACCAAAGAAAGAGTGTTAGCTATTTGTTAAGAGATCAGACGTGGCGAGGAGGTTTGTATTTTTAATAAACAATACCTCTATATTTTACACCTCTGATTTATCAGTCATTTGAACCTCCTCCTCTGATCTGGGCTTTTAAGATTCACATTACAAGTCATTCCTTCGGGCTGCAAAGAAGAAAATGAGATGTTATGCTGGCAAAAATGGAAATCATTTCAAGCAATGTAATTTTCTTGAAGTAGAGGTAAGGGGCGCTTATGCTGTAAGAAGAGAAATAATTCCAGCTTGGCAGGACTTAAAGATCCTGTGGCCACAGGGTAGCAGCCGATGGCTTGGAATACCAAAAAGAAAAACACTGTGTTAGCTGATACAGAAAGGCAACAGGAGCCAGTGTACAGTGGCAGGGAGGTGTGTTGAGTTACAGTCTGTGGACTCCAGGGCATGCACCCAGAACGATGTGATGTTTGGCACTGGCCTTCATTTAAACAATCACATGGTGACCATACATGCAGAAGGCACTAAGAAGCACTGTGTGGCATCAGTTCATCAGCAGGGAGTGAGCCTGGGACTGTCTAGCCCTGGCCTGAGATCATCGCCCCTTCTTTAACCCCACGTGTTAGACAGCCCTCTTAGAGCATGTGCCATGGAGGTAAGCAGGGAGTTTGTTTTGCAGTTGTTCTACGCTGGGTCTCAACATTCTCAGTTTTACTAAGGTTAAGGTTAGGTCACCAGTGTTAATGTTGTCTTGTCCTGTGCTTACATGAAACAAGTATTTTTCTGAGCACCAGAATAAATGGTTTTGACTTTCCTGTCAATTTAGAATCAGAAGGGCTTTGGTTGGAAGGAACCTTAAAGCTCATCCAGTTCCAAGCCCTGCTATGGGCAGGGACACCTTCCACTAGAGCAGGGTGCTCCAAGCCCCTGTGTCCAACCTGGCCTTGAACACTGCCAGGGATGGGGCAGCCACAGCTTCTCTGGGCACCCTGTGCCAGCACCTCAGCACCCTCACAGGGAAGAATTTCTTCTTTATCTCCAACCTGAACTTCCCCTGTTTCAGTTTGAAATTAAGATCTATGTCTTGTGCTTGATGAAGAATTGTTAGTGAAGATTTTCTTGTTGCTCTATCAATTACAAAGTCTGTCTCCTTGGCAGATTTTCCAGTGGCAAATAGGGGTCCTATGTTATGGCTTTCCTTCCAATTGCGACATGAGGGGAAGGCCACTTGCAGGGTCTGTCTTTTCTCCTTGAATGTATGTTTTCAGATGACTTGTAAGAAGACGGTTATCTCTGCTTCTGCATCAAAGCAGGCTGAAATTGTTCAATGGACTAAAAATTATAGCTGGGAAGAACATAATCCACATAAAACCGGTTTGCTGTGGGTAAGACTGGAGCTAATGGTTCTCATGAAAGTTGTTTACCCATGGGTTTATGTCTTGTGTCCTCCCCTACCACTTTTTCCCTTATTTTGGCAACAGAGTACCCCAGTTTCTCTGTGGCCCTTCTGTCAGCTGGGCAGGACATGGCATGTGCTATAGCTGCTCCGGGGTGCTGGCTGCCTATCATGTGCGTGTACTGCCAGCTTGGAAGATCCAAGGCATCAAGTGGGGAGGTTGCGTCAATGCTTTCTTCGTTTCAGGGAAGGGAGCACTCATTACAGCTTAGGTTTTCATTTCTAGGAAGAAAATACTTTTGTCCTTTGCTCTCTGTCAAGCTATGTTTAAATAGTGAGTGAGGGACAGTTAGACAGCAGAAGTTGGGTTTAGTAACTTTAGGAAGGACCCTGTATAACCTGTCACGAAAATAATGACCACCAAAGTGCAGAAATCCAGTGAAAGATGAACTGGATCAGGAGTTCAGCTGCCATAGTCTCAACTGGAGAATGCAGTGATGAAGTGCAGGCCTGTAGTTGAAGGCTTTAGGCTGCCATGTTCGTTTCTCCAAGTTTGTGTCTTCCTTCTTTTCCTTTTCTTTGTGTGTAAACCAAAGCAGTGCCAATGTACCCATCATTAGAGGCATTCATCAGCTTCACAAAATGATTGAGATGTTTGGTTAGAGGAAGCTGCATGTGTGCAAAATTGCGTCATGAGACGTGTTATGGTGTTTTTTGTTGTAAGTGCAGTAACAAAGGTGGCTGTGGTATTACTGTAGTAGCAGGACCAGTGCGAATGAAAAGACTTGATTTCTCCCACATTAACCATGAACTTGACTCTTTCTTCCTGTGGAAGTGAAGCTCTTTGCTGTGAAGAATTACATCGTGAGCATACAGATCTGCGAGACTTTTAATATGATAATGAACAGATGGCAGTCAATACACCTGTCCCATTCGATACAAAGGGTATCTGTTTCCCTATGGACACGTGTGCTACCATACCAAAGCTGGGAAATGCCAGCAGCATCTTAGGGAAAAACCTCTATAGCAGCAATGCTGCTGACTCATGCTTTACAACCCTGGAACATTCCCCAAAAGGCTGCAGGTGCAGATTAGCTTCCTTTCCCTGGACTGGTCAGGGGATTATTTGCCAGCAAGTGAAGCCTCTGGATGGTTATGCCCTGCTGACGTTTTATGGAAGGCATTAGCATGGAGCTTGCGAGAAATAATGGCCAATTTCTTTTAATGCAATGGGTGTCAGTCAGTGCTAAATCACAGGAGCTATTTACATTTGTTTTCTGAGTCATCCTGGTTCCTGCAATAAGGTGGTTTTTCAGTATGTGTGGTTAGTAAATGGGGTTCATCTTTCCTTTTTCCTCTGTGGTGTACATATTTGCTCTTAAAAATGCAAATGTATGCCCTAATTAGCTGAAGGAAAGTGACTCGGATTTAAGGAAGTGCCTGTCTTTAGCCTTTTAATCTTCAAGGGGAAGAGGTCCATGACTGCTAGAGACAGGAATAGAGTGCAGTGGGGGGGAGTGATCACAGAGCTGTGTATTTAAATGTCAGTATTAAACTCCCCATATTATTCAGTTCCGTCCCTTTCTGGTTCCTGAGTCACTTCCATCCATGTGCCCAAAGGGACCTGAGCACTTTGCTAATAAGGTACCAGTCATGCTAAACTGACACCTCATTTTTGCGCTGGGGGAAAGCCCCGAGCTCTGCTCTGTAGCAGGGAGCACTGTTCATCACTCGCTTCATCAGTAGTGTTGGTCAGCACACTATGAGGCCCCTCCATGACCTTCTGAGAGCAGTGCACAGCCTGCTGACTGCTACTCACTTGCTGTTTTACATCCTCTCTGAGTGTCAGGAAGACTGTTAGAGTTTTATTGGCATTTCTGTGCTGAGAATTTCCAAGCTAAGGTGTCAATAGAATTGATTTGAAGTATCACAGGGTTGGAAGCCTCTCTTGCCACTGTAGACTTCTCCAAATTCCCCTGCTACTTTTCTAACCCTTTGTGACTGAGATATTGTGGAGAAAGGGCAGGAGTGGAAAACATGGGGTTGTAAGGATCTGGAGATGGATCAAGTTCTGCCTTTGGGCACTAGCACTGGAAACCAGGCTGCCCTGTCCAGGACTCAGCACTGCTGAGTCTTTGGTCCCTGAGCACACACAGGAATCTCTCACTGATAGCTCCAGTTTGCTTTTGTTTCTATCTGGAAACAAAGGCATCAAAACTCTGCCTGCAGTCACAGTGCACCTGAAGTTCTCAGAGAAGGGACAAACCCAGTAACATTTAATGATTTAGGGCAGAACTACCTGCTTCAGGATTTCTATAGTCTCAGTAGTTTGACAGAAATCTCTTGTAAGGGTGGATTTGCTTTGTACACATCTAAACCCCTTCACAGCACTGCTTCATGTGGTCGTGGTGGCCTGGCTGATGGTTGGTGTTAGGGTCCTCCATAACAACTTAATGCAGTATAAACCATGTTTATAATGATTCAGGATGGCCGATCCCTGTATTGATAACTTGATGTTAAGTCAGGGCTTTGTTACTGCTGCAGTTTCAGTGTCTGCCAGCAAGTCTGTGTTCCAAGGTTTCATCTGCTGCTACAGCAGGATGTAATCCTGGCCAGCCATGGAGGTGCTCAGCCTGCTCCTGACCAAGCTGAGCGTAGTCTGACTTCAGATCCATGTGTCTCTCTGAATGTGCTGTGCAGGGAGCTCCTCACTCATGTGCTCTGCTAGAGCCAGCGTGCGGCTCCTACACTGTATGCTCTGACTCTCTAAAGGATAAGACAACAGTTGAGTAATCTTTTCTTGGGTTTAGCGACATGATGATAAAGCTCAAGGAACATTAGGTGCCAAAGAATGAGTCAAGATTGCACTGGTAATTGTTTCTTTTTCAGTCATGGTAAGTTAGAAGCTCAAGCAACAAATTGGGTTGCTCAGTAATGTGCTGAGTGCCCACAGGGAAGACAGGAATCTGGGATATAAAACTCTGTGATCTCCCCCTCACCCCTAGTCATATATATATATATATATGTACACACACACACACACGTACTAAAGGGGCCTCTGCCTCTTTTCAAAACCCCCTGGCATCCTCAGAGGCTTGTGCTCTCAGCTCCTGGTGCTGTGGGCTTGCTGTACTCAGAGCTGTGGTTCACATCCCCTTGAGCTTGTGTTCTCCTTGGATGGATGTGCACTACCTAGGAGAATTGAATCTTCCTTGGAAAGTTGCCACTGCAGTGCAACTAAGTATATTAATAATCATCAGAATAAGTATTGGGGCTATTTGTAGTGGTGGTATGTAATGGTAATAAGAACAGCAGGGTTTGTAATGGCAGCCCTGAGACACGGACAGAATTGCTCACTGCAGCAACCTTTCTTGCAGGATACACAAAATGCCCTTGAGTATTCCAATGAATGTGATTATTCTTAGGTTGGTTGTATTTAGTGTCCATTAGTGAAAATGTCTTTCAGCAAACACTTGGGGAAGTAATTATGAACAGGTAAATTGAAGACAGATGTATACAGCTACTAAAAGTACTTTCTTGATTGTAGAACTAGCCCAGTGTGTGTGAAAACTTTAAATACCAACGTGTGCATTACTCACAAGCAGGAAACCTCAGCACTTCCGTGATTAATTACAGAACAGAAGGGATGGAGACCATGCTCCATGATACAAGTAGTGCATTCATGTGACTTATGGTTTGCAAACCAAGAATACCAGAAACCAGAGAAGCTGTGGCTGCCCCATCCCTGGCAGTGTTCAAGGCCAGGCTGGACACAGGGGCTTGGAGCAACCTGCTCTAGTGGAAGGTGTCCCTGGCTGTGGCAGGAGGTTGGAACTGGATGAGCTTTAAGGTCCCTTCCACCACAGACCAGTCTGGGATCCTTTCTTGCAGTATCCAAATGGGCAGGAGAGATAACAAACTTTTCTTCCTAATGTCAGTGAAGGAGTGCTGGAGTTAAAAGTATTTTTGGGAGGTCTGTTGGAATAAAGTACTGTGGACAAAGTAATTACTGGAACAAATCAGCTTCTCTCTGTAACCAGATATGAATTTGGCTTTTCTAGATATATGTGTGTGTAATCAGAATACAGAAAAGTAGACTTTAAGTCCATAATATTGGGGGGAGAGGGGGAAAGGAAATCACTTGGCCAGAATTTCACTCAGTTTATGAAGAAACAGTGGGGCTTTCTTTTAGCTTTCTACCTCTGTCAAAGGGGAGATGCTTATTTCTGTCTTGTCTGTCAAAAAAGATTATTTTCGTGGTTTTGAATAGTGTTATTGAATTAAAATTGATAAAAAGTACCCTTACTGGGACTGTCTAACATCTGTGGAGTTGACTGTTGACTTGAAAAGCCTTAGCCTAGGCTTGTAGTGGAAGGTAGTCCCAGATGCGAGCATCTCCTTTCCACCTGCATTCTGTTTGTATAGTTCACTAATGTGATAAGGGGCCCAAACTGCTCATAAGCATCCTGCCAAGAAGATGTTATCACTTTTGGATTCAATTTCTGCTACAGTGCTCGTACACCTCCTTGCCATTATGCACCCTTTCTTTTAAGACCAGGGGAAGAAAGAGTTGTATAATAAACAGTGTCACAGGAAAGAAAGTCATATGTTATGACAGAGCTTAAAAAGGCTTTTGAGGATTTACAGCTGGGAGTGTTTATGAGAACTGAACCCAGAGCATTTTCGTTTCCCAGCAGTGCTGCTTGCAGAGATCATCAGAAGATGGGCCTATATAAAAATGAAGTAGTGCAGGAAGTCAGGTGGCAAGCAGGGCACTCAGCCCCTGCAAGAAGCTGTAGCTGCTCTGGCCATGCTTGAAACACTTGACTGGGGAGGCTGGGGCAGCAGGCAGACAGTGGCACTGTCCTGTGCAGGTTGGCTGTAGGAAGGTTAAGCCTATGGATGGAGGTAATCCTTACAATCTTAGAAGCCCCAGTTGTGCAGTGTCTGGGGAAGAAAGGTCCATGTGACTTGACAGAAACTGGCTGAGATGGTCTTTCTCACCAGCCCTCTGATGCCTCCCCTCTGGCTTTTCCACTTGTTTTTAGCTGCTGGTTTCTCGGGCTCAACAGCACCTTTGCATTTGGTAGAATGCTGCCTATAGCAGAAACTGGCCTTGGATCCGAGGCCCTTGGCTCTTAGTGTCATTAAATCATTCGCTGAGCCCTTCAAAATTCACTGTAGCCTGTCCACTGGCCACCCTGGCTGACACTATCAGCTTTCTGTTCCCTTTTCCCTGCCTGTCACTGGTTTTGTCACTGAACGTCTGCCTGGGCATGGCTTGCATCTCTGAAGTGGTACGGGCATCACTTGTCCAGCCCTCTGCCATCCATGGCAGCTTGTCTCTGCTGAGGCTCAGAAACCTGATGAAACACTGGGCTTGCGGCTAAGTGCTGCATTCCCAATGCAGTGCTGCTGTGCTGCTTTGTCCTGGGCTCTGGAGCAAGGCACGGAGTTGTAGCTTATCGCTGCTGGGCAGGAGCATCTGTCCTGGGCTCTGCTTTTTTTGTACTCAGTGGAGAGAATGGGCAGATTTGTAGATGAGAGCATGGAAGGAAAAACCATGACCCCTGTGCCTGTTTCAGGTTAGAGGGCTCTATGCGATCAGAACCTGTCTTTGAATTAGCACATGTGGAGAGCTGGGTGGGTGTAGGGAGGCTACTTATCTGTTTAAATAGACTTGATGGCTATTGTGTGCCTGCCATCTGTCCTCTTTCACACAGGATAACTTCTCTTGATTGTTATCTTTAAGCATATCTCACCAGGTCTCTAAACTGCTGGTCAGTCTGCATTCAGTGTTGGATAAAGGAGCTGCCACTTTGCTTAACAGAGGATAATCTTACTACAATAGTGGTAAATGAGCCTTTCTCTTGCTTTTTTAGCAAGAGTACCTTTCTGGGCAAGAAATGTGATTGATAACAGGGGCCTTTCTACAGCATTTATCATCTTGATTAGTCCCTCCTTTAAACAGAAGACAGTAGCCATATAAACACTAGCTGAGGCATTAAGCGTTGAAAGCCAAAATACATTTTATGATTTAATACATTAGGAGGGAAATAAATGCAAGTCTTAGAGAAGAACAAGCGTTGGACAAGGAAGATGCTTCAGGGAACTCTGTAAAGAGCTTGCTAGCAAGAGCTGAAACATTTGGAGTTTTAACATGAGCTAACATTAATAAAAACACCATGGCAAATGTGTAACATATTACAGACACTGTTCGTTGTGCCAGTTCATGTCCAAATCGATCTGCTCACCTGCTGTCAGGAGGGTGGTACCAAGGCATGCGCCAGTGCTGGTTCTGCTGTCTTTGCAGCAGAGTTGAGCAGACTGAAGGTCTTTGCATCCCTGGACCGAGTCCAAACCACAGTTATGTGCAGCATCTGCAGAAGGTCTGCAGCACTGCATACGACTGGGAATAGGAATCAGTCTGCAGTTCATGTTTTATTGATCTGTTCTACCCAAGTGTTATCAGTATCAGCAATGAAGACTTCTTCAAAGGGCTGCAAGCATTGACGTGCCCAAGTGAAGTTCTTCCCTTTGACAAACTGTCCAAGTCCTGAGGCTTTGAGGAAGAGCAAGAAAGCATGAATATTCTGGAAGATTTCTGAAGGTGTTTATGATCCTGGACCCTGAGCTGCAGGGTAGCCCTGTGGTTTTACGGAGGCTGGAGACTATTGAACTGTCCTTGGGTGCTTCACAAAGCCTGATGCTTGGCAGTGCACATCCATGCATGAAAAATTAGCTCACTCCATAGCAAAATCATGTACAGCTTCCTGTGCTGACAGGCTTTTGGGAAGGGGTGACTCCTCCAACATGTGAAATGCAGCAACGCTCCCAAGACCTTCCTTCCTTCACCAGATGTGAAAGATGGGAAGTGGTTGGTGCATGACTGGGTTAATAACCAGCTAAATTTTGAGGTCTTTGCTGTTATGTATTGGTCCTTTTTTGGCAGTTTTCAGTCCTTGGCTCATAAATATTTGTTGAACTGCTCCAGAAGGTTTGAAGCACCCCAGTAAGCACCACATAAATCCATTCTTAATCCATCCTAAAGGATATGATGTTATGGAGTGCTGTGCCTGTGCTGGTGAGTCAGAACAAGCTGAATAGGATGACCAAGAAAAGATTTCCTCCTGATCCTCCTGGTCACAGCTACAGTGTGTCGGGGGTCCCTTGCAGGAGTGTGACTGCCGAAGGGTCACTTGCCAAGATTGGGCCTAGGTCTTGCAGAAGGCTTGCAGTCCTCCCAGGAGGTTTGCAGGTTGGAGGCATTGCTGTGAGAATGTGGTTGATGTGTGTTGATGGGGTGAGTGCAAACAGCTGAGTGACAGTGCTGTGATTTTCGCAGCAAGCAAACACTGCAGTCTGTAGCATGGGAAGGCACTAGCCCAGCAATCGCTTGTATAAGCACAAATGGCAAACGCTTTTCCTGTGATCTTTAAAATACCAGAAATGAACATTTTTACTGCCTAAAAATCACTTTATGTAAAACTTGCTACTATGGCCAAAGGTGTATTGCACAGCATATGTGATATGAAACTCCTGTAAGCGCACTCTTGGGTCTTGAAACTGCCAGGAGAGCCAGTTCAAGGGTGAATCCTATTGGATTGTATCAAGGCAGAGCTCTCAAAGAGCCTGCGTTTAGTTGTTTCCTGGCCTAAGAAAAACTCAGTTGTTGAAACTGAAGGCCAGAAATAAGATAAATGCTCCTGGACTCAAGGCAAAGAGCTCCATACTATATTTTTCTGCACTCGTTCAGAGAGTTGGGATCTAACAACTGATGTTAGCAGTTTAACATGCAGGTTCACCTTCCTGGTGGTTGTCCTCTTTCTTGAATCATCTCACCATGCCATGGAAAGGAGTGAGTTTGTGTGTGTGTGTGTGTGTGTGTGTGTGTATGCAGTCAGTTCCTGTAGGCTTGTCTGCATGCAAAACCTCTACTGTTTGACCCAGACATGCATTACAGGGCTATGGATAATTAAAGAAACATGCATTTTCTTTGTTTCTAGGGTCCAAGAAACTCTGAAGTTTCTTCCACTGTGAGGCCATGTCCCTCTCCTTCTTTTCAGTCCATCTGGATCTTAGATCTGGAGAGATTCTGATGTTATGTGAGGTGTTGTTTGGTATTGTGTCACTTGGGTACAATGGTCTGTGTGGTTTCAGCCCTGATATATGAGTTCCCGTTTGGGAGAGAACTCTCTCCCTGGGAGAGGGTTAGGGACTGGAAGTGATGTCAACAGGGGCAAAATCTCAGCTCCTGTAAATAGTCTCTCTGCATATCTACATCCAAGAAGGAAGCAAATTTGCGTCCTTCTAGGTCTCTTCAGCTGGTAGTTGTCAGCACACTGTGCGCCACAGCTGTGAAATCAGCTTGTGGTGGATTCCTGAAATCATCTCTTAGGCCTAAGTACTGCTGGTGTAACAGAATGATCCTTTTGACCACTCTTTTTTGAAGGTGAGGAGAACACAGAATTAGGTTAAAACAGATTCTCTCCCTCTTCTTATATATCTTGTGGGAAGGGTATGCTGGTATCAACAGAACTTGGTTCAGAGCCTACTGAAACACAGGTAAAAACTGATCAGCTTCAGTGGGTTTTGGATTGGGCCCCTAAGGAACTGTTGTCATCAGTGAAGAGAGCACACTCCACCAGTTAGGATAATGGCATGAGAAGGGCTGCTCTTGCTAGTGGGGGCTTTTTTCTGGTAAGGTTCATAGGATGAAGTTAGTGGTTCTTTGGGTTGCATTCTGCTTCCAAGGGAAGTAGAGGCATCTCAGCCCAGCTGCTGGACAGGAAGGCATGTCAGATGGTGGCTTGTACAACATGCAGAGTGTTGTACAAACTGGAGTTGAGGTGGTGTGACCTATATGACTTAGAAGAGCACTTCACTTCCACTGCAGTCAGTCTTGTTCTGAGAGAAGATGGAGTAAACATGCATTTTTTAACAGGTGACCTGTGAGATAAAGATGAGGAAAGTTAATTGGAATTGTCACTGCAGAGCCTCTTGCCAGAGGCTGTCATTATGCTGAAAAGTGATGTTAATGATGTTGGCAGGGTGGGACAATTTATTATTTAACATTAACTACTAAAATTCATCTTCGAGTTATTCACTTATGTTTAAGGGGTAGAGCTTGGGCCTCCTTTGGTTCCCAAATTGCCATTTCCTTGAAAATGCTCATGGCACACTTGTCTTACAACTCTTACATCCAAGAAACGCCAAACATCTGCATTTTGCTGGTGGTGTCTATTTCTTGGCTGATCACCTTCAGTAAAGTGGTTTAATGAAACCCATATATTGCTGGTGAAGGTGTAGCTGTGGTGTAAACGTGGAGGTGTTCAGGTATATGCTGTGCTTACACAGACAAAGATGTTTTAATTCACATATCTATATAGTTATAATGAACACCTAGGCAGCAGTTGTTACAGACTTAGCTGAATGTTTAAGGGTCAGAATGATGGGGGGAAATACCAAAAAGGTTGCTTAAAATAAACTCTGTTTCTTCCAAGTGGTTTAATAGCAACACACACATCTGTGTGGGCTCAACCTTAAAACTGAAACTCGCATTGAAATGCTTTGATTTTCATATTCAAACAGATTTGTGTGGTTTTATTGATAGGTTGCAAACAGTACATTAAAGCATATGCTGTCAAAATTAGGGCACTGTTTCCCACAGTGTAGTTCCTTTCTGTGTATTATTTACTCTTTCCATCTACAGAAATCCCTGTGGCAGAAGTCCCTGCATATGTTCTCCGTAAACCCACCAAGGATGTGTGTGTGTTACAAAGAATGGGGCTCATTAACAGTGTGAAAATAGTGCAGACTTTTGAGGTGGCTTTTAGCTTTCTTGTACGTTTCTGGGTTTCAGAACATGTTAGAAATGACTGGTTCCCAGTTGAGCAAGTTCTTAGCTCTTGGAGATCACTCTAAGTTGGACGTGAGCTTTGAACTCATGGCATTCATAGGGCGGGCAGGCAAGCCACAGTGAATATCCCCTTTTGCTCCCTTGTGGCTTCCTTTAACTGTTGCCAGTTGATTCTGGCTTCCTGTTGAACTACCTCACTTCTGGAAGGTTTTTTCCATCAGTTGGTTCTATTAATCAGTAGTAAAAAGTAATATTATGGAAGCAACTTGTAATAGGATGTCCTTTTGGCTCAGTTATAACCAATAAGCTCTTTGCAACTGGTGTGACAGTGTTGGATGTGTATTGTGCTTGTGATTGCAAGCAGCTTGGGAGGCACATGGAGATGCATCTTTCTGCTGGTGTACTTTCACCTGTGGGTAGCAGGAGGGGAGTGGGGACTTCCCTATCCTGTAATATAGGGAGGCAGGTCTGGTTCTCAGAGGGGTCCATGAAGCCACAAAGGCAGTTGTGTGGAGAACAAAAGAAGCCTTTTATGCCCTTGTGGCTCTCAGTTTCTTATATCTGGAAACAAGTCGCACACTAGTCCTCACCATGCAAGGGGTTGCTTCACGTTCAGTGTAGTTCAGTTATTGTTTCCAATGATAAAATACCTTCTGCAAGATTTTTTCTGCAGGCAGCAAGATCGGGGTGGATTGTTTGTTTCTTTTAGCAGGTTAATTTATTTTTCTGGGGAATAATAAGATTGGAACAAGTAATTCACAGAATGAAATTTATCCAAAGAGTAAGTCCCTCTTCCAACCTCTTGAGGTGTGTAAGCACCCGTTAGACTCTTAGCATTAAACCAGACATGTGGACATGGAGTAGTGTTAGACTGGTTCTTCATTGATTGGTAATCAACAGTGGAAGATCACTGAAGCAAACTGATTACAAGTGCACACATAAATATGGGAAATAGTTTTGCAGTAGTGTTTTCTTGGTTGAAACAGTCACCTTAGTACCAAGGGAATGCTCATCTTTGTTTCAGCATTTCTTTGTTTTGCTTTCCTTGGAGTTTGTGCTGGTTGATCAAATCCTCTTCACCTGTTCAAGCTGTTTCTTGTGAAGCTGGGACTAAGCGATGCTATCTCCTATAGCCATTGAATTGAAAATGCCATGGCTAACTTTGCTGAGTGAGCCACTGAGGTATGAGAATATAGAAGAATGATTTTATCCAGTAATCAGTGATTAGGAAGTGATTGGGTTTCTGTAGCTGTGCAGTTGCCAAGTAGAGGTTGGTGACAGCAGGAGGATGTAGCTTGATTAAGGCAAATTGATTATTTATCTTGCAACACTGAGCACGTGTACTGGGTTACAGAAGATTCGTTCTGTCTTCTACTTCCCAGACGTCGTTGCCCTCCTGTCACACATATTCAGAATGAGTTCTGTCCTGTCCATATTTACTTCTAGTGGAACCTGTTCTTGGGACACCTTATGTCTCTACAGAATTCAGACACACATTCTTGGTACTGTTATTTTGGTGGCAGTTCCTCCTCCCCTCATGCGCTTGCTTTTCCTGAGTGAAGAGCACCATGTTGTACTTCTGCCTTTGTAAGTCAGACTGGACTCTCTTGTTGGCAGGAGGCTTTTGAACTTCCTTGTCTCAGCTTTAGGAATTAAGGTCTCCACTATTACCATCATCAAGCTGCCATGCAGCACAACCTGCAGCACTCACCTATGGGCTCTTTTGCCACAGGAGGGAAGACTGTAGTAATTTGGGGCTAATGCCCCCATGACTGACGTATAGCAAGGGCATAAAAGACCATGACAGTCAATAAGGAAAACAGGCTACATCTTCTTGAAAATGTGCTCAGCCAAATGGCAATTCATTTTGAAAACCATTTTAATTGGTTTGGAGTAATTTGGGGTGAGCTGCTTCCCATGGCATATGTTTTCAGGGAAATGGGCCAGCTCTCTAATAAGCCACCAGGAAATTGGCACTACATATGTGAATGCAAGGGGCTTGGAGGATAAAGCCTCAATAAAGGCTGATACTACCTGAATAACCTCACAGAGGCTCAGTGTGAGTGCCTTGTAGTTTCCAGGAGTACTGACAGTTCTGCTGCCATGACCAGGTATTGTACTGGTGAACAAACTTAGAGGTCTGCCTAAACTAGCTTCTGCTCTGAGGCCATATCCTCAGCTTATACAATCTAGAGTTGTGCCATTTAGGTCACTGTGGCTGGTTTGACTCGGGTCAGGTAACAGTATACCGCTTTAGGCAGAGATACAGTTCTGGCCACGTAGGCACTGAGAAGTATGGGTGTGATTAAGTTAGGTGCAATTGTATTGATACGGTGCAGTTGGTTATCTGATCATGAGGGGCCAGACAAAGCTCCCTGCTCATTTCCTACTTTTATGTATTCCCCCAATTCCTGCAAAACCCAGCGAAGACTGTTTCTTAATGCCTGAGAATGAGCATCAGTAAAGCACTGGGATTTCGAAGTTTGCATTCAAAATGCCATGCCTTCTAATCATCTCAGAGCAGCAGACATGAAAGCTGCTTCCAGAGAGATGTCACAAAAGGTCACACGTTTTCCTTTGAATAATGAGCAGTGCTTTTAAAGGAGCTTAAGATAAACTTCAGGCCTGTAGCTCCTGTGATCTGTTTACTGCAGCCCTTAGCTAAGCAGAAGCAGCGATTCTGTTTTTACAGCCCAGATTGAAACTCAGGAAATCTCGTGTGCACTTCCCTGTTGTGCTGTAGAGCCTGTGCGTGTTTCCAGGCAAGGCATTTTGTCTTCCTTGGCCTCAATTCATAGTCTTAAAAATAAAAATGGCTATAATAATAATTATAATAATAACATAACACAGTTCTTAAAACAGTTTTCCTTCAAGATGAATCCACAGATAATCCTCAAAAATCAGAGGCAATAGAGCAACAGCTGGGGAATAGGGGACAGGTTATGGAAGACAACTCACCTTTCTTATGCTTTTCTAGTGCAGAAGTTTGCCCTCAGTAGAACTCATAGACTGAGAGGTGCTCAACCAAGAGCAATCCCTGAACTTTGGACCAAGGACTCCATGTGTCACTACATCCTCTTGCACATGATGTGGTGGGCAGAACATGATTCTGGGGTTGAAAGCAAGGCCTATACTTGTGGCATCATGTTGTATCCCTGAGCAGTGTGGTTCATACTCTTCTTTTAAGGAGATTCAGTATCTCTTCACATTTATGGAAATAGTTTCTGAGCTAGAGGGTGGTTTATAAAATTGTAATATCCCCAAAATAGAACGTATAAATTCTGCTAGCAAACGCATCAGTGCAGAAATTGAGATTCTGCTTATTGCTCGTTGCTCTCCACGAGTGTTTTAAAACAGCTTCCTATTGCTCTGTAATGTTGTTTCCAGATCTGTGAATCCATTTTCAAATGTGTGAATTGAAAGTGGATTGGGAATGTAAAGAAAAGTATCTGTTGGGGGGCAGAAGTGCTGGTCTCTGTGTAATTGAATTTTCTTTAGGACTTCCCATACTGTGTGTGACTCATTTGATATGAAGTCTAAATTGTGCTGAAGTACCTTAAAGCCTCTGTTACAGAAGCCTGCAGCCCCTTGGTCAGATGGGTCTGTAACCTTTGGGTTTCAGTCACTTTAATGTTTTCAAGGTATTTATGTTACATAGCATAGTGTTATAAGGAAGCTATTATGCACTTCTGAGTAATGAGCTGCTGTTTTGAAAGTTGCCCAAGTTTTACATGCAAGCTCTACAAAAGAGGCGAGTTTGCTGGGTAAATTAGGTAATAAAATAGTTGGTTTTAAAATTGTTCCAACAGAAGTTTAGTGTTAATGGCTTTGCTATGACTCATAAAGTCCATAATCTTAAGGTCAAAACACTATTTTTGTCTTCATGGAGGTATTGCAATCAGTGTAGTCTTTTGTTGGAGAAGGCATGGCGCTGTGAAGAACCGGTGCAGCCTGGCACTTAGGTAGTCTCCAGCAAGTGAAGTACAGCTTTCAGCCTGTAAATCATTTCCTGAGATTGGTCAGCTTAGGAAATAGCATTATTCCTTGAATGCATTTTGATACATTCAGGAGCATGTGGTGCTGAGAGAGAATAATAATTTTCTTTGCAGGGATTTAGTTTCAAGAGGGTAGAAATCTGTATTTGCCCTGCTTTTCTTGTTGGTTTGCCACTTGCTGTTTTCAGATGCACCATACAGTTCTTTTTGAGGGGAGAAATAAGCCATCTAATACTTTCTACTGTGTTGCATCATGGTTTCTCATCTCCTTAGCGCTGCCTGCTTGCTTAATCATAAGCCAATTAAAGTATAATAACGGGAACACTCTTTTGAACTGCTCATAAATAAAGGGAATTATCAGAGGAAGGGGGGACTGTGGGCATTGTGGCCAGCAGTATAATCTGTGCCTCCTGCAGCGTTAGTAATGTCCTTGGTGAGTTTGTCTCATTTTGTGTGGTCACCCACACCAGGAGGGAAGGGAGTGGATACACCAGGACCCTTTGAACTTCCTCCAGTTTGTGTTTCACTGCTCTGTTTTGCACTAGTCTCGTATCACAATGTTGTTAGCTCTCAATCAGTTGCTGGGAAGCACCGCTATCAAACAGGATCTGAGACCCCTTCTTGCCCTTGTTGCCGTGGGTGAAGCCTATGGTGAGGTTCAGGGCTTCTTCACCCTGGAAGCAGCGAAGCCTCCATGGATGAATGCTGCCCAGTCCATCCCAAACTCAGTGCTAGAACCAAGGGCTTTGCTGTTAACCTGATCTCAGGTGATGCTCAAAACCTCCATAATTTGCAACTAAGGGCAGTCACAATCACAGGCTCATCTTAGCAGAGCAGATGTCTGTAACAGAGGAGGCAGTGCTGATGTCTGTAGGATTTCAAGCCCATCCATGGGAAGTTTTCCCAAAGCTCAGGAGCCTCCACACAGCTTCTGACTTCTAACAAAGGTGGGTTTAGCATTATCTCTTGATTATGTGGACAAAAGGGTGCAGCAGTTCTTGTGAGAGGGCAGTACAGTGGCCTCCTGCTGCCAGCTGCTTCTATTAGGTTAGATGTTGTGAAAGCTGTGGGGTATTTTATTAAAGTAAACAAAGTTATCTGAGATGAGTGCTTTAAAAGGAAAACACTCCTGGGTTTATGAAGCCCCTCAACTTTAATAAGGACACACAAGTGTGTATTCTTTATAGGCTTGCTGGCCTCAGGGTGACCTCAGCTAGCCATCTGGATCCCTATTTCTTAATAACGTATCGCCTGCTGAATTTGGCTTTTATGAGTTATAGCTTAAGCTGTTAAACACAGAACATTTGGTTTCACAGGAACTAGATGGTTTTCAAATAAACAAGTGCTTGGAAGATCTATGTTACAGGAAAGAGTCCTCACAGCCAACTCCTCTCCCAAATGAGAGCAGGTCTGGTTTTCCTGTCTTATCTTTGGGGGAAGTAACAGAGGACTTGATTCCCACAGTTAGGTTTGGAGTTGATGTTGAAGGTAGTAGCGAGTTGAGCTCAAGGGATTTTTTGTTCTAATCAAATCCCACTTTTTAATCAGAAAAAAGCTGTTCATAAAATGAACACTGTTCTTGGGAAAAGATTAGTTTCAAAAACTTCCCATTCCTGAGAAAAATTCCTCCCCCTTAATTCTGATTTTAGAATGCCTTTTTTAGGCATGCTGAAAATGGGAGAAAAAGGTCATTCTGTTTGGAATAGCTCAAATTTCTGAGGGAAAACTCTAAAAACAAGTAAAACCCAGCTGAAACATTTGGGTTGACCAAGTCTGAAACATGCAGTGATGGGTCCTCTTGGTATCTTGAGCTTGGATTGAGAAGACATTTCAGGACCTCTGCCGGCTCTGGCCATTGCTGGTCAGTGCAGCACCACACCAAGCAGTGCTAATCTACCCCTAGGAATTCCCACCTGGTTCAGTGCAGCCCAGTAAGGAAACACTAACTCCCATTTCAAAGCATGGCTGCTTTGCCCACCACCTCAGCCCAGCTGAAAATGTTCCAGTTTGAGCAAGGCTCATTGGCTCAGCGTGCTGGGTGCTGAATCAGCCTGAGGGTACCCAGAGTGTGAGGGGACCACTCCAATAGCTGCTCTTTTATCAGATATGGAGAACGCCAGGCAATGGTTTCTTCCAAAGCAAAAGAATCAGCGAATTGAAATTAGAAGAAAGGGAAAGAAAGGGAAAGGAAAGGAAAAGTAAAAGGGAAAGGGAAGGAAAAGGAAAGGGAAAATGTATTGGTCAAATGCGTAGCAGCAAGACTTTTGTCACTAGCTTTGTTTGTGGGCACATTATTTCACTCCAGACCTGCTGTCTGTATCCTGAGCAGAGAGAGCACTGAAAATGAAGTGGGATTTCTCTCCAGAGCAGACAGGCAGAGTGGATTAATGACAGGATGCAAGTGCCCATGAACCCAAACACAGCTGGGGATTGCAATGGATGCTCCCAGCTGAGGCTGGCCCTTTGTGCCTGCTTGTTGTGATGCTGCTGAGCACTGAGCCTGGCTGGGGCTGTGGTGTGGGACTGCATCCCCCTAGAGCCTGTGCAGGGTGAATGAGCTGGGGAGTGGGTGCCTGGGCCCCAGGAGAATGGGCTCAGAGGTTGGTGAGTTGGGCTCCGGAGGGTTTATGGAGTGTGTAGATGGAGGGTGACACACTGCCTGGGTGAAATGATCTAAATTCTGTGGCTGGAAATAGTTTACACATCCGTTCTGGAGAGAAGATTGGAGCCCGATCCTCACAGCCTCTCGGGAAGCACTCACAGGCTGTTTTGGAAGCTCTACCCCAGCTTGAAATTCTGCTTTATGGCAACTCTCTGCCCAGTCTTCAAACTGTATTTACAGGTTTTACCTGCGTAGAATCATAGAATAGTTAGGGTTAGAAAGGACCTTAAGATCATCAAGTTCCAATCCCCTGCCATGGGCAGGGACACCTCACACTGAACCATCTCACCCAAGGCTTCCTCCAACCTGGCCTTGAACACCACCAGGGATGGAGCATTCACAACCTCCCTGGGTAACCCATTCCAGTGCCTCACCACCCTTACAGTAAAGAACTTCTTCCTTTTATCCAGTATAAACTTCCCCTGTTTAAGTTTGAGCCAGTTACCCCTTGTCCTGTCACTACAGTCCTTAATGAACTGTCCTTAATGAATAGTCCCTCCCCAGCATCCTTATAGGCCTCCTTCATGCAGTGAGACAACTCTGTGTCTGGATTCTTATCACTGAACTGGCCTGTACTCTACTGCAAGCAGTCAAAGGCTTTCATATAACCAGGAGCACAGAAGAGGATTTGCCAGTGTTTTTAAGATTCCTTTATTAGATACAAAAGTAACAGCTTTGGGGTTTATGGAATCCAGGGACTGAGGCTTTTAAGGACTAGAGAACTATCATGCTTCAGTCAACTTTCCTACTGTGATATCTCTGAGGACCGAGTGACTGTGGCACTTGCAGGACCCATGTCCCATAAGCATCACTGATCTTTTCATGGAGTTGGCTTTTCTTACCAAATGCCTGATGTTTGGAAAATCTCATTTGAGTTTGCAGCTCTTAAGAGTTTAACAAAGAGGAAGGAAAAGATAGGTGGTCAGTGGAATGATGGGAAAACAGAAGGGGCAAGGCTGGATATGGGTGTGCTGGTGCCAGCCAGCCAGCCTGTGTTCTGGGGCTGAAAATGTGACTGCGGGTGAGTTCTGTTTCACAGTGGAAAATATGTCTTCCTGGCTGGGTCTGGTATCAGAGTCTCTCTGGCATGGAGCACTGCTCATTTACTTTATTCATCACCAGGTTACTGCTTCTTCCCCAGAGCAGGAAGCAGATGCATGCTAAAAGGAATTTTATGGCACGTGGTTGCTTCAGCAGTTGCCAGCCTAGGATGGACAGTCCACTTCAGGAGCATTGACATCGGCCAAGCAGAGAATGAAGTGATACAGCTGTATTTCAGGTTTCGGGATAGATGTAGTTGAAGTGAGACAAAGCTGAGATTTTTCAAAGATGAATTACCCCAAGGCATGCACATATGCAAGTCTCTGTCTGCTGCCACTACAAGTGGCATCATGGAGTGTGCACTCCCTGGTGGTTATGTCTGGCTGTTTGAGCAGTGCTTCTCTCGTGCCCAGTCTTCATTCCCGATAGATAAAACCTGTTAGCAGTCACTGTCATGACTTTAGATGTTCCTCACATGATGTCTTCACCCATTTCTCTGTGGTGGTCTCCCCCGTGAAAGGGCAGTGAGACAGACCATGTTATGGAGCTGTAGGAGACTCGGGTCACAGCTCAGCATGTGAAGTGACCCAGTGACATGGCGAGGGTGAGCTGAGATGCAAGAGGAATGACAGAGTTGAACAGCCAAGGCACATGCAGCTATTTCCCCCATCACTCTGGCTACCAGGCAGGGCACCTCCTGCAGCATTTAAGGACTTGGCCTGGGACAACTATCTATGTTGCCTTGGTTAGACTGTGTCTATCCAGAGTATGGAGATGGTGCTGATCCTGTCCTCAAGGGCTGCTCTCATCCCCTGTCCCCTTCTAAGCCATCTCTCACTTTGGGTTCTTGCTGCAGGCCCTGGTGAGGTCTTGGCTGTGGTCTTTGGTGAGCTCTACCTGGCATAGAAGGGAGGCTGGTGCTTGCCAGGGTAGAAGTCCAGTCTGTAGGTATCGTTTGGTGAAAGCACGTGAGAGGCTTCCCCAGAACCTCTGCAGCTGCACAAGGGAGGTGTTTGGTGGGCTGTGTGCTGTGGTCTCATTTGACTGATAACAGTTTGTAGATACTGTTCCTGGGGTGCCTGGCTGGGATGTGCAGGGGGTGATGGAGGGCCTTTCCCTGGGCTCCAGAGGGGCAGATGTGGAGGCAATGACGGCAGGAGAGGGTGTCTGGAAAATCCCCAGCAAAGCAAGCAAAAAGCTTCCATTTGTCAACTACCAAAGGACTTTGGTTTACTTAATTCCCCTTCAGTCTGTGACAGGTGACTTGTGCATTCCAGATTGCTAATGGAGATAAGCAGTTTAGAGGTGATTTAAAAGATAAAAGGTTTAAAGCCTCTCTGGAGCTTTTGCTCTGCAGTCATATTGTGCATGGGAAGTGCATGTATTACTGGAACGTGTGTGAAATGGGTCTGTAGTGTGACCATGAGCATAGCAATGTGGCTTGTACCAAAATAGTGCCAGTAAAACTTCCATAAGGAACCATGGGATGTGATCAGTCCCCCCACACCGCTGCTTGGCTGGGATGCTGTAAAATAGGGAGAAGGAAGGAGCAGAAATACAATGTATGGTAGTGATATTTCTGCAGAAATAGGCTGGGAATGCCTGCTGACCTGTGCTGCATCCCCTGCCACGTTTGTTCCCAGGTTGGAGGTCTTCAGGCAATGGTTTTATGCCATTTGTATTGTCTTGGGCATCTCTGGTAGCACATATGCCACAACACCGGAGCTGTGCCTTGGAAGATGTGATCTAGCCAGTGTCTTCTGTGCCCCTTCCTTATTTAATCTGGTGCTTTAGTCCTTACTATCTTAAATATATCCATCTCAGTATAAAACCACAGCTTAAACTGTTACTGTGGGTACCACACAACTGCTCTCTGCTCCTCAGAGTTAACTTTGGAGCCTTTAAAATTAGAGCTAACGTACAGCCAGCGGGTCACAGAGACCTGTGGACTAGTTGTAGGCTAATGTGGCTTTCCCATGCAATCCCAGAGCAGCCCTGAATCCTGAACTGTTGCTCTTCTCCTGCCATCATGTAATTTGTGTTAGCAGGCACGTTGGGAGAAGGCTGCACTTGGTTACTGCAGGCTTATGGAGGTACACACTGTGTTGCATCAGGGGCAATGCTGGGAGTGTATGTTTGACCTTATTACTAGAGGCAAGAGCTGGTTTTCTCCCTGTCTCGGGCAGTAACCCACTCTTACCCACAGTAAGTTTCAGTCTACAAACCTATAAAATGGGATTTTATCACCTTTTCATCATAATCATCTGAAGTTTGACGCTTACAATAATACCACACTGACAAAAAAGTAAATCCAACCCAAGCAAAATAAGTGACATTGTGTCATGCCTGCATTTCCACCACACCTGAAATACCAAGTTGGCTCTTGGGTATAGGAGGTACTGAGGGAATTTTGTGTCTGCCTAGTACATCTCACAGGAGAATCTGCAGGATCAACAGAACTGATGTGTTTGAAAAAGATCGTAGAATCACAGAATGGTTTGGGTTGGAAGGGACCTTAGAGATCATCTAGTTCAAACCACATCCAAGCAAAATCCTCAAGCAAGAGGATGGAGCCAAGCCAATGCAGTAGCTCATGCTTTTTAACCCCTTCTCTTGCACTGCTAATTTCTCAGCTGCAGAAAGCCCCTTTCCCACCCCTTAAGACCACCAGTAATGGGTGAAAGACGCCTGTGCTGTCCTGTGGAAGGCAGTCGTTGCAGCTGCTTTGTGTGTCCACCTCAATCCACACCACACATGGCCTATACCTCTATGACAGTCCTGGATGATGCAGGGAAAGGAATCCCACCTTTAACTTCAGACAAGAGAGCACAGAGCTTCGCATGGAGTGATGTGCTGCTGCTTTCCCTCTGGGCTGAATCTTCTGCCAGGACAGCAGCTGAGGAGATGCCTTCATTGCTGCGGGGTTGGAGCAATCCCTGGAGCAGCAGTGTTGACAGTGTGGACCCACAGCTGGTCTGTGCTGTGTGCTCACGCCAGGCTCAGCCAGATGTGAAGGCTCCTGTCTGGGCAGTGCATCTCCAGCTTCCCTAAATCCATGCTTAGCAAAGCTGAAATGGCTCTGCCCAGCCATGGCTCTGTCCCAACACTCTGTCCCAACACTTTCTCCCAGCTCCGCAGGCCCTCTTCTTCCTTCCTCCCTTCCTCTCCTTTTCCTCCCTCCAGATTAACGTACTGTGTGAGGGAAAGACTCCTATGCTGCCAGTGTGGAGCAACTTGGCTCTCAAGGCTTTTGTACAGAGATGAAAGGCAGTGACTGATTTTCTCTGTTGATGGTGTCTGCCATTCATGACTGAGACAGAAAGCCCTCTGCAGTCTTGGCACATCATGGCTTTATTTGCTTGGGAGCAGTCTCATTTCAACACACACATTTGGTTTTGCATCCATGAGCTTACTGAAGGCTATGGCTTGTTTTAGAAAGTGGTGTTAGTGCAGAAACAGATTAAATGCAGTGTTTAATGAGATGCATGCAGTACCCTTATTCTGAAGCAGGGTTGGGTGTGTCATGTCCATCCGTCCATGCGTCCCCCCCATCCCCCCTGTTCATTTAGTGTTTGACAAGGTCCTTGGCCCTAAGAGATAGGGGGAATGCAAAGTAATGTCCCAGATGGATAAGTATTCAGCTCCCTGTGGGAGCTCTGTGTGCATGGTGCTAGACTGAAGCGTGGAAACATGTCTTGTGCTGTGTGATACTGAGGTGAGGACAGTGTGCCTCTCATCGGTGGAAGATTTCATAGTCCCACGTCTTAACTAAGGACTTTCTCCTGGCTACCAACGTGCTGGGTTGCTGGTTTCTGTTTCACTAAATGACTGTAACACACAGTCCTTTCCAGAAAGGATTCTTGAGTGAGCTTTTCCTCTCCAGCATGTGAAGGTACAGTTTGTGCCCATATAGCGGTTTGGTGGGTGTCTGAAAGAGATGAGACTTCTTAAAGCAAATGGCAAAAGGTATCATTGCTATGGCAGCAGTGAGAGCCTTACAATGGCCCTTCTCCTGGGGACCAGATTCTTCTGTGGATGAAGCCAGCAGAGTTGCAGCCAAAGGGGGGTGTCTGGAGGAATTCAAAGTGACCCGAGCCGGTCCTGCTTTGCTGACGCACTGAGAAACAACTAGGCCAGCAATTCATTTTGCCGGTCTCTTAAGCTATCATAAGGATTTATAGGCACTCATTATACAATAAATTATAGATATAAAATAACAGGTGGCACATCTTTCAAGCAATATGCAGCAAAATTCATCTTGACAAGACCAGGAAAACAGCCCCCAGACCTATCTTCACTGAGCAGCTACAAAGGAAATAAGTTGTGGTGAAGAGAAATGGAGTGTTAATGACAGGACTGTGCTAGTAGTCGTGGCAAAATGCCTCAGCAGTAATTGTCATCAGAGCCATTTCTTTCCCTGCTATTTATAAAATCAGATACACTATTAGAGACACCATTTATAAAGCCCAGACACCATGTATTTTCATCAAATGTACCAATTGTCTCCATCTCTGAAGTTCCTGAAACAAATCCCCTTAGGGTTCTAGCTGGGCTGCTCTATGCAAGCTGTGAAAATATTGATGTACTCATTTTATCCTTTGCTTTCCTTCTCCTTCTCTGTTTCCTTTCTTTATTCCTTACTTACTGGCAGCCACTAATGTAGCCAAGTTACTTCTGTGTCAAGAGGGTGAGGAAACTCTTTCCTCCCAAGCTAACTATGCTGACCCTGCTTACCTCGACTTCCCATAAATGATTGAGCAGTGTCTCCTGTCTGCATGCAGAGTATTTCAGGCTCCAGTTACCAGGTTTCTTGGATGCTGAGAGAGCTTTTCATCTTCCCCATCTCCTCCTCAGGGTCGTACCCAGCCTGCCTCTTGTCTCCTCTGCCTTCATGGCTGTGAGCTGTTCAGACTAGCATTTAGCATCCCCAAGATGCTTTTCCCCATGAATAGATTTTATCAACTTGTGGGGCTTTCTTTTAAACTATTAAAACCTTTGAAGTGGATATTACAGTGAGAGGAGATTGCTGTGGTCACTGGATGAGCAGTGGGAATGCTCATCCAGTGAGCTGGCATCAATGCTGAGAGTGGCAGTGGATTCTTGAGTTAAGGCAGCATCCTACTGCAGTCCTTCCACAATTTCTGGGCCGTGTCTGCAGACAGGGTAAGCTACTGACTTCTGCTCATGGTCAGCAGTTTACACCAGCAGAACCGGGCCTCTGGACCACCTCCTTAGCTGCAGTGCTTGGAACACATTTGCTCTCCACATCAACAGCAGCTGGGAAAGCATGGGGGACATAGAAAGCAGGAAGGAAGAAGAGAGTGTACTCTAAAAGGAAAAGCTATGTGGAAAGCTTTGGTGTTAATGGATCAGATCCATTTGCAGACTAATGTGTGTAAAATGCATTGTTGGGCAGAACACTAAATGCTTAAAAGTAATTTGTGGCAATTTAGGTTTTAACTGTTGCTTGCATGCTGCTCTGAGGGAATATGTAGCAAAAACCAGGCTCCTGCATGGGAGAGTTTCTACTCTTAGCTACGCAGTTGGGCAGGAGCTTGGTGAAGCCAATGGAACTGAGCAAGGCAGGGTCAGGGTCTCAGGTGGGTGGGCTGACCCCTCAGGATAACAGCACAGCTCTTTTCTGAGGGGAAGAAGTGGAACAGCTTAGGAAGAGTATGCACTTGATCCTTACTATTTTCATCACAGATAACTGTGCAGAATGGGTGTGTTGGTGGATGGGTGATCCAGGAGTCTTTAAAAAAGTCCCCCAAAAGGAAAGAAAGGGAAACAGCTCCTGTAAAATACATATATATTCGTTATTTGGGTAAAATGTATAAATTTATAAAGCCAGGGTGGTTTTTAAAGTTTAATAAGAGCAGAAACAGGAGTAGGTGTATGTTAGTGAAGAATAGTTGCAAATACCTTGTGCATAAAAGCAAGACTTAGTCCTCTGTTGTATGTGTATATATATGCACGTTGTTTGTGGTTTTTTTCTATCAGTTTTTATAGGTAAATGTCAAAGTGTTTAACAAAAAGAAGGAAATGTAATCCCTAATATACACAACAGGGGAAGTAGGATGCAGTCAGTGACATGTTCTACCCACAGGGTGAATGGAAGAGGCAGAATGAACAGGTACCTGTATCCATTTGATGCTAGGTCACAGTGCATCCGGCCTGGAGCTGTCTAGACCTGCGCAAGTCTGCATCAGCAGAAACCTGTACATGTTCTTCAGTGAAAGAAAACGCATGCCGAGTGCACTCCAGCATTCTGAGTCTGAGTGAGACTTCAGCAAGGTTTCTGCATTGTGATAAGCTTGCATGATCTTGATAAAGGTTTCCGTATCCAAGATTGAAGAGTCTCCTGATGGCAGCTTCCCATTAGGACTGACAATCAGCTTGTCTGTAGTGGTGTAGGTTCTTCAGGGGCTTCTGTCTGAAGAAAGAGGGTTGGGGAGTAAAACAAACAAGAAGAAACCCTTCCTAACACATTCTGTACTGCGGTTATTAGAAGATGCTCACAGGAAGTCAAAAACCCCATTAATGCATGTGGTGCCAGGTTCTGACCAGGCACTTGAATGTTAACTTCTTGCTTCCTAGACAACTGCCCCAAGCATGGAGCTGTTGACTCCTTGGTGTATGTGGGTCTCTAATCTGTTTTCTAGGGGAGGAACCTTTGAACCATCTCATTTTCTTCCTGGTCAGCAAGAGGTGGAAATGCTGATTACAGCCTGTCCCCAGGAAATTCCTGGGGCATCAAAACTGCCTCCCACTTCTGGCTTCTCTATTTTGATTGTCTGGTATTTTTGGTATTCTGCTGCTGGCTAAAGTCACATTTATTGCAGTAGACCTTTAGCAGAGGGGGTTCAGTTCAGCCTATTAGAGCACATGTTTAAGGTCCTTTCCAACACAGACCATTCCATGGTTCTATGTTCAATGGTGGTAGACAGTGCGAGAGCACAAAGCAGAATTTTTGATGTCAACATGCCGTCTGGTCATCGGGCACACATGCTGCAGGTGTGTCTGTCTGTTAGTGTTCCTGTTGAACACTTCTGTCTCCTGCTGTTACCTCTGCCAAGAGGCGAGCATCCGCCTCCCCTGATTCTGGCTTCATGGCATTGCTTTGCACCAGTGACACATCAGAGGGCTGTTGGGATGCCGAGTGCTCAGCACTCGGCTGTTGAGAACATCGATCTTTTTGCTGAGCCAGAGCAAATTTAATTAGCTTATTTTAACATTCCTCTTCATCCTGCAGGGGGGTAGGATTGATGCTGGCTGAAGCCTCATCTCCGCGTAGCTCACTTAGTGTAACTAATTATTGCCTGTAAGTGAACGGTGCACTCTGATGATAGCCTCTGCAGTAAGGTGGAGCAGTTGCTTCCTGTTTATTTGCTATCAGAACCATCTGAAACCTTCCCCCTTCAAGGCAGCAAAATCTTTCCATTCCTGCTGGTTGTTAACTGGGCAAACTGGTGGAAAGCTGTACTTAGGACAGCCCCATACCAGTGACATGGTGTAGGCAAGGAGAGTAACTCACTGTCAAAGAATGAGAGTCCAAGCTTGGAAATAGGAAAGGCATGAACTCCAGCTTAATGTTGCTCCCCTTTGTTTATGTGCATTATGATTCTCTTTAATTCCATATTTGTATCTTATTTTTCCTCACTACCTTAATCCTATCCTTGTTTTTAACTTGGTTTTAGTCATGTATTCCTCACTAATCTGGTTCTTGGAAATGCCTGGCCTGTTCTTGCTGAACCTTTAAAAGAAATAACTCCCAAAGAGAAGCATTAGCTTGAGTCAGGTATCATATATGGGGAATTAAGTTCTGCACGATTAAAAGCAGCACAGTTACAAGCGTCTGAGAGGGTACTTAGGGGATACTCAAAGATACATGTGGCAAAAAGGCCCTCTGCTTTACAAGTGAGGCAAGAGAAACAGGTTTAAGACGAAAATGGAGGAGTTCCCTGCATTGATACTTTTGGGTGCTGGGAAGTGTCGTGCTGGGAAGTCAGTGGGGGGCTCCTCATCTTATTCCATTACTTTCTGGGCAACTTGGCAGATGCATTCCTTGTTCCTGCCTGAGATGCTCCAGCAGCAGAAGCTGTGCATGTAGCAGCCTGCCAGGTCTCCCAGGGGAGGGAGGCTGGCTTGGGGGTGTGCTGTGCTCCATTTGCCTTCCCTGAATCCAGGGAAGGTGGCGTTTTGGAGCCATTGCCAGCTTTTCTTAGGGAAAGCCTAAGGATTTAGCAGCTCCTTGGTGGTCCCAAAGCAGGCTGGACATAACAGGGATCTGAATTAATGCATCTCTAGTGAGCCTTGGGAAACAAAGCTGAGAGGAAAAGGCTGGAACATAAGTGTACACATTTACAGCATCTTGTAGTCCTCATAGTGTTGAGTTTATGTGAAATTCACTGAACAGAGACTAAATAGAGCATGTTTTTTCTCTATTTCTTTATAGGAACAGAGAGTTTCCCTTGTTTAAGAACCAGACACAGCATCCTATCGTCTGCTTAACCAGGTATGACCTTTTTACTTGTTGGCATAGTTTCACAAGGAGGCTGCTTCAACAGACCAAGGAGGCTTGAGAAAAGAGCAAAAAGAAAACTCCTCTGGCTCCTGGAGCACTTTATTCTTCTGGGGTTGGTTCCTGCTTTTGTAGCTGCTGTACCTGTTGCAAAAGCAGCTGTCTTCTTGCTTTTGACTTAGCAAGAACTTGCTTACAACTCCAGGTGGAAAGGGCCTAAGATGGTATTGACACACAGACAGACAGCTGAGATTGGTGATGGTGTTGCTGTGCACTGCTCTGATGTGTCTTGTCCTGCCACTGCAGTGAGTTGCACCACAGAAAAGATAAGAACAGTGACAGAGTATGGGCAGCACAATACTGCCTCAGCTGCAGAATTGGAATTCATTGGATTAGATCAAAGAAATGCACTTTTTCTCTGCTTTGGAAGAGGGAAAACTTTCAGGAGGCCCCTGTCTCAGCAGGCTGAAAACAAATGTTAGAGAGAACACGTGCTGCGAGTGTAATTTGTTTTGCCAGTGTTTCTGTGTGCCCGTGTATTCATTTCAGTTTGATTTACAAGTGAACATAGCTTCTGTTCCCACAAGCATCAGTTTGAAACGCTAAAGACAGAATACTGAAATTCAGCAAATGGGAATGGAGTTTTATTGGCAGACAGTATATGAAGCGTAAGGAAGAAATGCAGGAGGGCAGTGTATGTAAGGTGAAAAAGTGCCCAAGTTCCTGCTGTTGTAACTTTGCTTGGGCAGGGTAGGGTTAAATACTGCCATTCTTTTGGGGTGAAAGGTGTTTGCTCTGACCTTACAACAAAGGCAAAGCAAAAGGGTTTCAGTGAGCTCAGGAGATGCCTGTAGAAGCTCATGGAGAGTGAGATGTAGGGCATAATGGGATGGTGGTCCACTTCCCAGAATCTCCTCTCAGCTCAGCAAGCTTCATGACACTTCATGAACACCATGAACACACACACACAATTAATTATTCAGGTAGTCTGTGCCATGCTTCAGAGGCTGCTGAGATGCTTTATGAGGAAAGAATGGAAAGATGAAGCACAGCCGTAAAGGGAGGCAAGGTGGTACTGCAGAAGGAAACCAACATAATAGTGTGTGACCTGGGATCCATGTGTACATGCATGGATGCACTTGTGTGTGTACGTATTGGGTACAGGGCTGGGTTTATACTTCCTGAGCTTTTATAAGCCCATAAATCTGTTTCCTGAGCAGCTCCTAGTTTACTTCTGCACACAGTCTCTCCTGGCTCTGTGGATCTGAGGGAAATGGAGATCAGGAATCAGATTTGGCCCTCTAAGTTTTTAGGCTGTATAAAGCACACACAGAAGTACACTTTTCACATCTGAACTCTTCTCTCTCTCACAAGCCATGGCCTGCCGTGGCTGTGGGAGTCAGATCAATGCTGTGTGTGCAAGCCTGTCCTGTCCCTGAGACACGTGCTGCTGGCGTTCCTGAGTTTTAAGGTGCCTTTTGTTGTGGCACTGAGTTTCAGTGCAACTCCTTCTCTTGGGAAGCATAGCACAAGCAGCCCAGCAGTGTGGGAAGGAACACAGGAGGGCCGGAGCTGCCCTAGAGGCAGCCGTCCCATTGAGCACCATCCCAGTGTGCCCGCAGGCTGGCTCCCTGCAGTGATCCTGCGCACTTCAGGAATTTTCCCATGGCCCCAGAAAGCCCTTGTACTAAATGAGGGATTAAATTAGCCTGTAAGACTTCAAGTAACAGACAGTTTTATTGCAGTCACCTCTTCTCCACTGATAATATTCCACTGGCAATAAAGTAAATTCTCAGATATCCACTGTGCAAAGCTTAAATTGTCTGTGCAGGTCCCATCTTTAACTGACACTGCTCTTGAAATAAAAAAGTATTGACTGTGGAATGCCCCGTAAACTCTTGGTGCTGCTGGTATGCTACAGGCAGCTGAAGTGGGCAAGTCTGGAATGGAAACAGCCAGCATGGCTTCACTAAGGGGAAATCCTCCCGTGACCAGTTTGGTAGCCTTCTACAGTGGGGCTACAGAACTGATGGACAGGGGTAGAGCAGTTGATGTCATCTACCTGGACTTGTGTAAAGTGTTCAACACTGTCCCACACGACACCCTTGTCTCTAAATTGGAGAGACAACAATTTGATGAATGGACCACTCGGTGGATAAAGAACTGGCTGGATGGCCGCACACAGAGTTGTGATCAATGGCTCAATGTCTGGCTGGAGACCAGTAACGAGTGGTGTCCCTCAGGGATCGGTGTTGGGACCAGTCTTGTTTAACATCTTTGTCACTGACATGGACAGTGGGATTGAGTGTGCCCTCAGCAAGCTGTGTGGTTCTGTTGATACGCTGGAGGGAAGGAATGCCATCCAGAGGGACCTTGACACGCTTGTGAGGTGGGCTGATGCCAACCTCATGAAGTTTAACCATGCCAAGTGCAAGGTCCTACACCTGGGTTGGAGCAATCCCAGGCACAGCTACAGGTTGGGCAGAGAAGAGATTCAGAGCAGCCCTGAGGAGAAGGACTTGGGGGTGCTGGTCTATGAGAAAATGAACATGAGCCGGCTTCAGTGTGCGCTTGCAGCCCAGAAAGCCAACCGTATCCTGGGCTGCATCAAAAGGAGTGTGATCAGCAGGTCAAAGGAGGTGATCCTGCCTCCCTACTCTGCTCTCCTGAGGCCTCACTTGGAGTATTGTGTGCAGTTCTGGTGTCCTCAACATAAAAAGGACATGGAACTGTTGGAACAAGTCCAGAGGAGGCCACAAGGATGATCAGGGGACTGGAGCACCTCCCGTATGAAGACAGGCTGAGAAAGTTGGGGCTGTTCAGCCTGGAGAAGAGAAGGCTGCATGGAGACCTCAGAGCAGCAGCCTTCCAGTATCTGAAGGGGGCCTATAGGGATGCTGGGGAGGGACTCTTCATTAGGGACTGTAGTGGTAGGACAAGGGGTAATGGGTTAAAACTTAAACAGGGGAAGTTTAGATTGGATATAAGGAGGAAATTCTTTCCTGTGAGGGTGGTGAGGCACTGGAATGGGTTGCCCAGGGAAATTGTGAATGCTCCATCCCTGGCAATGTTCAAGACCAGGTCGGACAGAGCCTTGTGTGACATGGTTCAATGTGAGGTGTCCCTGCCCATAGCAGGGGGTTGGAACTTGATGACCTTAAGGTGCTTTCCAACCCTAACTATTCTATGATTCTATGAAAATAGGGAAATCAGAACTAGCATTTTCTGCACAGAATCACTGCATCAGTGGCTAGGAGATAAAAACAGGTTACAGTGTCTTGTAAGCATTGCTGTCTGTTCTGTGTCCTGTTGTCTCTGTAGTGACTAAAAGTAACAGTGGAAACTAGCAGCTGAAATAATGTACTGCAGGTGAGTGATGGGAAAGTTGTGATAAATGAGGTAGGGAGTCAGGAGAAGGAGGATGTCACATTGCCTCGTGCGTGAGAGCATCCCCCAAGGCTGGGCTGGTGCATGTGGAGGAGGAGTACCAGAACCCACAAGGTGACACAGAGGGCTCGCATCCCTCTGAGCTGGGGTGCTAGTACAGCCTGTTTGGAGCTGAGGGCTCAGCTTTGGAGGTGTGATGGTGTGGTTTTAGTTCCAATGCTTCTGGGGCTGATGCAGTGACTCTTCATGCTGGTCACTGAGCCCCGTGATTCCCTGCACACTGTGAAAAAAATCAGTATCTTCTTCTACACGACCTTTTCACTGGGCTGGTTTTATTAAGGCCCTTCACAAAAGGAAGGTACCAAGACAACTTGCTTACCTGGGCACTGCCTAGGCTTAGTGTGGGGCTGTTTTCTATGCAGGAGGGGGGACTCACCCTCTAAAGACTCTGTCACATTGAGATTCCTAATAGTGTTGAGTAATGCCTAAGAGTTACTTATGCTGCTTTTTCTACTATCAACCTAGGGATGCTCAGGAGGAGAGCACATAGATGCGGTTTGTGCTTGGCAGCAGCCATCCTGAGCGCAGGCTTGAAGACAGCACGAGGCCAAGGAGGACATGCAGTGTACACAGGGAGAACATGGGTGCATCAGTATTTTGTTCAGTTAGGTCGGAACCTCTTCACTAGGAGCACATCTTGTTCTGAGGAGAGATGAGTGTACTTTAAATGACTACAGTTTAAATACACTTTAGCTTGTATTTCAGACTTAGAGATTTCCCTCACTGTTGGTTGGAAGTTAACATTGTACAGAAAGGTGTCAGTGAGCAATGATTAGAATAGTTTTTAGGAGAAGGGATGTGAACTCATACTCGCTAGAAGGATTTCTTGTAGTACCTGCAGGTGAAATGTTGTCTTGATTTCTGGAGAGTCAAAAGCTCATTGATTTATAATCAACCTGTCTCTTTACTCCTTTCTTGTGATTATCTTAATAGCCATTATCTGCACCTTCTTCCGTTTGAAAACACCTGTTTTGAACATAAGCCATAAAGGCAAAACACTGTGTTACTTGTTTTTATCAGCTATCAAAGGTGGTATTTGCTGCATTTTGAAAGGGTTCCGGCAGGGTTGTCAAGCAGCGGAAAGGAAGGAGAATGTCCTGTCACTGGTAAATCATGATGATGGTAGTGGTGGTGTTAGTAATAATCCTACCTAGCAGGCTGAGTCACTGGTAGATGCTTGCCACTTGTTTACAGCCAAGAAGGAAGACTGTTCAGGCAGGATTTGACAGGCAGACATTATATGACATGCTGCAGCTTTTAAGTAAACATCTCTCCAACTCCTTGGACGCAAGAGGTGACCTAGAGGGAAATGTCACCTTTCCTTTCCCCTCTGCAGTAATGAACAGAGGAGCTTAGTTTTTGAGAAAGAGACTGGTAAGTAAGGGGAGCTGGACTGTTCTCTGTGTGTTGCAGGTAGCGCTTGATGCCTTCATCAGGCTCAACAGCCAACCCCAATGCTGAGCTTTTCCATTCCTGAGCGGTGTTTAAGCATCTTTATAGAAGGACAGAATTAAGGAAGATGAAGGTGAACCTGCTCAAAAAGCCTCCTCCAGTGACCTGCCCTACCTCACACTCCATTTATCTCCACATCAAGCCCTGCTGCTGCCTAAAGCCACCTTTGTCTTTCTACTACTAAGTTCTGCTGAACTTCCCTTGGAAATGTGGTTCTGGGTGGTGTCAAGCACACAGGGATGTGCTGTCACCTGTCAGCACTGAGAGTGCTGCATGGCAAAGACCTTGTGAATAAAAGGAACCCGTTCTCACTTGATAACTCTAAATGGCTTTGTAGTGCGAGTCACCAAACGCGGAAGCATGTGCTAGGAGACTCAGGCTCAGACTTAAGCCTGAGCTGTGTGTGCTTAAGCAGTTGTGTTAGTAAACACGCTTTTGAAAGAGATAGTGGGAGTAATGGGAGTGCTCTGAGCATTCTGGGGGGGGGATGTTTGGGAGAGGCACAGATTCATTTGTCTTGAGGAGTGAGGCTTATGAGAAGAACAGATGTTTGAATCATAATGTTCTTTCCAGCATAGTTGAGGAAAGAAAACTCTTCATAATCGTGACCAGAAAGCACTCTAGTTGTCATCCTTGAAATGAGTCATTTTTTCCCCTCATTTCTAAACCCTATGAGGCTTTGGTCCCTTCTGAAGCAGGAAGTTATAATTCAGCCTGCTCTCTGGCCATGACACATTGGCAGCTGCAGTAATTATGCAGGGAGAGGGATATCATAGGCTGTGCAATTCATGTACAAGTGAATCTTCACATGAAAAGGGAGATCCTGATGTTACAACTTGTTCTCCATTATTTTCCAAGTCATCCTCGAGTTCTAAATCAAGAGGCTTCAGGGTGTTTTTGTAGAAAAATGATAAGATTGCCTGTTGTTCTGCCTGTTGCCATGTCTGTGTGGGATAGCTGGGGTAGGTTGCAAGGCACTGGTCGTTTCTTAGCAATTAATTCATGTTACCTGTACCTACATCTGTAAGATTTTTTTCTTAATAACAACTCCCTGGTATGCTTATTTTAGTTACAACTTCTTTTGTGCAAAAGCATTTCATTTGCTTGCTTTCACAATTATTCTTCCTTCAGTTTTGCTGCTAAAAATCCTAAGAACACAGATGAATTCTATTTCATTTTATGAGTTTAATGAAAGCAGAATTAGACACAAGAGGGTCAAGTCTGGGGCTAATGGCAGCATGTCTGGCAGCTACTACTGTCTGCAACAGCTTTTGCTATGCTTCTTGCTAATGCTCCGTGATTCATTGCTGTAGCTACCATAATAGTAGTAACTAGGTGTCCAAGTCTGGGTTAGATCACTGTTGTGTTAGATGCTGCATGCTGGAACAGCAGGGTTGTTCCAGACCCCTAGGAGCTCACAGTCGAGTCTACGAAGAGGCATGGAGGTGTAAGCAGCCACCATGCTGGTGAGATGCTCTTTGTCAGTGTAATTAGTAGCTTAGAGACTGTGTAGTTCATGCTGGGAAATTATAGATGGAAAACCATACTCACGTGATGCGGTTCACCTGGGACACATCAGCGTGAAAGCACATACGTTGTGCAGCTAACAAGGGATCTAATCCTGTTTTACTTGGGTTTGTTTTTTTCTACTGAAGATCCAATGTATTATGAGTTGTAAAATACATGAGGCCAGCTTCATCTCTAGTCTGTCTCTGTTGTTGTAGAATGCTTCCATTGGGAATATTTTTCTCCCTAATACAGCATAAGTCTAGTTACTAATGCAGCTCGGTATTTCTGCATGTTGGCCAGTGTACCAAGTAACAGAAATGGACAAAATAGTTCAGCTCCATGAAAAACTAATTTAAACCTTGGCCTTAAAATGGAATTAGGTCCGCCCTGCCCCTTTTTCCCCTCAGGTTCTGAATGTTTAGATGTCTGGCTTCAGCTAGCAGTAGAACTGCCAGATTAAGATAAGAAAAGCTATTCTTTTCTGGTCCGAGTGAGTAGGATCTTACAAAGTCATGAAAATGCCTTGTCTCACGATCTGAAGTGTATCTTTCAGAGCAGACCTGTACTTTGAGATGCTTGGAGTCAGGTCTTCCTCTTGGTTTGAGTTCAGCTCACTGCTGGTGATGGTTGTGCCAATTAAACTGCCTTATAAATGAAAACACTTGGTGGTATTTGCCAGTGTGCAGTGGTAGCCAGTGGCAGGGCTCTACTCACACCTTGTGACCTGTTTCACCACTACCTCCACCTCTCCAGCCCCTGTATTCCCTTCCTGTGGTACCAGGTACCACAAGTTTTCTCATCCCCTTGGTTCCCTATGAAGGATTCACGCTCTCTCCTGTGATCCGTCAGGCCCACAGCACTTGGTTGTTCCCTGCATCCCCTGCTCTCTTCCCCCATGTTTTTGCTGATTCCTCACCAGATTATCTCCACTTACCCTTTTGGGGGTCTCCTGCCTTCATTTGAGTTCCACGTAGCAACTTTCAATGTCTTCTCTGCAATGACTTCCCACTGTAGGTTAAGCAGCATCTGTTTCATCCTCTACCTGTCTTTGCTTAGGCAGGTAATTGGGCCAGAAAGAGCATATGCTATGGCTGCATGTGAGCTCCACATCTCCTGGTTAGACCACCAGGACACTGTCAAGCAGAAGGACTAAGGGCTGTGTTCTTCTCCTTGTATTTCCCTTCACAGAGGCATTAATATTTTCTCACTGCTGTATGAATGTGCAGATTTCCTAAGGTAGGTAGGAGCTTAGCATCTTCTGCCAAACGTGACAAGGATGTCCAGTGTGATTCACAGTTATGGGTATGGATAGACCCAGCAGACAGGCAGACAGGAAACCTGGGCACAAACATAATGAGAGAATTAGGGAGCAAGTATTTTTGGGTTGCTTGTACATTTAGGTATCTTCAGATGACTTAACCGGCAGAATCGAGCAGGGGATTGGCAACACTGGTTTAATGTCAGAGAGGAATTTTAAGGACCTGGTATGTGGTTGTGGAGGCAGGTTGGTGTCAGGGGCGTGATGCATACCTTGTGATCTGTGTTTTCTGAAATGGCACTAGGTTGTGTCACATTTTAATTGCTACCAAAGGCAGTTCTTTGTAGAAGTATTTTTAGAAGTGAGCATCCATCAGAAGAGGAAATGTAGAAAGCTTTATATAGATCCCTGGAGGAAAGAGTGGGGAAGTGTTGTGGAGATGCTGTGAAAGGATGAAGTCATTTGGAGACACCGCAGTTGGTCAGGCCAGCAGTTGGAACAAGAATCTGCATTTTTGTTTGTTTTCATGCTGACACCAACAGCAGGGGCTCCTCAGTGTGGGCTGCAGGCTGCAACCTCCCTCAGGGACTTCACATACATGTTTTAAACTGTGGCTATTCTTGATGCTCCTGCCTGGTTGTCAAGAGGTGTAAGAGATCAGGGTCCTATTCAGCAGTGCTGGGAACCTGAACTGAGCTCCTGGCTCCCACACGCTGGAGCTGTGAGACAGTCAAAGCCCAGGGCTGCCTCTGTCGCCAGCGCTGCCAAGCAGGGACACAGAGTCCCAGATCCCTCTGCTTCCCCAACATGCTCAAGGAGCAACTTGGGCTCTGCTGTCAGTCCCAGTGTTGCAGTCCTGTCCTTTTGGATCTCCTTTTTGTGGCTGCAAGTTTGATTTGCTGCCTTCAGGCAGATGCTGTGTCTGATAAATGCTGCTTCTGGAGCAAAACTTTCTGGGATCTGGATCCAAAGGCTTTGGTTGGGAGCCAGAGCATCCTCACACATATGGGAAGAGACAGCCCTTGCCCTGAAGGGTTTGCAGCATAAATAGGCAAGTTACAGACAGCGTGAATGTTATAATCCGTGTTTTACAGCTGGGAGAACTGAGGCACAGGCTTATTTATTCATAAGTTCAAGGTCATGGAGCAGGTGAACAGCAGAGCCCTGGACTGAACTCTGAGCTTGTATCTTGGTGCCTTAACCATAAACTGTTCTGCCTTGTGAAAGATCCTGTGATACTCTTGTAGGAGTATCTATATTACAGCAGAGTGGAAGGAGGAGGAAAACCTGTATTTGAGTGAGATAATCCTGAAGGCATTTAAACAGTGCATGGATTTTTTAATCCTTTAGCAAATTCTATGCAGCTAATGCCTAATGGAAAAAGATAAATCGCCAGCAAATAATAAATTAACAGTAATCCAAAGAAGAGGTGAGACAATCATAGTCTCAGCAGTCTCTAGATAATAAAAGGGCAATCTCTTTATTTAAAGTACCTTATAATTGCTGATGTTATTAATCTCCTGGAAAATCCATTTCTATGAAAAATAACAAGCTTTTCCTTGATCACAAAGGAGAAAAGTTTTGTTTGTCATCACTGGGAGGTTTGGATGATTGTAGCATTCTTACCTGTGCCATGTCCCACCCTCAGGTATGATATGCCCATTGTCTTCTGTGTATATAAGGTCAAGCTTTGCTTGTCTTTTGCCTGCATGGTGTTGAGGCCCTCAGTGACATGGTTTAGTCTTGGCAGTCCTGAGGAATGGTTGGACTTCATCTTGAAGGTCTTTTCCAACCTGGTTGATCCCATGGAAGTTGGTGGGAGTCAGTCCTCTATGTGTGTGAGAGCAGGTGGGAGCTCCAGGCAGTCAGTGGGTACCAGATTTCAAGCTGGGGTAGGTCAGGGTAGTTCTCTTGACTTCACTGAAGTCACTTGTGATCAGTGCCATGTGCAGTTCTTCCCAAAAATATTGATTGGCAGTGCTTAAAACCCATCTTCTCTAGGATCTCACCTAGAGGGGTATGACACGCTCCCTGCCTGACCTTCTGAGTGCAAGCAAGTACACTTGTATTCAACTTCACGGCTGAGAGCCTCCGGTGTCACTGCTGTTTGTGCCTCCCCACCCCAGCTGGTATAATCACGCTGTGCAGCCTGAGCAGTTCAGGTGGGACATCACCATCTTTTAGGGTGTCCCCTGCTGCCAGTTCCTGGATCTGTTACTCCCTCTGGGGAAGAACACTTGATGATTGGTGATGCTTCATTCATAACAGGTCAAAGTAGCTGCAAATATCAAAACCTGTAGACCTGTTCCTAATGCTGTGTGCAGGTGCATGTGGAGAACTGGGCGAGCTGCCTGCTCCACTGAACTTACATCAAAGGTCTATTTTCCCCCCTCTTTCAACTCACTTTACACTTCCCTCGTGAGAAGATGGCAGCCAGGGTTTCTGGCATGGTGCATGCTATCTCTCTCTGTCTGATAGGTTGTTCCTCTTGGAGCTGATTTGTTTGAAGTCTAAAGGATGCCTAATGCTCTGGCAGGGACAGTGTCCTTGAGAGGGCGATTGATCTTCCACGGGGGAACTCACTGTGTTCTCACCTTAAATGGGATACAGTCTGGCTGCTCTCTTCATTAAAATAGGGGCAGTTTTCCTCCTGTGGGTGAGCAGATATGTCTCCTTTTTAAGAGAGAGCTGTGTGATGACTGCTTGAGTAAGTAGCTAGTAAGTTATTCTGATCAGATGTGTGAAACCCTTCTCCCTTTCTACCCCTCACTGGCTACATGCTGTTCCTATAGCCTGCATCAGCTCTGGCATTTAACACATATACTGCTGAACAAACTACTTTATGTGATTTCTTACTGGTTCTTGATTCAGCCACGCTGCTAATTATGTGCTTTGAAGGGCCGGCAGGTTTGGGGTGCCTGTTCTGCCACCTCTGGCTCCAAGTCAGGCTGCAGTGGTGCAGTGCCCACAGCCGTTCATCCAAAGGTGTAAATTAAGCAGAAAGAAAAAAGCCTGGATGATACGGTCCTCTCATTTGTATTTCCAGATATATGGGTACATCAAAATCAGCCTAAATTTATATAGCTAGCACATGGGTAAGGTGACGGGAAAACCAGAGTGTTTATAGCTTTGATTTATCTCGGATGAGATAGTCTGTCCTGAGTGGCTGTCAGAGTTGCTCCCACCTAGCACATGCATATAGGGGTTTAGTATTCATATCAAGCCTTGTGACAGGGTGCAGAACATGTATGTATGTGTGCTTTATCTCCCTTGAATGGATCATTGTGTAACAGCGCTGGATGACAACTGTCAGCTGGATTTTTCTCCCAGGATAAAGTATTCAGCAAACCAGATCTGTCTGAGCATCTCTGCTGCCTCTTCCTGCAGAATGGTGTGGAGCTGAGGAAAATGCTGCAATGCAGCAAGTGTACTACCACTGATTAAAAGTATATTGTTGTTGTTGTTGTTGTTTCCCCCCCTACCCTTCTGCAAGCTTGTGGGTGGCATTTTAATCAAGTTCTCATGGTAACAAACATAATTTAAAAGCACTGAAGCCTACAACATTAGGGTTTTTTTCTGGATGTGCTTAAGGTGGGTGTTAAGTCATTACAACTGCAGTGATGCTGGGCTGGTTATATCAGTGTTTCTGGTGCAGCGATGACAAGGGAAGTAAAATGGAAGGGGGTGTTGCTCAATGCAGAAAATCTTCGTCATCTTCTTACCAGGTTCTACTGTTCTTTCCTGTGAAGAGGGTGCAACTGAAGTGATGTGTAACATCACTTATATATAACATAATCTTTATGTTGCTTTTTCACTGTTTCAAGCATATTCTGGCGTCACAGTTATGTCATGTTTGTAATTCCTGAGAGAGGCAGCTTTCCTGACAGATGTTCCGGTACACTGTCATGAACATGAGTGCCCATCAAAACAGAGATGAAAACATATGAGAAACTGTGGAATGCTGTATGGAGTCATCATTTATTTCCCTATGTATGAATTGGTGCAGAGAAAAGGAGCAAGAAGGGGTTAAAATGAAATTGGGGAGCATCTAAATTGAGTGCTTCACTTCATGTTAATGAATTGGTCTCGAAAGCAGCGCATGTTCCTAAAACATGGAAACTCACAGAAGTCAGGCAGTCATGTCTCATCATTAGATGGCCTGCTGCTTTGCCATGTGCAGTGTAAAGGTGTTCAATTGCATTTGATCCTGTCTGTGTTGCACTTAATGAATTTCTACTGCAGTGTATTTGCTGTCCTGCAAGTATGCAGCTTTCAAGGGAATACAAGTCAATAATCCTGTCCTAAAATGTAAGATACAGCTCACTCGTAGCTGCTGAGAAAGCAGTTTGTTTACAATGAGAAAATGTGCTGGCTATGCCCTGCTCTTTAATACATTCTTGCTTACCTGCAGAAGCCTTGTCCCTGAAGCCATGTGTCAGGAATGGTTAATGCACATTGGGGATCTCCCAGCATAGACATGCCTGGCTCTGTCAGTGAGACCAAGCCCACAGCTTCAGAAAGTATTGAATGTTGGAATTTCAGGAATACCAGGATTGCTGGTAAGACAGTGTTGCAGTTACGGGTTGGAAAGGGCAGGAACATCCCCACTATGGGGAAGAAAGATCTCCTTGTCTCCCTGGTGTTCCACACAGGTATTGCTCTGCTTTGCAGCAAGGTCAGACTGCTCTCCTCATCCTCCTCCTCAAGAGCACATTGGATGCTTAGACTTTTTGCTGCAAAGGGGCTGGTTCCTCATTTTAGTGTATGAAAGTCCAGTTGTGCCCTTTCCTGTCTGATTTGGCCTTGCATAAACACTTCACAATGATTTGCAGAGCTGGGACAGCCCAGGGACCTTAATGTGTTTTCTAGCATGGCTATGACACTGGGTTTTGCTGCTGCTTTCAATTTTTAGATCTAACTTCCTCATTCAGCAATTGCTGAAATAGGAAAATGAATGTTAGGAATGAAGTCACAATGGATTTTTAATCTAGATTTTGAAGAATTATCTTGATGACCAGGCTTCAGGGTATTTTCCCTGCCCATTTTCCATACCAGTAGCAGAGGGTTGGGCTGGGAATTTGAGCAGCAGACTGTGGATGCTGTACTGATCCTTCCTAACATGAGCTACTTCTGCGCCCTTCTTGCTGTTCTGGCATGGTGAGGAGAACACTGCTCAATATTCATACACCTCATCGTTGATTTTGGGAGGCTTTCCTGTTAAGACATGGGATTCTGAACAGGTAAACCAGTAAGAAGGCAATAAAGGGTCAAAAACCAAATAAAATAGAGCCACGTGGATTTTTATACTGGGAAACAAAGAGAGCTATGTGATGTTAAACTATATGGAGAGAACTGATACAGTAACTTCCCACCACCTTTGTGTTCCTTTAGTATTTGATAGAAAGAAGCCTTCTCTTTTAAAACATGTTGTCTCAATAGTCATTTCTTGCTGTGGAAAAAGGAAGAATACCATGCCTCATTTCAGAAGCCACACATGGTTATGAGCAGCGCTCCTTGGAAGCAGTACAACAAAGCAAAGCGCAGTGTAGTCTTCAAAGCAGCGTATCACTTGAAGGGTTGGTGTTTGAAATATCAACTGTATTTTTTAAATGGTAATTTGTTGCACTTGATCATGGGCTTGATGTCAAATATAATGATGTGGATGCGGAAGTCTTTATTAGCCTCATGTTCACAATTCCCACATCACCAAGGCCCTCTAAAACGTTCAGGAATTTAAAGGACATTGGGATGTGTTGAGCGCTGCAGTTTCGGAGTGTCCTCCCGCACCAATCCTTCTGGGTCAAGTAAGGTGCCTCTTTGAAGGACAAGTAAAAATTTGCTTCAGGAAAACCTGATTTTTGTGACATTCCCAAAGAGCACTGACAGAGCACCAGAGGAAACCTCTGCTGAAAATCCCTGCTGACTGGCATGCACACAGGAGGGTGGGATCCTGGCGCTGCTTCAGGAAAGGGATCTGTAGGGGTTTATTCTTCTGGTCTGTGCTGCAGCCTCAGTCATGTAAAGTGCTTCAAACTGGTCACAGCTTAAAACGGCAGCAGCAGAGCCCTTCTTTTTAGAGCATTTAAGTATTGTATTTAAAAAATAGTGGGTTTTATCAGTTCTTTGTTCTTGACAGAGCATGTGTACGGTACCCAGTGATGCTGGAAGATACTTCTGACTGTACCCTGGAGAAACACCCCAAATACCAGCTCAGCCTGATACAGTGCAGAAATCAGGTGTGGGGTGGACAAGACTTCCATGATCTGTAACTGATCAGGATCTCAATGCCTGAGCCAGGATATTCACCTGTGAGGATTTAGCACTGGCCATAAGCTGGCATGAAGCTAGACATGGGCTGTACACCGAAGCGTGTCTTCTTTTGTGCCAGAGGAGGGGTATGAGGGGAATAGACTGACAAGGGACACCGTGGTGCTGGTGCTGGCACACTTAGTTTGTATCTGACTGAATTTAGTGCCTATTTCTTCGTGGGTACATGTTTCGTGGTTCTGTAGGGATGCTCAGCATCTGATGTGGGGGCTCTTTTGTTTCCACATGGTGTAAGTCTCAATGCAGAGAAGCTGATGGTTGTTTGTTGCTTCAGAACATTTAGGTGAAGAGGTGTCTGGGTGTCAGAACAAGGTGCTCTGCTGCTTTGTATGTGTCCATCCTGCAGACTGCAAGGAACCCAAGTATAACTTCTTCGGCCTACAGCCTGGGTTCTGACCACGGCAAACCTCAGTTCAGGGCCCAGGCTGAGTAAATTGGGGCCCTTTTGCACCTTTGAGACAGGAACTGGGACAAGTATCTTGCTGCCTGTTCCCCAGCACTAACTTGCTGAAAGAAGAGATTAGTGGGAGGCCCCAACATGGTCTGCCCCTTTGGGTGGCCTGGGGAGGTCACGCACATAGTGGTGGCTGCACCAGAGAAAAGGACCAAGTATTATGGGAACCACAGCAGGAGACATGAACACTGCATGCAATCAGTAAGAGGGGCCCAGAGAGTCCAAAGCCTTTGCAGTTTCATCATCCAAGCTGGCTCTTCCCCAGAGCCGCTCCAGCAGCAGCAGGAGTTTGGTCAGGAATAGAGCCCAGATCTATATGGCCACCATCTCTCTGCCAATGAAGAGGGTATAGCAAAGCCTTTGAGATGCTTTTGTTGGGAGCTGTTACAGTTTCCCCCGATGGAACCTATACTTTTTTCCAGGGGATACGAAGAAGGGTTGTCTGCCTCTTTGGAGAAGTCTTTTTACACCCTGTGCTTTAAATCAGGCTGTCAGAATCTATCCTGCAGTACTGCTAGCATATCACTTGCCGTCACTATGGATACAGCGATCTTATGCTCAGACATGCACTAGTAGATAACATGTACATCCCTTCACACATGCTCCATTTGCTGACTGTGATTTTACAGGTGAGCCTGCCAGCTAAGGTGCCTTGCTACTTTCCATTATAAGACCCTGTTTCCATCACCACTTTGCCAAACTCTTTGTGTTTGAGGCTGCAGTTTTCCTCTTGGGCAGCCAGGTTCACCTTGCTCTCTTATCCACGTGTTTTGGCTCAAGCTGCCCTTTCCTGGAGCCAGGCTGCCTTTCCAGACTGGGTTGGACCAGGTTTGCTGTTTCAACCCAGCATCTTGCCTGTGAAGTTTTTTAGCATCTTCCTTGTTGAGGAGGGGATACCTTGCTGACTGTCAGGAGAGACTTGCTATAGCCTCTGCTACTTCCAGCCTCCCTGAGCCCAGCCAGCCCAATTTATGTCATGTCATATAGTATCTCTGTGAGTGGGAATAAAACAATAACCTGCCTTACCTTTGTTTGTAGTTTCTGGGAGAGCAAAAAGTCCACAGTTTCAAATGCAGAGGCAACCGATGTTAGAAAACATGGCCAAGGACTTGTGGAAGTAAGGAAAAGAGACAGCTCTGATAGAGGGTGCATGGGGAAAGGTGAGGATGAGTAATCAGTGAGATGGAGGCAAGTTGTAAGAAGGACTGGGAGGAAAGGAAGGAAAACTGGAAGTTAATAAAGAAATGGGAATGAGGAGACTGCTGCTTGGGATGAAACTTGCAGGAGGGGATATGAAATGTCATTTCAGACAGCTTTGTAAGTGTGATACGTGTTGATACACCTCTAGACAAAATCCACTTTGTGACAGTCACTTCTTTCTGCTGCATTTTTGGTAGTTGTTAATATGCTCTGTCAACGAAGGCAGAACAGAACTTTCCATCCCTGAACAAATAAAGTTCAGCACTATCCAGATGTGTATATTTAAGTGGCTGCCATGGCTGGATTTTATTGCTGGCAGACAGACAGTGATTTATTCTGTAAGTTTTGTGCCCTGAGCTTTCAGAAGCACACTTCTTTTCATCCTGAAGCCCTGCAGAAGTCTAGCAATAATAATTAGCAAGCCATAAAAATCGACCTGATTTGTGGGAACCACTGAAGGATGCAAAGAGACATTTCTGTTCAAAGAGCTAGGAACAAAAGCGTGTGGTTACTGACCCACTCATGTCAGACCTAAATTTTGAGGGAATCCCAAGTGATAGGCGTTGTGCAGTCTGAATACTGCCTATTCATTCAGCCCTTCCTTCTAGCAGAGTGAATGAATCATCTTTTCAAGCAGACAGCCCCTCTGGGTCAGCGCTGAGGTCAGTGGTGTGGGGCATGTGTTTCATACTGCTTGTTCTAAATGGAAAAGAAAACATACAAGATTTTGCTTACGCTGTTGCAGCTTTGAACATCTCATCTATAAAACATTTACATACAGTACCTCATGAGAGCTCTTACAAGTGGCAGCTCTGGAGACATAACCAGGTCCTTCTGGAAGGGCCATCTGTCTTCCTAGCTGCTCATGTGCTTTTTCTCTTCAGCATCACCCCTGCCCCAGAACTCTCTTCTCAGCTGATCTTCCTGTTGGTGTCCCCAACCTAGTTACTAGATCAGTGTCACTGTGTGCTGTCTGTAGGTTTTTAGCATGAGGTGGTCAGGTTGATTCTCTGGAACAGGTTGAAAATGAGCACCTCCTTTCTTCATCTGGGGAACCAGCCCCACGCGAGTGGCAAGGGGAAGTCTGCAGAGCCTGTTTGTTTTCTCCATCAGCAGAGGAATATGTAAAAACACGTGCCTGGGATGTAACATCATGTTTCAGTTACAAACTTATCAGACCGACAAAGCTGTTCGTTTGCTAGAGCCTGGCAGTTCAATGAGTGCTTTTCGTTTACAGTGCAATACAGTCTATGTCATCTGCAGTGTATTTTCATGTTGAGTTTGTTAAACACTGGGGTGCTCAGCAAGGGGCTGCGACATTCCATCACACTCGATGGGGAAGGGATGCCTTTAAAAATCAATGATGGGAAACCACACAATTATTTAAAGTCAATATTAAAATAGCAAATAAAGCCCCTAGATCTAGATATTATTTACATGTAAAAACATTCCCTTCCCAGAAAAGGCTGTCCAATTGAGAAACCATGGGCAAATTAATGGAAGAAAAATTCAGCAGTTGTATAACTGTATAAACTTTTAGTATGTACCACCTCCTGCACAGTATAATTCCCTACAGTGGGAAGAATCACCATTCACTTGCAGGGAGCCTGCCACCAGTGAGTTCTGTTTGATGCACCACAGCTCTCTTTGGAGAGCCTGACGGATTCTTTTCTCTACTTATCTTTCTGTGCTGTACATGTTGTAATAAACATCTGCCCATTCCCCTCTTTCCCAGCATGAAGGGTCACAGTCTGTCTAGTCATTCCTTGCACAGAAGCTTCTCCAGGTCTTTTGTCATCCTTATTGAGTTCTGTACCTTTTCCAGGCCTGCTTTATTTCATTTGTGATTAATACCTAATGCTTTCAGGCCTCCTAAACCAGTGTCAGCATTAGTGCTGCTGAAAGGCTTTGCAGAAGAAAACATACAGAGCAATTCAAGATGAATCTTATGTTGGATCCTGGGTACCAGTCAAAAAAGGCATCAGAAGCACCTGAACGCATAAATACATGTGTGATTTTTCTGTCTCCATCAATACTTGCATGTCCTAGATCCCATTGTGGTTTTTGTATCTTGTTGCCTTGTTAATGGAAATCTCTGATGGCAGTCGATGGGAGGACACGGGTTTGTCCTGGAGGTCACAATGAGGGTGTCTTCTATGTATGTTGCTTGTATTGGAAAGACCATGGTGATCATAGACATGTAGGCACCTGGCTGTGATGGGTATCAGCAGGTCTGTGTCACTGCCTGGAGTCTGAGCATTGAGAACGTGCTGATGTGAGACTGGAGCTCTGTGGAGCTTCTTATCTCTTCATGTGGAGCATCTCGTGCTGGCCACTGCTTGAGGCATGAGTCTAGACTGGATGGGTTGATTGGACGTGGCAAATCCTAGCTTCCCTCTGTCCCCCTGGCTGTCTCTTTATATTAAAACAACACCCATTCACCCCTATGGCTTGGGTTTTTCTAGACTTTTTCCTCACTTACTGAATTTGTTCATCAGTCACTTCTTATCATTCTTGACATGCAATTGCTTCATCCAACGCAACTTTCTTACCCTTCCCTACTCCTTGGCCCTGGGCTTGTTCCTCTCCTCCCACAAAACTCATTTATTCTTCGTCTTAGCCCAGGAGAATGCCGCTGACTTCATAGACATAAGTCAGCCCCTCAGCACAGGTTGGGAAGAGCAGAACAAGGTTGAACCCAACCAGTGGCAAGAATCGGGTAAGCCTGGGGAGGAAGCAGACCTGTAAAGCAGGTATTTGCTGTGACAGCAAGTCCTGCAGTTCAGGTATTGGGCTGAATGACTTAGTGAGTTTGTTCATCCTCACACTTCAGATACCTTCATTTTCTTAGTTCAAAAAGCTCTGGATGCAAGGGCTGCAAAATAAGTACTGTGGCTTCAGGTTCCTTCACTTATGTCTCAGTCCTCCCTGCCCTTCTCCCCCTGTGCTGGAACAGGCTGGAGGAGTGGCTGTTGCTTTCTTTTCTTTTGAAGGCAGCAGGCTTGGTTAAGATTTGGCAGAGAAAAGCTACCACATGATAAAATTATATCCCAAATGTTGTGATTTTGCTGTCTAGAGCATTTAAGAGCACAAAAGATTTCTGGGTATTCTTATTTCCAGGTAGGGAGAGATTATTTTATTTGCCTGGGTACAACAGGCATGGGTCACAGGAGTGGGTGGCTGAATGTGGGTGGACAGGGGATTTCTAAGTCATGCAAGCATAAGGGTATATTTAAGTTAAAAGAAGTCATTTGTCTGTAACATTGTTGGTTAGAAAATAATATAAAGGGATGAAAGAATCCTGCCAGTTCTGTAGGATCAAGGGTTTGCAGCACAACAGTCACTGCTCTGACACTTCCTGGGGGAGAAAATTCTAGCACTCACTAATCCATGCCAAGTTTGCTGTAAATATAGAAGCAAGCAGACGTTGCAAGTAACCCCTTTCACAGCCAGTTTTCCAACCCTTTGTCTCCTTATTTCTGTTTGTTTGTTTGCAGTTAGATGATTTGTGCTGCAGCTGAAAGCATTAGCTTCTCTAGGCTGTAATGGGTTCCTGGGTCCCTGCCTCTAAGGTTTTCTGACTGCGAAACTGGGAGTCAAAGCCGCTTAAGTGAGTCTGGATGGAGTGACCTCAGAACAAGCTTTCTTCTATCTAATGCTCTTTTTCAGCATGAATAGGCAATGCCTCTGCTAGACAATAAGATGCTTCTGTTTCCACTGTATGCATGGCAGGATTGCCTGGCGTGTCTGAGTATGATGAAGTGAAGCTAAAAGCACTCTCAGGAAAGGAATAATCTGCTGCCCTTGACGTGGGGAGGAAACTTTTCATGTGAGCAACAAATTTTACCCAAACTGGAGCAGCACGTGGCCTTAAACATCCGCTCCTGTCATCACCTCCATACTTTTCACATTAGCATCTTTGTGTTGCTTGTGGAATAACTAACTGCGTCCCTTCACTTTAGCATATGGAAGGACAGAATTAAGCTGGGGTGGCAGCTGCAAGCAGGGAGTCTACCCCTGGAGTTACTGAACAACCCCTTTTCTGAGGATCCATGGCCCTGGAAAGGCTGCAGAGAGCTGGAGAGTGGTGCAGATGCTGCATCCCGTATTTCTGCTGTGAGCTGGTTCCCCACATGTATTTTATGGGAAAGAATCTGACAGAAATTAGCCCAGGACATGCTTTTTACCATTTGTAGTAGCTGACGTGATGATGTTCCCAAAGATAGTGTCTGGGTGTTGTAGCAGGGGTGGAATTAGTTTGAAAAGTTAGGTAAAGCCTTTGAAAAGGCACAAAATGCTGACATGTTTGTAGAGGCAGCATTTATCATTGTTTTCTAATTAAAAGCTCAGTGAGTAAAGTTAAGATTGTGTGAAATTGTGTCATGTTTGATGAGATCTCAGTGAAACTGGAAGCAAGAAGGGACGTGAAAGCAAGTCAAGTGTGCAGAGAAGGAAGAGACACCCCAGTGTAGTTAAAGTGCTTATGCTGGATATGTGAGATCCTCTTGTGGGTGTTCTTGCTTAGCAGTGGAGTTGGTAGCATCTCTGCTAAATGGTCCAGTTTGTCTCACCTGCATGCAGAGCAGCTCCACTGAAACTTGGCAAGAGCATAGGCCTGTCCTACATGGAGAATCTGCAAGTAACACATTAGCATAGTTAATGAATTCCTCACTCCCTAATCCAAGCAGTCATCTGTCATGGAGTCTGTGGAGAGAAGGAATGCAAAGATCGTGAACTGGGTAGAGTTTGGGTTGGAAGGGACCTTCAAAGGTCACCTAGTCCAAACCCCTTCAATGAGCAGAGTACTGTGCACTGCCCTCACCTTCTGTACCCATGAGCTAAATAAGCAGAAGATGACTTTGTTTCAGCCATTTATAAGCACTGAACATTAAAATAGAGGTGGCAATGGGGAGGGAAGCCCTTGTTTTCTATAGTGCATCCCCCAGCTTGGCTGCGTTGTTGGGATGGAACAATGTCTTCTTGCTAAGGTTTGAAGTGACCACTGTGGTAAGAAGGAAATATGAAACACAGAAAAGCTGTTTCCTCTATTGGAGATGTGTTTTCTGGATCCTGTCTGAATCTTCTTCAAAAGCATTTCCTTAAATCAAAAGTTGCCTCTGTTCTTAGCTTTTTGAAAATGTATTTGTGAAAAGTGGGGCAAAGGAGGTGATCCTGCCCCTCTGCTCTGCTCTCAGGAGACTTCACTTGGAGTATTGTGTGCAGTTCTGGTGTCCTCAACATAAAAAGGACATGGAACTGTTGGAGCAAGTCCAGAGGAGGCCACGAGGATGATCAGGGACTGGAGCACCTCCCATATGAGGATAGGCTGAGAAAGTTGGGGCTGTTCAGCCTGAAGAAGAGAAGGCTGCATGGAGACCTCAGAGCAGCCTTCCAGTATCTGAAGGGGGGCTATAGGGATGCTGGGGAGGGACTCTTCATTAAGGACTGTAGTGACAGGACAAGGTGTAACTGGCTCAGACTTAAACAGAGGAAGTTTATATTGGATATAAGGAAGAAGTTCTTTATTGTTAGGGTGGTGAGGCACTGGAATGGGTTGCCCAGGGAGGTTGTGAATGCTCCATCCCTGGCAATGTTCAAGACCAGGTTGGACAGAGCCTTGGGTGACATGGTTTAGTGTGAGATGTCCCTGCCCATGGCAGGGGCTTGGAACTTCACGATCTTAAGGTCCTTTCCAACCCTAACTATTCTATGATCCTATGAAATCTTTCATAATTACTTTGGTAGTGAAAAGCAGATTGTAAAAATACAAGTAATGGCTGAGTTGAGTGTTTATTTCAGTAAGGCTTAAAATGTAGAGTTGAAAATCTCCATTTATTCATATTGTGGAAGAAGCAAAGTGTACCATGTAGAAAGGTCTGATTTCCAGTTAGATTACTGTGGTACTTTGAAAAGCCAGGAGCTCATGAAAGAGAAGCTGTACCCGCCAGAGTGTTTCAATGGGGAAAGACCACTTCAGTGTGCCCACCCTCAGCAGTCCTGTGTTGTAAACATTGAAACCCCATTATGTGAAGCCCCAGGAAGGGCAGGTTGTGCAGCTGCTTCTTGGGACATTTCCCTACCTGTTCACACCCCAGATCACTCCATCTGCACCCAGCCCTCGGAGTTCATGCTGTTTATTTGTGGTGGCTCTCCTGTGCCTCCTGCACCAAGGGTGAAAAAGCCAGTGTGGCCACAAGTGTTGGGTTGTGTTCTCTGCCAGGGTTGTAAGTTAGGGCCTTTGCACGGGTTGCTGAGGTGGCTGCTGGCGAAGGGCTGTGGAGCCTCATGTTCCAGACAAGCCTGCCAACTGCAGTGCCTTCTCTAGAGTGCATGGCGGGGGTTTATGGTGCCCATTTCAAACGGTGCTTGCTGGAAAAATCAGTGCAGTGTGTCTGGCTGAGGTGCTGCCCTGGGAGCAGTCCCGTCCATTTTCAGGGCTCGTTTCAATCAGTCTCCTGGAAACAAAAGACTCCACTGAGAAAGCCGGGAGTCCTGTGCCTGCCAGGAAACATCCTGGCTTCCCGGCAACACTGTTAACATCCTTCAGCCCCTCTGGCTCCCCGAGGCAGGAGAGATATCATGTAGGATTGAGCAGGGACCACCTTCTCTTTACTGATCAAGAGAAGACAAGGCTGTCATGGTGCCTCATCCTGAAATTTGCAGGGGAGTTATGTGCAATCTAATCCAGAGACTTGTGTCTCTTCATGTTGGCACCTTTGCTGACTGGTATTGCCTATTTCATGGCCTCGCCATCTTTATCATGGACCCAGTTTATTGGCAATAAGTTTTTTTGCCTTAATTCTTGTTTCAGATATTGCAGTTGTCATGGTGCTGTTGTTATGGTTACCATTTCCTTCAGCAGCTAAAATGCCTTTCTTCTCTCCTGCAGGAAACAATTATCATTAGTGATAGATGGGGGGTGTGTGAGGGTGTTTGAATGGTAAATGGTGTAAAAATGCAGCATCGTGGATCAAAATGGGTTGTCAGGAAGGGCTGGGGTTAGAGCAGGGGGGGTGTACAGGGATTCTTCTGGCTTTTTAGCTAGAAGTGAGCTCTGTGGTAGCTGTTTCTTTTTCTGCAGGCTGAAGCTGCTAGTACCATGGTTTCACAACTGCAATAGAGAAGGGCACTTGGGTTTAGATCCCTGGAGTATGAGCAAGTTGATGAGTCCCTTGGTGTGGGAGCAAGGGCAGCCCTGCGTGTGCTTGCAGAGGGGAGCACCCAACAGCTCTGCTCTACAGCAGAAACGAATACCTGCCCCAGGGGGGAAGAGCTCTGTGGGTCAGGAGTGGCAGCTCAAAGGCTCGTTCTCATGTAGTTACCTGTGGGTGAGCTCTGCAGCAGGACAGACTTGCTTCCTTCCATATGGAAGTGCAGCCGGTGCTGCATCCCAGCCCAGGGCGAGCCTCCTGGCCGAGCTGGGTTTGTGACCTGGAGCGGAGCGGGGGAGCTTTGCCAGGTTCATGTTTCTCGAGGTGACAGCATTTCCCTTCCATCAGGAGCGGGGTGAGGCACCCTCCCCACCTGCCTGCTGGTGCTCAGCCCAACCGCGGGAGACGGGAGAGGGCTCGGAGCAGCGGGAACGCGATGTGAGCAGCCGCTCCTGCGGCTCTCCGCTCGCTCCCTGCTGTGCAGCGCTGCAGGTCTGACTGAGTGCTTCAGAGGCTCCAGCCGTCGCTCCTCCTCAGCTCCGGTAAGGATGCAGATTGCGGTGAATTTTGCTTTCACAGTGAGCCTCCTTTGTTCAGCCCCTGGTCGAGGCGCCGTCCGTTGTTTTTCTCCCGTTCTGTAATCCAAGGTACAATCAAAAGGATTTTCTGCAAAGAATAAGTGACTATTGACAGACTGTGCGCACTGTAGGGATGGAAAAGCCTTTAAAAACCACCCAACGCTAATACAAGTGTGAGGGAATGAACAGTGCCTACATTTTAACTGATGCAAGGTGGTGGTTGAGAGGATAATCTTGCTTGTATTGCCTAGAAAGAGGGATCTAGCTGCAGGCTAGTAACTCAAACAGTGGGCAAGAAATAAACTATACTTGTTACAATTAATAGAGAAACTTGTCCAGCCTTTATTAGGCCTGAGAGGTAGAGTGACTTCAGTTGCTAGAATGTATAATTCTGTCTAATAATATACCGTATTACTGGAATTACAGCACTTAGACCTTTAACATCTACTGGTGACTTCTATTTATTGTTCTGTGGCTTCTGGACCATGACTGAGCATTTTAAGTAAGAGGGAAGCTGACATGGTCCCTGTCAGATGCCATGAGACCTCCTCCTCATCCCTGCTGTTTGCTGTGATTCTTTTTGATCAGTGTGAAGCATGCTGCTCACATCTGTAAATAGCCACGTTAATTTGAGAGAAGGTGCATGTTAGCTAAAATGAAGGAGTGAAATGCAGGTGCAAAGCTCTCCATGTATTCATGGCATCCAAAATTAGCCCTTCTTTTCCGTAGGTAGGTGAAGGGCCCATGAAGACAACAGCACCAACAGGGTTTGGGTACCACATCCCACAGGCTGAGGTTTTTGATGGTGGCAGGAAGTGATTGGAATTTGTTTGTCCAGATTCCCTACCTTCTGTCTCTTGTTGTTTCTGTTCCGGCCTCCTGATCCCTGCCTGCTTTCCTTGGCTCTTCTAGACAGAAGTTATCGGTAAGTTAAATTTCCTGGCAAATTCCCTTGGGACCTTTTAATCCACAATGCCTGATATTTAATATTCAGACACATCATCCCAGTTGGCCAGTTGATAAGTGAACATGAATTAAAGGTTTTTTTGGTTGTGTTATTCACCAGTGTAAGTTAGGTTGCACCCTATACATGGTTTGAGGCTTTTACATTAGGGAAGGAATTCTTTTAATACGTGTTGTTTGTTTGGTTGGTTTCGTTGTGTTGGCTTTGGTTTCACTATAACTAATTTGAAGGCATCTTAACTGCATTCTCCTCTAGTTCTTGGTGCTCTCTTCAAATATGTATGACCACCTCGCCTCCTAAATTCATCTTCTCTGAAAGACACTCTCTGAATTTCTTAAGTTTCATTTTAAAAATCTCTTTTAGGCTTAAGTCTCCTTCAGGAGTTCTGGCAGCCCTGGGTACCTGAGGCCATGCTGCTCATGCCTACCTGCCCCTGCCTGCCTTCACGGAGCTCGTAGCTTGAGTCAGTGCTATTGGGATATCTGAGCTAGATAGTCCCCTGGGAAGCAGGATTTGGCTGCAGAGCCGTACAGGGAGCACATCCCTTCTCATTCCCCCTCCCTCCCATGGAGCTCAGGGTTTGGTCATGACCCTGCTAGGGATTGTTTTTCTTTCTGGAGGAGCATGTTGTCTCTCCTTTCAGGAACTTCGGTGTTGTTTTTACTGCCCTGAACTGTAACTGTAGCTCTTCATCCATGTATCCAGGTGGCTGTTTCTCTTAGCTAATGAATTAGCTTCCCTGAAACCAAATAGCCCCATCGCGCTGTGAAGGGACAATAAACACAGGAGTAGGTAAAAGCACGGCTTCAAGCAGGGTATTTGCAAAATCCTTTATACTGGTTTAATACTGTTATCTTAAAAAGTACTTCTAAAAAGTGGAATTTGTAGAAAATTCATCTGCTTACCTGCAAAGGCAATGTTAATACAGTGCTAAGGTGATTCTGCAGGATGTACCCGGGTAATACATACAAGGATAGCTAGAATGACAGGATGCTTAAATCACCATTATCTTGGGTTTTGCGTATCATGGTCTTGTGCTGTATTACTGTGGGTGATTTGTTGTTTGTGGAGTTCAAAGCACGCGGACTTGGTTCAACCCAGCCATGGCAGTAGGAGCTGGTGTCACATAAAAGAGCATATGGGTTAGGAGACATATTTACAGTGCCTGTGAAGGGAGGAGGTAACGGCAAAGGCGTTCCACGTGTCGCATAAGGTTTGTCCCTCTGTGTTAATTCAAAGCTACTGAAGTATTATTTTCTGTCTCCACACAGTTCCCAAATGCCTGGAAAGAATGGGGGAATTTTTTTTTACCATGATTTCTGCTACAGGTTATTAGTTTAGAAGGCAGGATGTCCAGTTCAGATCCATAATGCTGTCCCTAGGGCACTGCCTGAGTTACAAGGATACAAATTCAGGGTTTGTGAAATGTCTCTTCACTGCTGCTTTGCTACTGACAGTGGCTGCCCATGGAGCATGATCTCTCTGACAGAGTCTCAGTAGCATCCTCCATGTTAGTGTGGACAAGGAAGACAGTTTAGGGAGGGTTATGCATGGCCAGACATGTAGGTCAGTACCACTGAGGTGGTTTCAGTGGTGCACAACAGGGGTCATTTCCACCACACTCCCATTTGCATGGCTGGCTTTGATCAGGCTTCAAGGTGAGGAACACACTGATGGAGGAGTATTTCCATGATCCCATGTCATGTAGCTAACACAGCCTGCACTGAGGCTCATACTTGTGCCCATGGGATGTTGGCGTGGTGTCACCAGTGTGGCTTTGGTGTGCCGGGTGTTGATGCAGCTGAGGCTGGTACGGGGTTGCACTGCCCTCCCTGCCACAGTCCAGTGCCTGCCTTGGTCACCTCTCACCACCACTAACGTCAGCTGGTGGAGGAGAAGAGAGAAAACATCCCAGTAAGATCAGTGCTGTGTGTTCCTTGGTAATGTGGTTCTGCTGCCATGGGTGAGGAGGCTCAAATACCCAAATGAATTTTAACCAAGACAACATGACATTCCAGAGAACTGTCTGTGCTGCTTTTCAGATGTCCTTTGAAAGCCATTGTTGCCATTTATACAAGAATAAGACAATCATAGTGGAAAGAGGAACCTTTTGCTTTTCAAACACTGTGTTTCCTTAAGATTGTCCGAACTCTTCCAAGCTTCCTCTTTCTATATACCTAACACTATGTAAGTTCTGCCGTAACATTTGCCTACTCTTGGTATTTCTGTATCAATATTTCAGTTACCTGATTAATTGAATTCCATGGTATGTATTGAAATGGCAGAAAAAAAACCTAACCTGATGGTGAAAGGCACACCTGTAGAGTCTGGATGTGAACCTGAGCTGCGGATGAATCACGCCACCCAGCAGAGAGTCAGTGCTAAAGTGCTGAGTATAAAGATGCATTGTGTGACTCACTCGCTGTGTTTCTACTACCATTATAAACTCAGAGAGTACTTGATGAATAACAGAGTCAAGAATGAATTCATCCATGTTTCACTCTGTAACCATCTATTATAAATACTGAGCCAAATTCTGCCTCCAGATACACACAGCCCTCACTGGAGCCTGCCCGCTGTATTTATTTTTAAAGATAAAAGCACTTCTGTTACTTTCACAGGGGACTCTGACACAGTCCATTGTAAGGATGTGAATACCCTTCCTCAGGAGTTGCGAGTGAAGCAGGGAGTGTCTGCCTGGAGCCAGGAAGGGCACTTGAGGGATAATAGCCTCCAAACTGCGGCGGTAGGATGTAACAGTTACATTTGTAGCTGAGCATTCTCATCTCGGAGATGAGAATGTGCCCTTTTTTCCTAGAACAGGCTCTGTTCTGTGCTTGGACCCCAAACACTGGTGGCTTTGGCTGGGTGCTTCTCACTCCTGCAGGGAGGGAGGCATTTGTGCCGTGGCCTTGTGTTTTGGAAAAGCTCTCATCATAAATTATCGTGTCGTGTCATGCAGCAGACAGACTTGGAGGTACAGGGTTGTCTCTTGGCTACACGGTGGATGCTCTTTGCTCAGCTCAGGCTCTCTCCTTCATTATTACTGCATCTGCTTTCCCGGTAGGGTTTGAGGTGGCTGTGTTGAGGCTCTTGTGGTGTATGCAGAATGGCTCACTAATGAGTGTCCCATCAGGGTAAAGGAGGAGGTGAAGGCAGAGGGTTGCGGATCGTGTTTACTGTTTCTGTGCTTGATCAAGGCAACTCTCATTGCCACCGAGCTCTGTGAGCCTGCTCAGCCACCGTTTTCATTGCAGCTCAGAGGAAATGCTGTGCTTGAAGTTTTACCTACTTCTGGAGTCTTTATGCAGTTTGTCATCCCCAGGGAATGGTGCTGGGTGAGGGCAAGAACAGAGCTGCACAAAAGTGACTAGTCCTTTTTGGGGTGGAACCACGCTTTGAGTCACTTATTTATCGTGAGTGAAATCTGATTTTCATAATTCACCATTATTCTTCTTAATTTAAAGTACCTCTGAAAGCCATTATTATTCAGCGATGATATCCAATGAGAAAGGGGTTGAGTTCCAGTTGGGAATGATTATCTGACAAATAATCACAGCTTTTCCCAATGTTTAGAGGTTTTCTGTGAGCTAACGACTTTGCAGGAACTGGGGGGTTTGCTGGTTTAGTTGGTTGATTTTGTTAAATGCCTGCAGAATATACAGAATCCCAGACTGGTTTGGGTTGAAGAGACCGTAAAGCTCATCCAGTCCCAACCCCCGCCACAGGCAGGGACACCTTCTACTGGAGCAGGGTGCTCCAAGCCACTGTGTCCAACCTCGCCTTGAACACTGCCAGGGGTGGGGCAGTCACAGTTTCTCTGGGCACCTCAGCACCCTCACAGTAAAGAACTTATTCTTTACATAACCTGACTGTTTCAGTTTGAACCCATCACCCCTTGTCCTATCGCTACAGTCCCTGATGAATAATATGCACCATCTAGTTTTGAGCTGCATTCCCTGGGCTGCTCAGCCTCTATGGTATGTGGCTGAGTGATTGCATACTACTGATTTCTTTTACATGTTAGTTTCTTCTCCCAGGAGAAATAAATGTGATCAGTGCTGTTGGGAAAGGCCAGCTGGCTTTCACTTTGAAGTAGCTAGCTCAGGTCAAGTGTTGCTCTCCTCCCCAGGGTTACCTGATCATGGAAACACGGTTACAATATGTTGTATTCCTAGGTTTGCTAGTGAGGAACGAACTGCTACTACTATGTTTTTCTGTGAGGAGTAGCCAAAGCTTATGACTTGTGCAATTCCTTCTATTCCTAGCTTGGACTAATGAGAGCTGATTAGCGGGAGTGAAATAAGTATGAATCAAATAATGATTAGTTTTGTTTATGTATAAATACACAAGAGAATCATGAGAGAATGCAACTGCTTGTGTGGGAAACAACTGTTCCCCATGGGCTGTTCTGGACAAAAGGGAATGAGTGTGAATGTTCACAAAACAGCAAGTGTGAGGGGATATAAACAGGGTCAGATAGCACATATGTTCAGGAGCCCACCAGTGAATGTTCTCAGACATGGCTAGCAGCAGATTGCTCATGCTGCAGAGGACCCATCCATCGCCTTGTGGTTCTGTGCCTGAAGAGCACCTGCTCTTTGCAACTGCATTGAAAATAGCAGCAGCAGCTTCACCTCTTTCAGCAGTCATGGCATGCTGACGACTGATTCATTTCTCATTAAGTGGGTTGACATTTAACTGTAATTAATGAGTTAAAAGCAGATTAACAAAAGGGCAGCTCTCAAGAAACTACTGCTAATAATTGCAAGGCAATCAAGAGTCAGGGAGGACTTGACCCATAATTTTTACTGCTTGTAGTTTGGTTTAGTTTTAAAGCAGTTCCCTCACGCCCAGGACAGACAAGCAGAGACACTTCTGCATGTAAACCCTCTCTCATGTGCTGGACCTGAGTTTCTCTGGCAGCACTGACCCGTGGTGAGGGGCACAGTCACCTGCTTGGAGCTGACCTTTCCTGCTCATGTCATTACAGGCCAAGTGGTGAAGGCAAGAGGCCATGGCGGAGGATAGGAAGGACGAAGCCAAGGCACCGCACTGGACTGCAGGTCAGCTAACAGAGGCCTCTGCGCACCCACGTTCACCTGAAATTAAGGAACAGGGCGGCGCGGGTGCCGGACTGGTCAGAAGTGCCAATGGATTTCCCTACCGAGAGGATGAGGAGCCAGGGCTGGGCAGCCACGAGCAGCCAGGGACGTATGCTCGGACCAAAGAAAATGGGATCAACGGGGAGCTGTCAGCAGGGGACAGGGAGACTGCAGGTAACGCACCTCCATACCCCACTATGGAACTCTGCAGACCACTGAATAATGGTCCTCCATGGGAAAACGTTAGGTGGAACCAAGAGTGTCCTGGGGAGCTAACATGAGGGAGTAGTGCTTTAGAAGGGCACTAGCTCTCCACAGCAAGGGCTGCATCTTCATCCAGGTTTGCACAGTTTGCATCCTTACCCAGAATCCTGGCCAGTGCTCTGAGAAGCCTTCAGGAAAGGCATGACAGTGCATTGGTGCCTCTTAATAGTTGGGACAGGGTCATCTCCCTGGGGGCAAGACGACAGGCTGGTGCAGAGCAGCTGCTTAGCTCCTCTGGGCTCGAGTAGGAAACCACCCTGCTGCTGTGCATGGATGGCTCACGCTGCTCTTGTGTGCATTTCTCTGTGTTGTGAAGGCTGGATTCTCCTGTTGTGGCTTGCGAGAAAAACCACCTTGAAATCACCGACTGTGTGCATAGTAATGTGTTGCTCAATCTGACCGGGAATACCACAGTTAGGTGTCAGCATCTATTCACCCTTGCCCAGGCATATTTCACTGGATGCTCACTGAGTCTATTTGTAAACTGTGTCAGGATTTTAGGATTCAGCTTGTTATTTGGGAGACACAAAAAAAAGTGTGACTGTGTCAAAATGAAATATGCAAAGCAGGCTTCCTGGTTTAGAAGTAAATGCTAATTCTCTCTGTGCAGAGTTCCCACTTTAAATCCCAAATGCACAGTGCAAGAGGAATTTCTCTTGTACAGACACAACTGCCATCCATGCATGCTAAAGAGGTCTTTCTAGCAATGTCTGCTGGCTGTTGACACCATTTGGAGATGCTATCCATAATTTCTCAGCAGCTGACGAATTTTAAGGCTCTTGGACCCTACAGCCATTTCATAAGCCATTGTGCTGGAAATGGATCTCTCTGCTAAAAGAAAATGGGTTTAGATTTGAAGAGTCTTCTCTTGGGGATAGCCAAAATGTAAAAGAAATCCTGAAGCATTCAGGTGACCATGCTGATGATGATTGTTTAAGGGGGATGAAGACAAAGTCATGTCTCTTTGCTGTAACCCAACTTAGTGCTATGCTTAGCCAGCAAATAAGCAGGAACAGGCATGCAGGACTCACAGAGCTAAGATGCTGCAGTTCTTAGGAGCTGACATAGGTTATGGGGAGACTGAGTGTGTTTCTCATCTTTGTTGCATGTTTTTCACACAGGCTGGACCAGTCTCACCCATACACATGGAAAAGTGGGAATAGAAGGGGGGGGAGAGAAATGTTTTTCTGCACTCTGTCAAGCATCAGGTTCTGAGTCGTGCTCCCCCAGCATTTAATTGAGGAGTTTGCAACTGATGGGTGAGAGAAGGCAGGAACCCACTGCATGGGCATTGTAGTAGTGTATTTTCATGTTGCTTTTTGAGGGAAGGGATTAAACAGCAGAAGAAGAGCAAATGAGGCAGCAGGACTGGGGACACGCACGTGCCAAGGGAGCAAGACTACTCTTGTAGTGACATTCACTTCCATCACCACTTTGTGGCTTCATTTCCTCCTCCCCTGCTTTTTTCTCACTGCTTAGATTGCAGAATCTCTGGTGTGGGGACTTACTGTTGATACATATAGGTTTTTGTTTGGGTGTCTTGATATAGTTTATCTCATGGCATTTTTGTCCTTGAACGCCACAGAAGTCCCTAAAACTGCTTGCCTTCATGCGTGAATTCCTTGCTCTCTGGAAACTCATACCCTGCAGATACACACTGGCTAACCCCATATTTGATTAATGCAGTGTAAGTCATCTTAGGATACTTATGATATGTTTTTAATAATTTTTCACTTTTTAAAGGAGAAACCTTCAAAAACTTCCTGTACGGGTAGAAGAGGACCCTGGAGTCTGTTGCCATTTTACACTAGGGTCTACTAGCTGGATGTGCTGAATGTGTTGCGGAGCAGGAAGTTTAGAGTTGGAGCTTGGGGTTTGATTCAGAGCTTGATCTTGAAATCAAGATTGCCATTCACCACTAAACTTAATCATCTTTACCGTGTTAGTCTGTAAATGTCAACTGCCATGAGGTGGTGTGTCAGGTAGGGTTTAAATGCCGCTCTGATACCCATGATTGTCAATAATGGAAATCGTTTAATTCACTGACTCCAAATAGCCGAGGAGAAAGTGCACAGGAAGCCAAGGTCGACTGGGATAATTAAGCCGAACTGTGGGTTTGGGTGGATTTGCAGGGATTTTGTTTTCCTTGGTACAAGTCCAGAACCATAACCTGGGAAAATCTCTTGCTTCTCAGCCTTTGTATTGGGGTCTGTAGATCCGCAGCAACTGCAACAAGAAGCTTTTACAGTAGAACACTCGTGCAACCAGGACATTCCCTAGCACCTGCTGATGGGAGCTGTGTTACAATTTGAGGCATTTCACCTAAGGATGCTCCCCAGCAGCTGACTGACCCAGGGGCTGAGATTTAGTCGTGAAATGGGCCTCTCCTAGGGCAAGGTGTTCTGCAGCAGTGCAATAGTCCCTTCAGGGCACAGCAAAGCAGCAGGGCACCCATCTGCAGGGCTTGCGATGTAAAATCTGTGGGCTGTGTGTTAAGGGGAAGGTTAATGTCAGGCCACCAGGACAAAGGGACCTTATGGAACACTGGTGCAGAGGCAAGGGGTGGTGATGGGGGAGGAAATAACAGTTCTTGCCAAAATGCATTCAATCCATCATTGCAAGTGACATTTTTAGGTTTGCACAGTTAAAATTTGCCTTCCTATATATATGTGTGTGTTTCTCTCTTGGCATCTGTCTAAGAGTTATTGAGCCTGACCTCAATTTTGGAATCCTCTGAATCTGGCTGTTGTGTTGCCTTTGATTGATCTGTCTCGGTATCGTGCTGGTAATGGCTGCATTATGGAGACACATCAATGCCTTTCTTTCAAATGGACTGATGGGAACGTGGGAGAGTGCACAGGCTGTGGACAGGGCAGCCTCAGGGCCTGATCTGGCATCCACTGAAGTCAAAGGCAAACACGTGTGAGAGAATAGGCTGTTTTTTTGGCAGAAGGCAAAAATCACATCTGGATGTGATATAAGTAAGGGCAGTGAAGCAGCTTTTTCTTTTTCATATGTATTTGTGTATGTATTTTTGTATATACTTAGGTTTAGGACCCTCTCCATCCTCAGCCCTCTGCCAGCCACAAGTCCCACACTGCTTCTGAGGAGCTCATGTGGTCTCCTTGCCTTTGGCACAGTGTGCATGCAGTATCCCACAGCCTGAGATCCACTGAGCTTCAATGTTCTTCCTAATCTGTGCCTGTCCATGTCCTTTCTCATTTGCACACACACACCGCATCCCTGGTGAGGATTTTTGAAGTACTAGGAGTAGAGTTTGACTCCTGTCAAACCAAACATTTTTATGTCATCTAAGACACTTGCTGCCAAGTAGGCGTTGATAGAGTAACCTTCAGAAACTCGCTCTGAAGCGGGCTGATGTGGGAAGCTTTCCATTGGAGCCTGTGGTAGAGCTCAGGATGTGTTTGATGAAGGATGTGCTGTAATGAAGGATGAGAGTGGCAGAATGAAGCTTACTGAAAAGCCGTGGTCAGCTCACTGGGAGCAGGGAGGAAGCGCTGAGGAGCAGTACAGATGTGCTGCAGTGTTCTCTGGGAACCAGCAATTCAGCACAGTCCAGCTTGTTTGACTTGCAAGGAACATCAAGCTGCAAAGGTTTGGGTTTTTTACACTTAAAATTCATCTACTTTTTCCTTTCATTTTTTCCTATAATGTAATGGCTAACCTATCAAATTTATATGAACATGGTAAAGGTGGCTAGATGCATTGTGAAGCATCTTCTGTACTGCATTGTTATGTACAGTGACTCAAGTGATTGAGTGCTTTCTTCATTATATGCCAAATTCAGGTTTATAATCAGAGGGGGCTTGGGTTACCCGCACAGTTACTTGATGAATTAGTTTTGTGACAGACAAAGGGAAAGCATTTCCTGAAATCCTATTAGTAGAGCCTCAGGACAGCGACTGTCCTGGTGTCACTCAGTGTTAAGGACAGTAACATGTCCTGCCAGTGACACACAGAGCCCTTCATTAACTGGCAGGGTACCCAAACCATGTGGGATGCAAAGAGGCTGCCAGAGAATCATAGCAGACTTCCTGACACCGCACACTGGACTGGCTGCAGGCTGAGTGCTCCTGCCATGCTTTCAGAGCTCTTGAGGCACAGGAAAGGTGGGTGAGGAGGGAGGCCTGGCGAAGCTGAATGAGAGAGTGGCAGTATTAAGCTGAGGGAGGAGTAACAGGATGAGGGAATGGTGGGGGAACAGATCCATCAGTGGGAGAACTTGGAGACGTAAAGGGCCAAGGGCTGGTGAGATGAAAACGGTGCGGGGGCAAAGATGGGTCAGGAAGTGGTAGGGAAAAAAAGGAGATATTGAAGGACAATAGAAAGAGGTTCATTTTTATCTGTTCGTCCAGAGGTTCTCAGCTTTTGCATGATGGCAAATACTACCTCAGAGAGGAGGGGATTCAGACAGTAGGAATAGTGCAGTCTGCAGGAAACAGCCAAAGAGAAAAGTGGGAAGGGGCAAATCATGTTACAGCCTTGAATGTAGTTTATCCTGATTCAGCCATTTGTTTTAGGCTTTGTTCAGTGGACATATGCATGAACATCTGCATAATATCGATTCCTGTGACCAACTACTCTTTAAATAAGTGCATTTCAATAAGCTACAGGGAACGTCAGGCTGAAAGACTGCCCTGGCTTAGCCAGTAATACTTGAACAGAGTGAACAGAGGTGGGGAGTCCCCTTAGGTTGGCAAAAACAAAGCCAAACGTGGAACACAGGGATTCTGCTTGTTTTAGCTGCCTGGCAGTGTGTCAAGGAAGCAGTCTGTATCCCATTACCTTCCATAGCCTTACCTTGTAGTAACCAGTCTCCAAGAGGACCTGGTTCACAGCCCTCACTGCCTCTGCACTATTGGCAAGTCACTGTGGCACCCAATTGTGCCGGCTCAAGGCCCTCAGGCCATGAGGGGTAGGGCTGGAGCCATGATGGTAGGTTGTGCTGGGACAGGGTTGCAGCCTCTTCAGGCTGAAACTGCACTGAGTCATTCTCTGGGCACACATCTCATTTGATCTTTTCCTTTTTTCCACTTTCTTGCTATACAAGTGATAATACCCTGATGGCACTGCCCGTAAACATGCAAACAGGCCTTCTTTGTACAGAGCCCTTTTTAGTCTTTCTTTCCAACAAGACTGCCTTGTCAGAGCTTTCCTTTTCATTTGGCTGTTTGCACTGGCTGTCCTGCTGCTGCCCAAGCTCTCCTGGAGTTTCCAAAGTACCCCCCAGACTCTCTGAACGTCCCTTTCCCAAAGCCTTGTTCTCAGAGGTGTGTTTCCAGCAAGCTGCATGTTTCGAGCACCACCAACAAAGTGCACAGAAGGATGGAAACTTGATGACAGTCAAAGGCAAATTTGATCACTGGGTTTGCCCTGATTCAGTTGTTTGTTTTACAAAGCTGGAAGAATGCATCTTACCATGTCATTGATGGCTCCCATGGGAAAGAAGCTGTTAATTGGGCGTTTTGATCTTCCTGCTTTTGCCCAGGAAATGTGACATTAATTACTGCACACTTTCCTTCTCCGTGTTAAGAGTAATACAAGTGTCATTTCTGGGACACATAATTGGGATATTTTAGACATGTTCAAATTACACTGCTGACAACAGCACTTGTAGAAGATGTCTTTTTTACCGTTCTCTGCTAAGCTTGCTGTAGAGGCCCTTCTCAGTTGCTCATCTGCAGAGGACTAGGAGTGAAGCCACAGGAATCCCATCTTTCCCACATGTCCCCATCTCCCAGCTGCCCTCTCCCTGACTCAATGTTCAGTAGCTGCTGTAGAGACCAGGCTCTGCAGGTTTTTCTGTGGCTGGCACTATGGGTCACTAAATCCAGTAACACATCCCGTTTTGTCAGACTGTAACCTCTGTAAGGGGCTGGCTCTGCTGTTCCACCTCCTCTTGGGACTTCAGAAATCAGTTCCTGATTGATGTGTATTGGTCAGAGCTGGAGGGTTTGACACAGTTTTGGGCAGTGCCTGAAAAGTTACTGCCTGAAAGGGAGTGGGGTGAGATAACCCAGTGTGCAGGTGCTAACTGCCGTGGCTCAGAGCCAGACACCCAGAGAAGCTCAGCCATCAGTCTCTTTTATCCCTAAAGCTCCTCTGAAAATGTCAGTGTGTGGCTCAGATTTGCTTTTGAAAGCAGTACCTCAAACCAGGTGCAGTAGTACACTTAGAGTCAACTGTTGCATCCTGACACATCAGCATTGAATCTGGCCAAGACAAAGCATCAACCAGCCATTTCCTTTGGGCTCCCTGTTGGTGTTCTGATTCACTTTGGTGTTTTTTTTTGTTACAGTATGAGCATCGTAAGAGGGAATTGCATAAGCAGCTGTGCTTCCTTGACGAGTAAAGAGCAAAACACCTTATGAGTGTGTTGGCCTGGCAACCAGCGCTCACTTGGTGCCGTCAGCATTCCCAGAAAACATAATCAATCACAGCCTTGGAGATGCAACAAGGAGCAATAAGGCCAGGAGATGGAGGAAGTATCTTTCATAACATGTTGTTCCAGCCACACTGGTACTTCAGAGTGTACGCCATGGACGTTGCCTTTTGAAAACATCTGCAGCCTTTCTGGGGGGCTGCTGTAGCCAGTATAGCTGTTGCTGCTGAAGGATGAATATCCGGTCAAATACAGAACACATCTGGCAGTGAAAGGTTTGCTTTTTGGCTCTCCTTTTTGTGGAGAAAAATTTGCTCTTTGTCTGTTCACCTCTGCCCATCTTCCCCATCATCCGCATTTGGATGCATGCCTGATGGGATCTTGTCAGTGCAGGCTGCTGTTTCTGTGGGCCAGATCTTGACCCTCCAGTACTGGAGTTAGCTCAGTGGCAGGAGGGGCAGCTGTGTTCAGAGACCACGTTCTAAATTGTGGCCTGTTGTGCTGGAGTCATTTCCAGTGTATGGTAGGAGACAACTTGTACATTTATGAATTACACAAAGTATAGAAGGCTTTTAAAAGCCAGAAGGAACCTGGGTGGCTCCTGACCTGTGCACAGTTGTGTGATACCTCTCTGCAGGCTGCTGCCCTCTAGGCTTGGCTCAGCTTTGCCCCATGCTGAGAGGTGTAGATAGAGGGCTTCAGCAGCAATTCTGTCTTATGTCTGAAAGGATGCCATCATGGTCTTCATCCCCAGGATGGCAGCATGAAGGACATGCAGGAGCACTGGGCAGTATTTGGCAACGGGAAGAGGTCTGTGTGATTGCAGCTGGAAGGTGGTACTGCTGAGGATTGCACCAGCGTATAATCTTCAGTTCCAGTTTTGATCTGAAGGCAGGAAGACTTGGAGGAAGGTTTGTTACCAAACAACAGAGCCTTGTTTTGCAGACACACAGCTGCTCTTGTTTCAGGCAGAGCTGAAATGGCAACTTCTCTTCCAAAGTCACCTTGAGAGGGAAGCAGCAAGTTCTCAGGTGGCAGCGCAGGATGTGCTGGTGGGCATGGCTTGCCTCATGTCCTTGCACCTCGCCCGATGCATAGGCAGTTGTCAGCTCCCAGGGATGGAGCTGACACACTGTGAAGCAGAGGAGCGTGGAGGTGCAGTCATTCACCTGCTCACCCTTGTGCTTCACAGATCTCTTCCTGCCCTTTTCCATGTAGAAGTCCACATGTGTGGCTTGATGCACTTGCCAGCCATGGCTAACCGGTCAGCGCAGCACAAGGCACAGCTCCCTGCTGCTGTCCCCTAGGGTGTTCAGCTGGACGCGCCCTTCCACACACCACCGGGTGTGGGTTAACCTGTGGTAGAGAGGAAGAAGGTACCATCAGATCACTTACAAAACCCGTCTGCTGTTCCTTCGAGGGGTGCCAGGCGTTGCTGAATTCTTCTTCCCTGTTACCATGCCAACACATCCCTGCACGGATCAGGATCTCTTCATAAGCTCTGCTGAGAGAACGTGTGTAGCCTGCGAGCTTAGTTAGCATTCAGAGTGCACAGCCTCTCCAGAGTGGTCCTGCGCAACAGACAGCCTGTCTGACAAAGGAAAGGAGAATTTCATTTTTCTTTCTCCTTTCCTCTAGCATTTGTTTCTCAAGGTCAAGGGAGGCAGGGTAGGTGGGGAGAGAGACTGGGAGCGCTTTGCTGTCCTCATCAGTGCACAACTTCAGTGGAAATGAAAAGGAAGTACTACTTTGGGGTGTATTTATGGTGCACAGTACATGTGTATTATATATATGCAAATTTCTTGGTTCAGCTAACCCTGATGAGCTACTCTGTATTAAAATTGGAAAGCGAAGGCAATCTGGGTTTCCATTTGAGTGAGGAACGCCAAGAAAAGATTAGAAGGCATGGGCAAACCCCTGTCTTTGTCTTTCCTGCTAGTTTAGTCTCTGAGGATACACTATAGGGCAAGAAAACATCTCTTCTCATGCTATATTCATATCCTGAGTAAGGACAGAAAAACATGGGGTTTTGTTTTGGGTTTTTTCTGTTTTGTGAAGTTGCTACTGGAAGATTAACTGCTCACTTTAAGTGAAATCCTTATAATGATAATTAATACAGGGTTGCTTGCCTTTGCCAGCTGAAGGATGGAGATCAGCATAAAGCAGCTGACACTAGCTGGCAGATGAGCATTGATGATCCAGTGCCTGTCTGTACCCACTGTGAGAAGGCTGATCTGGAAATTTAAAGGCAAGACTCAAAGTGAGGGGGCTGCCTGCTGGTGTGGACTCTGCCATTCATTCCTTGGGAGGTGCTGGGCAAAACATCCCTCTTTTCTGTGCTGTTTCACAGAGCAACTGCCAAACAGAGGCAGTGGTGCTTGGAAAACCCATTCTGAGGTGATGGTTTAGAAATGCAGTCTTGGTTGGGTTTTGGGTTGTTTTTTTTTTACTGGGCATTCTTCATGACATACAGAAAGTGCAGGCAACACAAGCCCCACCCCCCCCCCACCCCCCCCAGCTGTGTACATTAGATCATGCGAGTGAGCCTTTCCCCTATGTGTGGAAAATACCTGGTCAAAGCTTTAGTACTTGAATTTTAGTTTGCAAGCAGTATGTGGAAAAGAACTGTGAGATATTACTAACTCCAAGGCAGGAAAACCTGTTAGCTGCTTCCCAGAGAGTCATTTTCACTCAGGACTGAGTTGATTGAATTCTTCATGGAAATCAGTTTCAGTTGGAGGCACTGTATGTTTTGAGAGGGGAAAATGAACCTCAGGTATTTAACTTTTTTATTCCTATTTCTTTCCTTGAGATTAATTTATAGTGATATATGATCAGTTTGGTACAGCTCTCATCAACTCATATAGATTGTGGCAGTTATGATAAAATAAGGTACAGTCTGGTCCTCCATCCATGAAGCCTGTGCATCTGGCGAGACAGATACTTCTGCTCTTCTTTATTAATGTATGAGCTGCCAGTGCTGCATAGATGTGGCAGTCTTGCTGACATAGCCAAACTGTTTTCATCCGTAGCCTTATACCACATATGAGAGAAGGAAAAGGCTTCAGCTGTGACTGCTTTTTAACCTCAGATTTAGGGTATGTGCCAAATCCAGGGTAATACAGCTTGTACAGGTTGTTAGTGAGCCGTAAAAGGAACTAATCCATAGCTGTTAATGTCCATGAGTTCCTTTCTCTTTCCTTTTGCTGTCACCTTTTCTCTCTGTTTAAGAATATAGTATCACAGACTGGTTTGTGTTGGAAGGGATTTTAAAGCTCATCCAGTTCCAAACCCTGCCACACACAGGGACACCTTTGACAAGACCATGTTGCTCAAAGCCCTGTCTAACCTTGAGCACTTCCAGGGATGAAGCATATATTATCCTTCTCAACAATTGCTCTGTCAGCTCTTCCTTCTTTTCCTCTTTTCTCACTTAGGTTGCTTTTAGCTCCTCCACCCTCGTTCTGTGTACTCCCAGCTTTATCTCAGCCACCCAGTGTACCTCCCCTTCAACCTTGACCTTCGCAGCTGCTTCTCGCTTTCAGTACGCTTGAGAGCTCTCTCTGGATGCAGATGCAGACCTCTCCCAGTGGCTGCAGTGACCCAAGCCCTCATCTCGGCTCTCCCCACAGCACCCAGATGTCCCCAGCACTGTGGCTCCAGAAGCTTGTAGGTGTTTTAGTGCCCAGATAAGGCAGCTCTGTCAGAGGTAGTTCAGAAGATGCACTGAGGGCTTTGCTGACCATCTCTCACATCTTCCTTTCCTAATTACTTTGCACACTGGGAGGTGTGAGCCTGTAGTCTTCAAGGGTGGGCAGTCCATGGATGGGAGCAGGTGGTTACTGTATCCCCTGATGGGATAAACCAGCACTGTGTTGCCTTGACAGAATGATCTTCAGTCCTTCTGACCAGGCACGACTAGAAATGCCACACAATGCATACACAGGTTAATTTTAAACTTACATTCAGCAGAGTTTGTATAGCATACTTTGAATTCTTTTTTTTTTAAAAAAGATCACAGAAAATACTGTGAAAAGTGTTCAGTATCAGCTCAAAAGGAGCTAAAACGGAAGTTTAAGGAATATATCATCTCCTGCTGTAGGTGGCTGAAGCTCCATGGACTTCTATGTGCATTCTTAAAAGTCTGCTTAAAATTCTGATTTGTACTGAAGTTCAAAACAAAACTGATTTAAAAGTGAGTTACCTGTTACATATATTTACTCACACTTAAAGGATTAAATAGCCAGTTCTTTGCTTTGAAGCTGAAGTTATTTCTTCTGCATGACTACTGAGCTGTTCATGTTTTAATGAAAGATAAGTAGAGCTGCTTCATGTGTGCAAGTGATCTTTTTAACTGATCTGGCTGAGGGTCTCATGGTGTCTGCTTCAGTGCTGCATGTTAGCTGTAAATTGTGTTGCCAATGCATCAGACAGAACTGATTAGCTTTTCCCACCTCTGACTTGCCTGGGAAATGCTGACGGCAGTAAATATTTTGTTCCAGGCAGTAGACTTAAGAAGATGCGACTCAGGGGTTGCACAGGGAGCAAGTATTTGCAGTAATGAGGACTCATTTTTAAAGCATTGCTTTATTGTACTGACATTTGTATGACTCCTTTTTAACAGACTTTCATATTTCAAGGGAGGGGACTGATCCCTTGGTTGTTTGTTTTACAGCTGCCAGACAGCATGGCAGAGGCCTCTGTCTGATGAATGTGCTCTGGGAGCTGGATCAGGGGGCTCACTCCAGCTTCCAGAATTGCTCCTGTCTCTTAGCATGAGTCCCCCTAGATTTTGCCACTTTGTATGCCTGGAGATTTGGACTTACCTGTTCAGTTCTCTCACTGAAGAAGGTGATCAGGAAAATGCAGGCAGGGCAGCAGAGCTGGAGTACAGGCAGAGCAGAACATGTGCAGGCTGTTCAAGGACAGGCAGGCAGAGCTGCTGCTTCCCCGAGTGCTGCAGAGAAGCAAGGAAAGGCACCTACCAGCCTCTGCTTTGTACTACTAGAGCACAGCTGGTGAGACACAGCTCAGCTGCAGCCAGGACACCAGTTGTGTGCCAGTTTTATGCTGCCGTAAAGCAGATATGTTAAGGGGCTGGATAATGGTGATCCAGAGTTTAAGGAGGAGGTAGGAGGGGCTGTTGAATACCTGAAGTACCCCAAAACACAGAGGTGTAAGCTGTCTGCTGGGGGCTCACCAGGGGCTGCTGTCAGGTATCCAGCTGTAGCTCCCGTCTACATGCTCTTCTCAGTTACTGCAATGCATCTTTCCCCAGAGGTAGTCTGAATGTTCATACCTGTGGGGTTCAATGCATCAAACCATCAAAGCTCTTTTCCCAAACACAAGCCTTTTCTGACCTGTTCGTTTGGTTAGCTGGTAAATCCTGGTGATTAAATTAATCTGTCACTATCCTCGTTGATGCTACAGTAGCTTAAAGTCAGTGAGTTTATTAGGGAAATGATAGTTGTCAGTTGTGTTGTGGTTTCATTTAATTTAAAAGCTGATGTTCCCATTATTTGCTTTCATACCCCCTGCCAATTACTGTTGATGTTGCCAGCATCCAGATCAAGGACCTGCTTACAACAAAATGTTTACACTCACGAAAGCCATTTGAGAGCAAATATTTGAATTCTATAAAGCTGTGTTACTGCTTTTCTTCAACTGCAAGCACTAATCTGTTGGCATTATTTGGGTTTTATGTAACTTATTCATACTGCTTTGATTGCTGCTGTGAATTTCTCTTTTAATCTGAGTGCAAAAGGCAGTATTTAGAGTTGCCGTGATCCTAGCAATAAAGTCCAAGATGTGTCTTTGGTACTTCCATTAGAAGTGTCACTGGATGAAGCCCAGGTCTTTTTTCCCCAGCATTTCATCAGTGTTCACTACAACAAGAGTCATCCACCCACTTCCAGGACAGCTGAGCATGACTTCAGTACCTGTCTGGCTAATGCCTCTGAACAAATGGAATAGCTGTTGGGTTTGGAGTCCTGCTGCCCTTGGAGGTGCTTGGTGGGGGGGGGGGAATCTATAGGTCTTGTTTGCTTTTCAAATTGGCAAAGATCGCAAGTAGCTGCTTTGTTTCTTTCCTTTGTGCAGGACTGTATTTGGGTGTGTTGCCTCACTAAGCAGTGCAGGTTGCTGTGTGCTTTTGCTGTTGACTGGATTCCACTGTGACAACAATTAGCGCTGGTTACCTTGGAAACTGCTCTGCACCCCACGGAGGACTTTGACAGGCGCATTTTGACTGAAATTGCTTTGTTTTCCCAGTTCTGCAAGCACACATGTAGCTAAGCCTTTTTCTGTGCCCTGCCTCTGTTTCTTCCCTAAAATGCAGCAAAATTAATGAAACATATTATTTGATCCTTTCCATCTGTTTGCATCTTTCTTTATCCCTGTTTCAGTGTCAGTGCTCCAGGAGCATTAATTACTGTTTGCTTTAACCAAGCTCGCTTTTCGTGATAGATGTCTGAGGTGATGCTGTGAATGCGTGTGATGTTTTGACGGATTTTTTAGTCTCTTCTTCTCTGTCTCTTCTTCCTATCAACCTTTTCCTTCGGTTTTCTTCTGGAGCGTTTGTTATGCTGTGCACTGTAAACTTTGTTTATGCCTTAAACAAGTTCTGCTCTGCAGAGACCAGATGGCATCTTCCATGGCTGCAGCAAATGGAAGATCTGCCGCCATTGTAGTGGTACCAGGTAGAGTGGTTGATAGGAGGAGCGAGGGATGATGCTGCCCCGGTCTGAGAAGAGTGTCCTGGTGAAATTGTGGGGATGTGAAATGCTTTTTCTTTTCAGGAGGAGCTTTCCCTGTTGCTGCGAAATGGGTTTGCAAGTGGGAAGAAGTAATAGTATAGGTGACCCAAGTGAACTGGCTGAATGGTAGTAATGGAACACAGGCAGCTACAGGCAGGGAAGGAGAAGAACTGAGGACACACTCTGTCTGACCGGGGCAACTCCAGCCTGAGCCATGACTGACACTGTCGTGCGAGGTGATGAGCCGTCTGTTCCCCAGGGCGACCTGTACCAGCCTGTTCCTCTGGCGGCAGTGCTGGGTCACGTCCCTGTCAGGCGGGAAGATGCTGTGGGTGCTGCCCACAGGACGCCTTTCCTGTCAAAAACAATCCTCAGAATAATAGTACAAGTGTTGCGTAGAGGGGTGGGGAGAGAGGGAAGAAGATAAAAGGTGCTGCTGGACAGAAGTTATCAGAGGCAAATATCTGAGCCTGAGCAGGTTCACCTCAATGGATTGAGCCTGAGGTCATGGAAGGTTGGGAGAGAAAAAGTGCCCAAGGCTGAAGGAAAACCATTTGAAAGGGCGCAAAAGAAGTAGACACCACGCATGACTGCAGAGATGTGTCACAGATCTAATTTTTGCTCTTGCCTTTATAGTTGCCAATTATTTCTAACAATTTTCTAGAAATATTTGGTGAAAGCTCAGATAGATACCTTTTGCCACCATCTGTACATCTGTCTCTGGGGTGGGTAAACCTGCCTGTTAGAAAACTTAATGGACTGGGAAGGCTTCATGTGAAATTAAAGTACTGTAGGTAATGGACTCAGTTGCCAGTGGAGATATCTGCAGTCCACTGAAAACTGCAGCAGCATCAAAAAAAAAAAAAAAGGAGGGATTTGCAATCACATCTGGGCCTTGCTTAGGATCTGATCCCAGATCCTTGCCTCTGCTGTAGCCATGCTTTGGTTGAACAGTCCCCAGTTGAGACTGTGTGGGTGATCGGGTGTCTGGATCATGCCTGCTGCAGTTCAGACCAGTGCCAGAGCTGGACTGGGGATTGGGCAGCTATTGTGCCCTTGTGCGTGTGCTTATGAGGAAGGCAGCAACTTTTGGGGGTACCAAGCCTTCTAAACCAAACAGGGAGGAAAGGCTGTGGCTCCCCATATAATCAGCAGCTAGTTCAGCATCCCCTGTGCATCCCAGTGCTCTGAAAGGGTTTACGTCTCTGAGTTACTTGTGGGGCAGGGAGATTCCTGATGCCCTGATTTTATATGCTGCAGGCTGGGATTTGTAGGAGAATTAGGCTGACTTGCAAAACAAGAAGCAGAGAGTGCTTCCTCATTGGTGTTTTAACTTTGGTTTAAATTAGCATAGTGGCCAGGACAGGGGACTGCCCTCAGGAAGGCCGCAGTCCTCTGTTTCTGCCACACAGCAGCCATGGCATCCATAGCAACTGGGCAGACTTGACCTGAGAGCCCTGTCAGAGCTTGGTTTGAAGAGAGAACCTTTAAGGGAGCAGCAGAATCACTGTCCCTGCGTGTGATCTCCAGGCCTCTCGGTTTAGCTTGCTTCTGGGTCAGGGGCTTTTGAAAGCTCCTGCTGAAGATCCTTCACAATATCTCTTCTCCTTATGGACATCATATTTGAAGGCCACCTGTACTTTCGGGTACTTCATTCCCTAAAATCAAACTGGGACACTCAGCGTGTGTCCTATATCATGAGCAGTTGACATCTTGGTAAAAAAAGAGCAGCATTTTACTCACTGCAAAATGCAAAGGATAACCACATTATCATTCTACATTGTCTTATGGAAAGCCAAGATCCTGTTGCCTTTAAGAAACGTGTATTTGATGTTGTTTCTCATTTGTTAGTGCCATTTTTGTGGCACAAAGTACAGTCAGAGAATGCCTACCTGCTTAAAGAGAGAGAAAATAGATCTCTACAAGCAAAACTATCTACTGAATCCAGAGCATTTAGGCCATGAAGAATTTGCCTGGTATCCAGGCTGGCTAACTCTGCTTTTTCTTTTTTTGTTCTTTATCATTAGGCTTCCTTGAACTTTAACTGAACCATAAGGAAACTGTGAAAAGTCTCAATAGCTGCCCTGTGAGGATTTGACTTACCCGTTGGATCTGCTATTTATAGTGTCCATTAGTACAAAAATGTCTGCCCTTTTGCAGCAGTCATGTATAGCAAAAGCACTCCTCTTCTGGCGAGCTGCCTGTGCCTCCTGTGTCACCCAAAATATCCATCAAAAGAGTGTTCAGAAGTGAACCTTTCTTGATTAAAATAAAGAAAAAAAAATCCAGGGAGAAACCCCAGGAAACCAAAAAGACACCCAAACCCCAGAGGCCATTTGTATTTTTATTTACTTGTTTTGCATAGCCTAAAATCGAAATTTCCATTTTTCGTAAGGCAACCTTTCACCCCCACCCATATCTCCCTGTGGAACATAATCTTTGTCCCAAGCAAATTATATCAGGAAGGGAGCTGAGAGGGTCTGAACCGTCTCCCAGCCTTGGAAGAGTCCCTTTGCACCAGGGCACCAGGCTGGATGTGCACAAGTATATATTCTGTAACAGAGGAGGCCAGTTTTAGTAGGGAGTTGTTTTACCTTGCTGGGGGAGGGGGGTGGCTTGCAGTAGCTCGGGTGATGGTGAACAGGTGACTGAGTGGGTTTCCTTTGGAGATGCTCCAGGGTACTAAATCTGGTATGGATTTGCATGTTCTATATCTGAAAAATTAATTGAAGCCTTTTCTTAAATTTTTCCTGTGAAAATAAGCTTACCAAGTTGATTCTTCTGTCTTCCTGATTGAGTCTTGATCTGTTCATCTGAGCTAACAGTACGGACTGGATGATGTTACTTTTGTCAGTAGTGCTGTGATCAGTAGATTAATGGAAGTTTGAATCCCATGTCACATCCTTCAGGCATCGAGTGTTGGTGGCAGTTGGCAAGGGGTCTGCTGGCGCTATGGTCCTCTGAAGCTCTGTGCTCATCCAAGCTGTCTGGGCAATACTCATTCCTTCTGACAGCAGAATGTGAACAGGGATATAGCAAGTATCAAAGTATGGTTTATGGAAGAGCAGTTTGTGTCCTACCCCGTGTCTCACCTGTTCAAGGTGCCGCAGCATGCCAGCTGCATGGGCTGGTGTGACAAGCCACCATCTGCCCCAAAACGAGGTGCAGGCCTGTGAACAGCAGCTGGGAAGATTGATGGGCTTTGAATCAATATCCCTGTTCTTTGGTCCATAGGACTAGCTACAGCATGACTTGATTTATGGGGTTATGGTGCCCAATTTGATCTACTTAAGCACAAAGTGGAGTTTCACCTCATACTAGAGGCATGTTGTTGAATAGAGGGACAGAGAACTACAGCTGCCATTCACAGTCTCCTGCTAATACAGGTTTCTATGTCATATATAGCCCCTTTTGTAAATGTATTGAGTTTCATCTCAAAACCAGTTGTTTCCTGCAATGTGGAAGACTGTCAGAACTTCACACCCCTGACAGCAGGAAAGCAGCGTCTTCAGCTTTCTAGTCTGCATTTATCCTGAGCAAGTTATTCTTGTTATTCTTGGGATTCTTGGGCTAGCAGGTTTTTAAATCAGCTTTTTGTTGTTGCCGTTCCTTGGTAGTTATTCTGACATATTCATCCATCTACTCTTACTATTGGCTACAGCCTGTAACACTATTGCAGTACCTGCCTTCCTGGAGACCAGTCAGGAGGGAAGTGAATTGTAAGATATAAATACCAAGAGTTATGACAGTTCTTTGCCAGTGGATGAGTTTTTTAAACATCTCATTACACCGTTTGTGCAAAAGAAAGATTAACCTATCATTTTGGTTTTAGACAAACATTCTGAAAGCAAATAACACACAGCTCTGCTTTTGGGGAGGAAAAAAATCAGCTTTTCTAAATGACAAATGAAGAGAAGTAACTTTACATTGAAAGTACAAAGGAATCCTGTACTAATTATGAGAAGAAATCATTGCTACAAATCTAATAGGCAGCATCCCCTATTAGGGTGGTTGCTGTAAGGTTACATGTAGGGCACTGATTTAAATATACTTCCCTTCCCAGCTGGTCCTTGCCTGAAGGATGCAGTAATGGGTGAGCAGAGAGCTTTTATTTGTGCCCTCAGGATGATGATTGATGGGGGCTTGGTGAGTGTCTCCTCTGCAGGAGCAGGGAGTGTTGCTGTCTGCCATTAGAACCCTCTGTCTCCATATGAGGGGTGCAAGAGTGCTCCAGTCCTAGCTCTGTTCTGAGGTGTGTGCCCAGCTGGGCAGCCTGTTGCCTTCCCCAGAGCTCAGCACTGTGCCGGTTCCCAACACCCTGCACGTGAAACAACTGCCAGCTAGCACCCAGAAATAACAGGTTATTTCCACTGAATCTGGCTGTGAGAGGGAGGAATATGTTGATTAATGACTAAGGGAGAGTGGGCTAATGCACAGGTAAGAAAACAAAACCCGTTTTCTCTGAATTCTTTTGTAGATGGTTCTGTTGGACCAACCCTTAAGTCCCTGATTTGCTAAATCAAAGGTGCCTGAACTGAAACCTCCAGTGACTTCCAGATACGACAGTGTACCTAATGACATTTCACTGCACCTTTGAGTGGGTCTAGAGTTGAGATACCATTTCTCAGTTTGGAAGTATTAACTCCAGAGTGGTCCCATCTCCATCCTCTGCCCACCAGAGCATAGCATCTGGTTACTCAGCCCCTGTGGGGCATGCCACACATTGAGGGCAGAGGGGAAGAGCAAAGCACGAGTCCTGTGGCACCTGGGTCAAGCATGCAGAGACCAGGGCCTGAGAGCCCTTCCCACCAAACTGTTGTTATCCTCCGCAATCTCTCTGCATGATATTGAGACCCACTATTTAAATAAAGCTTTGTGTTGCAGTCTTAAAAGGGATGAGGTGGACAAAGTACACATTTGAATCATACAGAAATGTTATTTGACCCTTTTTTTCCCCAAGTCCCTCATCTGCATAGATACCTGTTGGGGAAGTGCCTTCAATTCATACTAACTGTGTACTGATGGGGAGAAAATATCATCTGAAGTACATATAAGAATGTGGCTAACTCCGTGTATTAAATGTCAAGAAATCCCATTACTCAGCTGGCCATTTCACCCTTTTCTGCAAAACAATACCTGCAAAAACAATTCTAGACATTTAATAAATGGTCATCTTAAAACTTTGCAGTTGCTGCACATTGTCCCTAACAGAAAGAACTTTTAATGATGCTCTGTGGATGTTACTGTAAAAGCTGAAGTTCTGGTTTTTTACAAATACTCAGCATTTTCCACTGAGGTCTTTGGAATACCTGGTCCTTCTATTTCATTTTTAATGATTTGCTTATATGTCAGAAAAAAAGATTACCTTTTAAAAATGGCTTAAGGCAGTCTCCATTTTTTTGTTTAAGCTAATCTTTATAATTTTAAAACATTGTTCTCATGACAATATTTTCCTTCGTTTTTTTTTCTGACTTTGCTACTGCCACAGAGGAAGTGTCTGCGAGGATAGTACAAGTGGTAACAGCTGAAGCTGTAGCAGTCCTGAAAGGAGAACAGGAAAAAGAAGCCCAGCACAAAGACCAGCCTGGACCACTACCTTTAGGTAAAAGGAGACAAAGGATGTTCAAAGTATCCTCGTGTCTGCAAATGTTCTACGTATGTATATTAAACAAAGAGTTACAGAACCTACCCATAGGTTATGGTCATGGGTAAACTGCAGCACTGCTAGATAATTGCTGGAACCACATAATGATAGTGGTATCCTTGTTGCCTCAATTCTTCATGCCCTTGTGACTGTCTCATTCACTCTTTGCTCTAACAGCAGTTGTCCATCTGGTTTCTGACTTCTGAGGGGCAGAGCTGTGAATGGAGCTGGTGGTAGTGGTTTGGTCATCACGTTTGTTGGGACCCAGCAGCACCTGGAGCTGGGCAGGGTGAAGGGAGATTGTGGGGGAGGGAGTTATATATGGTAGAAGCAAATTCCAGTGATTTGGGCTGGGAATGGTACCATTGCACTGGTCAATGGTGTGCCCCCATCCTTCTGCTGGCTCCTTTGTGAAATGTCTTTCTCAAATACAAGGATGGATGTTTGGATGGATAGACTGAAAAAGTAAGTATGCTGCCATTTGTACTTACAGTGCTTCCTCCCTGACAGAAAACTTCCACAGTATATCAAAACATATACACCAAAGGCCAGAGAAAGGCCGTGCTCCATCCTGAGGTAGGTCAGGTCTTCGTGAGTCTTGCAAGCCTGCCCCAGAATAAGTTCTGCTGAGTGCACGTATGTTGTGATTGAATCAAAATAATGCCTTGTGGTATTTTCTCCACAGGCAGTCTGTTTGGTACAGTGGATGGATCCTGCCTGGGAGTGAATTAAAGTCAATGAGTAATCTAGAATAGTCATTGGATATTTGGTTCCCAGGGTCTCTTACTTCACTGAACTAATTCTGAACTGCAGCAGGGAGGTGTGTTGCTTGGTAATTCCAGTCTTTACAGAGACACAGTTTTACTTGAAAACCAGATTTCTGCAAAGCACTTCATACACATGTAAGCACAGATTGCTTGAGTGGGGCCTGGGTGAGGTACAATGGATATTCAGTTCCATCTGTTTAGATTTAAAAATACTGTGAGAAGCATGTCTTCAGTTAGCAACTGTTGGTGTTCCTGTGGTCAGCGACTCTTAAATAAGTGCAGGTAGGATTGCATTGTGATGAAGATACAAATACTCTGTCCCTGGACAGCACGTCTTAAGGACAAGTCACATAAGTGTCACTTCCAAACCACACTGAAATCAATAGGGAGGCCTGGCAAATTCTGCTGGGGCTTTGAAACTGGTCTTTCTACACCTGGGAAGAAGTCCTAAATCTCAGACTGAGTGAGAACTGCCTGTTGAGAGATGCTGTTTATAAGACAGATCTGTTAAAACAGATTTGTCACTTTTGGTTGTTTGGTTTGTTTTTTGTTTAAAAAGCATTGATTAAGCCCCAGTAGTGGAACTGGTTTCAAACAGAAACAAATCCTCAAAGTGGCTGGTATGAAATCAGATGCAGAGGCTATGCTAGGTTCAGTTGAGAAGCAATTTATTGAGGATTTAATTGTACTTGAATTGAAACAATTGAAAAAACATCATTTGTTTTCAGCATCTAGTCTCATGATGGGGAATGAGTCTAAAACCCAATCTGAGTACATTTAAGATTTCCCTGTGCCTAGCTCAGCTGAATCACTATTATGTCATGCCTGACACAAGTTCCCTGTGCTGATGTCTCTTGTCTGTAGACAAGCAGTCTTTGCATGTATTCTGTGATTAACATTGAACTCAGCAGAAGGCAAAGAGGAAAAAAAAAGGCTTGTAGAATGTTTTTGTTCATGTACTGCAGGTAAACTGAAGAGATGGGATGCCAGGTTCTGATAGTCAGACAGAGTTTATAAAATCTCTTAGGCTCAGATGCTTTATTGTTGTTGCCTTGGGTTACTGAAGGTTTTCTAAATGGCAGTACTAATTTAAAAAAATTATTTTGTACTTGATTTTTGTATCGTATTCTGTGGCCATCATTTTGAAAAGCATTCATACCATTTGAAAAAAAAAAATATAATCCTTTCATTGTAACTTTAATAATCCATGTATTCTGAAAAGGTCTATTTGAAAATCCGCTAGGCACAAGTCTCCATTGAGTAATTCTCTCAGCTGGGCAGAACAGGCTGGCTTGTGTCAAGCATCAGTCTCCCTGGAATTAATTGCTGTATCTCATTTTCACTGTTTGGTTTCCAGCAGTCGAGGAGTCAGCCAACCTGCCTCCTTCCCCACCTCCATCGCCAGCTTCCGAAAAGACTGGAGCTCTGGAAGAAGGTAAGGGTCTCCTAGATGTTGCAGTGCACAGTTGTCAGCAGAGGGATGAGACATGAATCTAAAGGATGGGGGAATCAAAAAATGGAGATATTTTCAGCACCTTCATGTGAAAAGATAAGGCATTCTCCAGCAGTAACTCCCCGCCTGCAAACCAGCTGCAATGCATGGATGGAGGTAGACACAGAGGTAAATGACAGGACATGTTAAGCACATCCATATTAAAGAAAAAAAGGTGATGATGCTCACCTTTTTATCTGTTATATGCAATATGAGTCAAGATGTGTGCTGTCCCAGTGTGGTCACCAGAAAGGTGATTCAGTGTGGGTCACCCTTCTTTTCTTAGGATTTGTTTGGTTGCTTTTTTTTTAGGTTTGTTTTTGCAATCTTAACACATGGAAAGCAAGGAGATTCAGAGTTGGATCATGTCTTTTGTCTTCAATCCATAATTCGTGCTTCAATGCCTATGTGTATTGGGGGTTCTGTACACAGAGTGCAGGAGTCAAATTCTAGTTTCCCAAAACATTTTTCTACTCAGCTCTGCCCAACAAATGTTCAGTTTCATTAGCCCATGGTCACTGAATCTTCTCCTGCTAAAATCCCCTCTAGTGAAGAACTTAAGCATTGGGTTAAACAGAGGCCTAAATCCCAGTGAACTTGTCACAGTGGTCAGCATGTGCGTGAGTGGTTTGTTCAGGAGCAGATTGCTGCATCAAGGCCATTGGGGCAAGGAGACAGCAATATGTTAAAGCTGAGCTGTATCATGTGGGTAAGAGGGAAGGATTTGGGTTCAGAATCTCCAAGGAGCCATCAGATGAACTCTGCCATGTCAACAGCAGTTTAATGTTTCCATTTATTTCCTTCTCTGATTTTTTTTTAGCTTTTTTTTCTGTTTTGTTTATTATGTACGTGCATGAAAATAATTTCTTATCATCTGCTTGCACGAACTTCGTTGGTGTTTTAACACAGAGCCTCTATACATGTTGCAAGTGGATGGTTGCTCTTTCATGTGCTAACAGAGTCTGACTCCCAGTTTGTCAGGACACTGCAAATTAGGCAGGTTCCATCCTGCAGTCATTTGTGAGATAATGCAATTACAGGCTGTGTTAACAACATTTGTCAGTCCACTGTACTGGAAATCTGGAAATCCCTGCTGGATGTGGTTAGTAACCAGTCTAAAGACTTTATTCATTGATTGGTTTGGTTGGTTGGGTTTTTTTTTACAAAGCCTATCTGCCCATTGTGTGTTTAAGAAAACAGTACAAGACATCCTGGACTCATCACCCCAAGGTACTGGCAATCAAAACTACTAACTGAAAAGGAAGCAAGTGGGGCATTAGTAAAGGCTTTTAAATTGTTACCAGAGTTTCACCATTATTTTTAAATATATAATTCACTTGACTAGGTCAGCATGTGCCGTTTGATTTTTCAGATCACAATATAGGACTTGTTCTTCTGCTTCAGGCCAGTGTCAAGGTTCTTCCATTACCTGTAGCTGAGGATGAGCTTCGCAGACTCTTTCTATTTGCACTGTTATTAGCACTATTTCAGGATTTTATAAAGTACTCATATTGATTAATTGACTGGAAGTTGTAGATTGCCCCCTAAGCAACTGGAAACCATTTTGCTAGTTGTATTAACCCTAGAAGGTGGCAAAGTAGTATACAGCTCGAGGTTATTATGAACTACTGGACTGTGCTGTTCCCAGCTGTGCATATGACTCAGCAAGTCACTTAGCATCGTTGATTCTATCTTTCCTTGCATGTAGAATTGAGTTAATATAATAGCACTTCCTTAGCTACCCCGCAGTGCAAGAACTGAAAGGTCAGTGTTTGGGAGATGATTTACACAATACCACAGTATTTAAAAACATTCACGTAATTTCCTTTAATGTTAGTCAAAAGAGACTTTTCCATGACAGGATTTTGATTCAGCTCTTCAGTTTGCAGAGCGGATTGCCTTTATAAATCCTAAAATTGTAGGTTTGTAAGGGGACTATGGTTAGAAATGGTGTGCTGAGTCATTAATGCACTCTGCTGGAAGCTTTTTGTTTATGTCCAGCTCTGAAACTGGAACTCACAGTAGAGTTGGTTGATGAACAGAAGGAACTTAATAGAAATAATTTCACCATGAGTACATTATGTTGCTTTCTCCCAAAATATCAGTGTTGTCAATTCAGTGTAGTTAATGGTAGTAGAAATCTTGTGTTCTGCTCTGTGTTAGAAGATGTAGTCCTTATTTTCTGTGGGCAACTTGATCTTTTGCTGACTTGAGTGAGCCAGACCTGTCATTTTTATTCAGGCAAAGCTCCCAGTCAGAAGAGTTTGCCTCAGTAGGGTTTGACCCATTTTTACTGTACTTGTTTAAACCATCAGTTCCCTATACCATCTGGCTCTCCATCCTCATGCACCTTTACATTGTCTGTCTTTTTGTTTGGTAGAGTACAATTCATTAATTTAACCCAATTCTAGAGTTGTTGAACAAAAAAAGGTGAGCACTTGGTGTGTGTGTTTATCTCAGAGCTCCTTTTCCCCCCTTCTCTTAGAACGTTTTCCTAATGCACTTGTCAGTGTGTGTTGCATTGCTTTGAATATGAAAGAGACTTCCTTCAGTCAGAGTAGGAAGGAAATCACTGTTGTAGACATGACAAAGGTGGATGTGGCCAGCCATGCAGCAAACACAAATTAAAAGGGAAAAAAAAGGGTAGTAAAGACAGGGAGGTTTGTGGGTCAAGTGTATTTCAGGAGAGAAAGGAGTCGGTGGATGTAGGTTTCTTTCCTTCGGCTGCAGAAAAACATTCAAATGAGCCTGCCTCTTTTGCCTGCTGCAGAAGGTAAGATAACTAATTTGTCTTATTGAAATGATTCCATTTATTTCAACAACGGTACCATAATTGTGCTCGGGAAATGCAATTTTCCCTGGCACCTGATGTAATTCCCTTGCCAGCTTGGCATTTATTTTGTGCTTTGTGCCTTTCGACAATGGTCAACACCATCTTCACATAGGAATGTTTCTTAATGTTGCAAGCTAGAAGGATGCCTTTGATGGACTGTCTTCCATTCTGAAATGGGCGTTCCATATTAGGCTTTATATACCAAGTAAGAATATTTTGCAAACTGAAAGGAACAAAGTGTCCTATAAAAAATGGATCTATTTACAGTGGATATTGTTTCTTGAAAGCCATTTTCAAAAGATACCTGGAAGCTAAAGCAGAATTAGCCTTTGTGAGAAGTGATTTTAATCTTGAACTTCAGAATACATTGGGGATTTTTCCCATGCTTCAGGATGAAAAGGAACTATTAAGAGGGACTAAAATAATAAAGAAAGGATTTCTCTTGTTGCTGAAATAAAAGCATATCCTCATTTTAAGACATCATTATCCTGTTGATGAAATGATCTGCAGTGATTTTTAAAAATATCTTTGCTAAAAGTGATAAAAGATCAATGTAAATCTGTAACAGCCACAGACATAACAGCCCCAAGCAATACTAGACTTTGCACTTCTAATGATTTTTTGGATCATCACAATAATATGTATAAGCATTTTTACTGTTGTCAGTTCCTGTCATTTTCAGGAGCAGGGGCAGGGCCTGTATTTTCTTGCCTACAAACCATGCAACGCCAATAAAAAGGAATTTTCAGCCTTGTTTGTGTCAGTATAGAGAAGTCACTCTTGTTGTTGCATTTTACTTCTGAATGGCACTTGGATAAATATGACCCACAGCTGGAAGGAGAACCTTCCCTTTTGCACATCCTGGTTCTCTGTGTTCTGCTTCTGACATTATCAATCTCCTGTTCTTTTCTCCACAATATGCCAGTTCCAGCAGAAGGGGTGGCAAGTGCCTTCCACTCTTGCCCACAGTAACACATGGACTACAGTGAGAGCACCCTGCAAAGAAGCAGTTGTTTTGAATCTTCTCGGGTTTAGGAGGGAGTTGATTCCTGGTCTCTCACACTGCGATGTGTCCTCACTCCCTGTGACTAGCCTTTTGCAAACTGCAAGCCTCTCAAATCTGTCACTGAATTTTGCAGAAGCTTCTGTGGTGGAGAAATCCACATGTTCTGCATTGCAAGTGGGTCAAGATGCTTCCCTGTAGCTTTGCTGCTGGCTCTTAAGCACTAGGGAAAGGTGAGAAGGTCAGGTACAGCTTTTCCTACTGAAGTGCTCTGCAGAGCTTCCTTCTTGGCAGTAGCAGGTTGCTGGCTTCTCTTTCCACAGCTGCCTCTTTTAAGCATGCATAAACCCCTCAATCAGGGTTTGAATTCCATTGCAAGCACAAAGCAACTAAACTATCAGTGCTTCAGGCATTTTTTGTGCCCTCAAAGAAATAGTGAGGACGATTCTCTTAAGCTAAGTTGCATGGGTGGTATTTTTGTCTGTGCATGGGTGCACATAGCATACCTTCAGTCCTGGCCAGCTGGAATCTTAAACATGGATAATCTTTCTTTTGCAGCACTGTGATACATATTTGAGCTACTGGTATTGCCATCAATTTATAATTTTCCTTCCTTTTTTTGTGGGTGATCAAGCCTGGATGGGTTGATACCGTGACATTCTTTTCCCCAGCAAAATACATGTCATTACACTACAGGACATTTGTTGCCATATTGCTGTAGAAAGCAGAGGGTGGTTTTTTTTAAAGACATGGATGTGTCTTGTCATGCTGTGTGTTGTGGTTTAAGCATGTGCTGTAGAAAGAAACTTAAAACTTATTGTTATTTGCCAGGAAGAAACTTAGAGCTCTTATAGATTGAATTGGTTTGGATAAAAATTGTTTTCCAAGACTTGGGTAATGGTAGTTACAGCAGCATTCATGAGCCAACTTGTTTTCACACACTGAGATCTGGTTAATACCTGTTAGTTGCCTGTGTTAAAGCCTTGCTTCCTGAATCAGTGTTTTGGATCTTACAGGAAAGTTTTGGAGGCTCTGGGGAAAATTTTAAGTTGTTAAGCCTGGAGAAAAGCCGCAGACACTGGGCAGAGACTTTTTCTTGAAGCTAGTAGGAAATCCAAAGGGGTAGCTGCAGCTGCTAAAGGCACCCTATGAGAGTAGTGTTCATCAAACTGCTACTTGTCATACACACAGAATGGGCTTCAATGTATTTTCTTTAACACTAGATGTTTAGGTTTTCATTGCTTTATACATGGTGAGAGGGCTCTAAAGTCTCACCTTCAGGTAGTGATGGATCAGGTAACAGGCCAACCATGTTTATTGGGCATTATTATTTTCCTTTGTCTAGCAAAAACCTGCCCAAGTTCCCCCTCCCTGCAGCTGTCCGTAGCTAGTGTGGTCCTGAGATGCTTATGTGATTATCTGCAATGCTGTAGCGATGGGTGAATAAAGCTGTCGTTCAAAAGCATTGGCAAGCACTGAGGTGGGAGCTAGTTCACCCACAGAAACAGGACATGACAGCGTAAAATGTAGGACTAACAGAGATTGTTGTGAGCAGCTTTATGTGGTCTTCATTGGGAAAAAAGCTATATGGGGAAGGGGTTTTTTTAGTTCTTTAAATGTTACCAATTTATAGGGAAAAGAAGAAAGTGATGAATTTTGAAATAGATGCAATGGGAAACAAAACCACCATTAAGCAAAGTGGAAGGTAATTCGTGTTTTCATTAAGGGACATTTACACTTTCAAGTACTTTTACCTTATGACTATGAAGGGTACAACTGTGTTGGGGTAGAACCATAGAATCTCAGACTGGTTTGGGTTGGAAGGGACCTTAGAGCTCATCCAGTTCCAACCCCCTGCCATGGGCAGGGGCACCTAGAGCAGGTTGCTCCAAGCCTCTGTCCAGCCTGGCCTTGAACACTGTCAGGGATGGGGCAGCCACAGCTTCTTTGGGCACCCTGTGCCAGGGCCTTACCACCCCCATAGGGAAGAACTTCTGCCTAAGAGCTCATCTCAATCTCCTCTCTGCCAGTTTAAATCCATTTCCCCATTGTGCTATCCTTACAGTCCCTTGTATACTTCAGAGGTTTTTAATACAGTCAGTTAAGTGTATAGTACCTGTGAGTGGGAATGCAAGTTGTAAGATGTGGTTTGCATACAGTATGTGTTCCTCTAAACAGTGAATATATAATTTTGAAATTCACTTGTTCCGAGGGTTGGTTTCCCACGTCCATCCGCAATCACTATAGGAAAGGCTCCTGTGTATACATGACCCCTGTGTTAAAATGCACAGCAACCTCATTCCTCAGTCCTGCCTTAACCTGTAGCCTGGCTGATTTCATCCACCTGACAGGATGACACAGTGGCTGGTGTTGCTACTGCATGTGTACATCCTGTCTTGTCTTTTCTTTGTCTGTCCTGCAGTGTTTGTCTGTGTGTCTGTTTATAGATGAAGGGGCAGAGGATAAGGTGGGACTGCTGCACCACTGCCCAGGCTGCGGGCCTGCTGCCAGCAGGGAGTGGGGTAAACACCTGGCCCCCTCCATTTCAGTGTCTCTACCCAATGATGAGCCCTGCAATTCAGATGAGGAGTACTATGAATACTCTTTGTTCAGCTCAGAGTGGCCTGGCTTTAGCACATGTCCCAGTGCCACAGTGAAGAGCACAGAGGTCTTGTTGGGCCATGATGAAGGTGAAATGAGCATGGTCCCATTTTGTTCCTCCTCCCCTCTACCCACCTGCCATCCATCCCATATATCACATTATAGCCTGTGATTGCTGCATTCTGGGGAGGGAATCCTGGTTGTACCTTCTCCTCACATGGAAACGATGCCCCTCCAGAGTCTCCATGTCAAAGTGAAGCTGAAGTGTGAACAATGAAAGGAGCAGCTAAATGAAAGAAGTGTAAGCTAATATGTTCTTTGTGCCAGAGAATTACTGCAAAACAGGCAAAAGATTGTTACTGGAGGTGAGTTGGTTGTTAACCCTGGGGAAAAAGCCCCATATCTACACCAAAGATAGCAGTGGAAGGTCTTTACTTCTCCAGTAGGCAAAAGAAGCCAACTTTATCCCAGTATACACAGGTAACTTCAGGCAGTATTGGGTCATGTTTGGTTTCCACTTGTTTTTGTGGATACATCCAGTTAACACTGTGTCAGCTGACTGGAAACGAGGGGAAAAAAATAATTCACTGTTTCTGTACCCCCTTTTTCTATGGCCTGAGCACATCAGTAAGTCTTATTTTATCTGGGGGGGTTACATAAAAATGAAATGGCTTTTGAGAAATCAAGGGAGAATGTATTTTGGTGACTTACAAGACTGCTGATATCTTCAAGGCAAAATAGATCACATTTCATCTTGCAGCATTTGACTAACTCAATTTTGAAGTTAAAACCAATACTGAATCCTTAAGAGGTTTGTGTCTTAGGAAAGTGGAGATGTATACCTGAAGTTGCTCACTGGGTCATTTCATCGAAACCAGATTTGTTCAGAGTTAACAGGATAATATAGCTTGGTACTGTAACAGAGCCAGAAAGAGATCAATGCTAATGATTGAAGATTGTTAATGTCAGCATGTCTGCCTGAAGCTAGGGGAGGCAGCAAAAAGTGGCTGGATGCCTATAGCTGTACTTGGGATACTCTTGGATTGGTTAGCTCTTGATCAGCTTCCTTTTCAGTCATATGCATCTATCTCTGGTGAAAGTGGAAAGTCTCAGAACACCTGTGAGGAATAGAGAAAAAAAACTAGGAAATAAGCTGGATCATCAGTGAAAAGATGGGCATTATGAAACAGCCCTCCTCACTTGCTGCCTGTAAGCTAGCAGCCTGTTTGGCATTAAAGAGTCTTCTGTACAAAGTCAGTCTCTAGGATTCCTTGGTTAAGACTGGGATAATTTTCTGCTGTGGTGAGTAATTAGTTTTAATCATGGCACATTGTGTGAAGTGTATCAGGAAATGGAGGTGTACAGATTAAATCGCTCAGAGTAAAATGAGAGGCTTTCCTTAAGATTGTTTAACTGAAAGGGATGCACATACAAAACTTGATAAAATCAGAAAAAGTAAAGCAAGTTATTCAAGTCAGGGCTCTTGTAGTTGGACATCCCCTGTTCTGCCAGGCTGCGTCTGTAATCTGCCCATGCATCAATATCCCTGTAACAGTCTAGATCTGATTCTGAATCTTCTGTCTTCATTTAAGATATAGCATCTAACCTTAATTACATTTTTATATGTTGTTAATAATATGTTGTACTTTACATAGTAATATTTTCTCAGCCTCAGTGTTTATGTTCCCTAAGTCAGTTTTTAAAGGCCATAACTGAAGTGGATAGTTAACGGTGTGTTCTTTGTCAGCCCAGTCTCAGGAGAAAAATCAAGCCTTAGCAAAGAGGTTTTACTTCAATGCCAAGAGGCTGGATACAGCCACTGCCAGCTTTGAAGCCACTTTGTTTTAAGTCCGATTCAATAAAGCCCTTAATCGTAAGACATGCATTTAACCCAAAGAAGTCATCAGGTTGACTACAGCATGGCTCCTGATCAGCTGCTTACGTATGCTGCTGAATCAAAGTTTTCACACTGAATCCTGAATTCTTATTGGAAGGGACACTTACAGAGCACACTAGTATTCTGTCTGAGAAGCAATGGCAGGAGTACAGTCCAGAATGGAGACTTTTCTAATTGTTCTTCTGACATGGCATGAGTAAAGACTGTTGTTGATACTACCATAAATTCAGATGAACAAGTAGCTTGTGGGTTTCTTTGATTTAACTGGTGACAAGGAGCCTAGGGGCTGGTGGGGAAACAGGAAGGGAAATGAGGAGTCCTGGTGTTAAAACTGATTTTTCACACACATAGCTCAGATGTCAGGCAGGCTAGGGGTGTAAATGTTTATAAACCTGCTCAGTGTAGGACTCTGGGCTGAATTCTTGTGAAACCATTAGCTATCAGTTATGCACAGGGCTTATTAAGCCTATGGAAGTGGCTTAATGTTTTACCAAATGCAGGATTCATGTGGTAGATCAACTAGCTGGCATTTAGCAATCTGTGTTGCCAAGGTCAGTTGAAAGAAATTAATGCCTCATACCTTCCTCCACCTCAGTTGAATGTCTTGTACTGGACTGAACAGAGCATTTAGCAGAAAAATACCAGTGTACTTTGAGATCATTGATGCGTTAGTGTTCTCAGAGCCATCCATCATTCAATACCATCTCCATTTGCAATGACTATTCGACCCCCAGTCATCTCTGGGAGAGGTATACCTGTAAAACACTTTCAGCTCTCATCTTGCAGCATAATCATGTTTCTGTGGGGGAGACAGGTTTCTGGTTTGGCTTTCACCTTAAGGAAAATTCAGTTCCACAATGACTAAAACGGCTGGATACTAGCTGTCCTTTGACACACTTGCATCCAAAATATTCAGAGCTGAAAGTGTTATGTAAAAGCAGTCCTGTTAAGCTGTGTGCTTGGTGTTTACTGTTGGTGTTGATGTCGCCTCCTTTTTCCATCCCCAAGAAGAAGAACCAGTAAAGAGTCTGATGGCTGTGGAAGCGAAACCTGCTGCTCTTCCAGAGAAGCAACTGGGGAAAGAGCATGGGCCCACTGAGCCTTCGGACCAGAAAAAAGGCCTCTGTGAGGGTCAGTCGGATTCTGGTTTGGAGGCCAAAGTGTGTCATGAAGACAAAGTGCCAAGTGTGGCATCCAGCAGGGAGAGTGTAACCGTTGTGGCGGAAAAACTAAAAGACACATCCCCTTCCTCGGCTGAGGAAGGTGTGTCCTCCTTAGGTTTGCATGTGTTTGCTGCCGGTGAATCCTTCAGCTTTCTCCAGTGCTTTCCAAGGCTGCTTCATTTCCTGTTCTTCCCATTTATGACTGCTCTTGTTATTATGCTTGAAGAGTGTGTAGCAGATAATATGATTGCATAGGTGTTGTATGACAACATGGTTTCCCACCACTGCGGCTGATTCCTGATTTTTTACTTTGCCATGACAAAGTGTGCTTTGCAGCTAAGCTGATTCCTCTGCCTAAGCCTTTTTCCCCCATCTCAGATGTGTTTGCCAGTCACATTGCTAATCTATGTACATTTTTTTTCTTTTTGGTGCAGAGATTCATCTGCTTTTCTTTCAAAAAGTAGATTTATTGACTTTGATTATGACATAAAGATGCTTAAACTCTAGAAATGTTTTTGTTTGCAGTCTGCAGGTTTTTTATTTGGTTTGGGGGTTTTGTGTGTGTGCTTCAGTGCATTCTGGTTTAGCTTCCCTAAAGCTATTGCTTTTTATGTCATATCCTTGCCATTTATCACAGCCTACCCTTCCTCTCCTCAGTCATTGCCAGAACTCTGATTTTCTTGTGTTTTATCACAAATTTTTAACCCTGCTGGAATGGCCTTCTTTGGCAAAACCTCCATCACTTCCACTGGGATGTTTGCCTTCATAGTGAAGCAATTCAGTAGCTTGGGGTCATAGGGTGAAGTTCTGATCTGCTCACTCAGCAAAATATTTACCAAAGTCATATTTCAGTACATAAGAACTGAACTACTTTTTAATGGTACTTCTCTGCAGCCAGCACAACAGAGTGTAAAGACACACTGTGTGGAGAAGTAATGTACCCATTCACTACCTGGCTAAGAAATGCTGCATTTGGGAGGCTGGTGTTCTGGCTGGCCCAGCTAAAGAATATTAAATTCTCTTGACAGTGAGACTATGTTTTGATGTCATTGGTATTGTTCATTAGCACTACAGTAAGAGGAACAGTAGGATACATAAAGAAAGTCAGTATCTAGCTATTTAATTCCTGTGAAACAAGACTGATATGGGCTCACTGGCCATATTTTTGTGCTTCATAGGACTGTCGAATGTACCAAATGTAAAAGTATATAGGAGCAAAATTACTGTAGTTGCAGACATCTGTTTTTTCTACCTGTAGAGTTTCAAATGGCAGTTGCCATTTTGATTAAATGTTAATGTATGGAAATATTTAAAGAATGTCCAGTGCTTTGGTATTAACTGATCTAAAAAATTCTGATTCATCAAAGCAAAAAGGTAACTCTGCAGACTTGAAATCAGAGACAAAGAGATTCAGAGTCAGCCCAACGCTTGCTGTAACAAGCTTTGGAAAAGCACTCATAAAACTTTTTTTACAGATCACTGCAGAAAGTTCTGCCAAATTTTGCAGTGTCTCGCTTCATATTTTCCATGATAGGAAGATTTCTGTAGGATGGAAATCATTATTTTCCGTAAGACATTAAAAAAGAACAAGCTATCAATGATAACAGAATGCGGATAAAAAAACCCCAATGACTAGGTGTTATTCCCTAAAAATACAGTGGCAGATGATAAGAGCAGCATTTTTTGTTTCAAATTAATTTAATTAGGGCCTGATGTACAGTCGTTGAAACAAGCCATGTATTCTTTGACTTCAGCTAGAGCTGAAAATGGCTGTCCATTTTGAAGACTAGATCTCCGAGATCTGGGACTATTAAAAGCTCAGTTGCTGATTTGCACATACAGGTTTCATGACAGCAGTGAGATTTTTGTCATTTGCCAAAGAGTGAATGTCAAAAATCAGTACGAGTAAATCCCCAGCCTCTTCTGACACTTGTAAACCCTTTTGTGTGCAATATTTCTTTAGCTTAGGCTACATGTAGAAGAAAAATGTAAAAAGGATACAGAAATGTATAACTGTGTATGTTTTAATTGTCAGCACCATACAAAGATACCATTGATTGGACTTAATCTTGCAGACTTGACTATTGCAGATCTAACATAAGCTACAAGAGTCCATCAAAGCATACCAAGGAAGTGAGGATTACTTGTGGTTTTGCTGTTGTGTACAAACCACGAAATGAAGAAATCACATGAAATCATCTCATTTCAGTGGTCACATATTTATATGTGTTCAACTCACATTTTCACTATAAGACCTCATATATTGAAAGGAAACTAGGATTTTACACTTTAAAACAGATTTCTAAGTGGATGGCCTTGCTGCATGTTTGCATCTTTCTCCCTTTCCTTTCCATCATTCATACCAAAATGTTGTTTGTTGTAAGCCACATGACTGCCTGCCTGTAAGTGCTTTAAATAATCTTGTTATAAAACCCAAACAAACTACTTCAGATTTACTTGCAGCCACGAAGATGGAATTCCGTGTCCAGGAGGGCTCATGCCCTTTCGCAGCAGAACCATTAGACACAAAGCAACATGAATCTGGGAAAGACACTAAGACTGGTGAGCAACCTAAATACGATGCCTTAGTTCCACAGCCAGCAAAAACAGAGGCTATAGATAAAAAGGATTCACAGAGCAAAGACACCAAAAAAATGCCTTCACCTCTATCAGAACAGCTCTTGGAAACCGATTCACAAAAGAAAGGGGAAGCCAGTTTTGCAGAACCTGGTGTCAAGCCTCCTGCTTCTCAAGAACAAAAGGACTTGTCATTTGAACTGCCTAAAGGGAGCAAAACAGAAGAAAGGACTGCAGATGTGCCCTCACCATCCAACCAACCTATGTCTATGACATTTAAAGATGATCTTAAAGATGTCCGAGATCATGCCATCAGCCATGGTGAAAGTTCTCTATTGCTATCAGAATTCAAGGCAGAAGGAGTCAAAAGTGAACTTCCTTCAGGTCTGTCTCCTGCTATCCCCCAGGAGCTTCCACTTGAAGACAGTTCCAAAACAAAACAAGAACCCACAGACCAACTGTTTGCCAAAGATCTCACTAAAGACAGGACACTAGCTCTGCAGGAAATCTCAGCAGTAACTGTAGACGGCCTGAAAACGCCAAGCACCCAGAAAATCCCTGCATGGGGGGAGGAAAAGGACATGACCAAGGATGAGAGTGATGAGGAAGAAAGGTATGACTTCTATGATAAAGGGGATGCTCGAGCATTAGATGGTGGTAAATTGACCACAGAACCTGAAGTTAAGGCCCTTTTCCTAGACAAAGCAGACTTTCAAAAGGCTGGTGAAGCTAAAAAGTCACCTGATATTCTCACAGCAGAAAAAGAAATGGACCAAAGTGGACTCCTAGCAACAGTAGACATGAAAAAGGAAGTGCAGCCAAGCACACAGGTACTCCCAGCCAAGTTAGGCCATGAACTGACCCTTGAGAGAACAGAGCACCCTGATAGCACTCAGCTATCCAGAATAACAGAGAGAGCCCCTAAGGCACCAAGTTTAACCACTGACAAGACTCTTACTATGGAAGCTTCTCAAGAGAAAGATGTTAAAAAAGATAAGACAAGTGTTTCAGCTCCTCAAACCAAAGAAGAGGAGGATAGATCAGGAATGTCTAAGTACTTTGAAACCTCTGCTTTGAAAGAGGAAGCCTTCAAAGCAGATGCTCTGAAACAAGGCAGTGATTACTATGAGCTAAGTGACACTAAAGAGAGTGTCTATGAGCCTTATCAGACAGATCGTCTAATACCTGAAGACAAAGAAGAAGAGGAGGAAGAATTGCATACAGAACTGGATCAGCAGCAGAGTGTGCCTGCTCATGAAATAGGGTACAGTACCCTGGCTCAGAGCTTTACACCAGACAAGTCAGAAGAACCAAATTCCCCAACAGAACGAATGTTCACAATTGACCCTAAAGTCTATGGGGATAAGAGAGAACTCCACAGTAAAAATAAAGATGACCTAACTCTGAGTAGGAGCATGGGACTTGGGGGCAGATCCGCAATTGAACAGAGAAGTATGTCTATTAACTTGCCCATGTCCTGCCTGGATTCCATAGCTTTAGGATTTAGCTTCGGTCGTGCACATGATCTTTCTCCCCTTGCATCAGATATTTTAACTAACACTAGTGGCAGTATGGATGAAGGTGATGACTACTTGCCAGCAACCACACCAGCACTGGAGAAGGCTCCCTGTTTCCCTATTGATAGTAGAGAGGAAGATGAGCATATTGAAGAAGAAAAAGCAATGGCAGAAGAAAAAGTCCAGCCTGAGACTGTGGCTGAATCACCTTTCCTGGCCAAAGATTATTACAAAAATGGGGCTGTCCTGGCTCCTGACCTGCCCGAAATGTTAGATTTAGCAGGGACAAGATCTAGATTAGCCTCCGTGAGTGCAGATGCTGAGATGGCACAGAAGAAATCAGTCTCTTCTGACACTATTGTAGAAGACAGCAGCACAGCCCTGCCCCCTGTGACAGATGAAAATCACGTGACTCTCAAAGCTGAAAGTCAGCTAGAAGACTTGGGCTACTGTGTTTTCAATAAGTACACAGTCCCACTCCCTTCTCCAGTTCAGGACAGTGAGAATTTGACGAGTGAAACCTGTCCCTTTTACGAAGGCACAGATGAGAAACTGAGACGTGGCTTAGCTCCTGACCTGTCTCTGATAGAAGTGAAACTGGCAGCAGCTGAAAAATCCAAAGAATTCCTCAGTGAAAAAGACTTAGGTCAGCATGCCACTGGTGAGTCTGTTCTGGCGAGGGACTTTGAGCAGGAGAAAAGAGAGAAGCTGGATACTGTGCTAGAAAAAAATGAAGATCATCTTGACTCTAGAGAGGTCTGTCTCATTAAAGGTGTGGAGCCAGAGAAGACAAGACCTGAGTCAATCTTAGAAATGAAAGAGGAAAGTGTGGCTGATAAAGTTCTTGTAACTGGTGATACCATGTATGACAGAATATCAGCTTCCAAGACAGCAGTAGAAAAAGGTACTGTTTCTTTGTCAATAGAGAAGGAGGAGAAGATTCTTAGTGTTGTTCCTGAGTTGGCTGAGGTAGAAGCTCCAATTAAACCAGATTACAATGCTATAAAGCATGATATGGAAGTGGCTGCAATGAGAGCTGACCAAGAGTATCAGAGTCAGTTAGAAGCTAAGATTAGTGAGGTTGCTTCTCTCCCTTCAGGGAAGGACAAAGCCTCTGTTAAAAGAGCAGAGCCTGAACCTAAAGATACTCAACAGAAAGATCAGACCATCTTGTCCAGAGAAGCAAAGGATGCAGATGTACTTTCCAAGATCGAGCCTAGTTACATGAAGGACAGCAGCAAACTGTCAGAAACAGAAATTAAAGAAAAAGTAACTAAGCCCGATCTGGTACATCAAGAGGCAGTTGATAAAGAAGAATCTTACGAATCTAGTGGAGAGCATGACCAAGGCCAAGAAAGTTTGAATGGAGAATCCTTGAAACCAGAGGATATCAAAGCAGAACCTGCAAAGCGTCCTGTATCTGATGAAGAGCTGCCTGCACAGTTACCATCAAAGGAGCCTTCTGTGGAGCTCCTCCTTCCAAAAGCTGAGCCTCTCCAGGAAGAGCCTGCTGAGATTCAGATGGAGAGCATACCACAGCCTGCAGAAGAAAGTGAAAAGACTCCTGATACAGCTGTGAAACCTATGGAAGTCCAAAATCTGCTGCCATGTGAAGTGACAGCTGGGGCTTCAAAACAGGAAGAACATGAGGAAGAAGAGGTAGAAGTAGGGCTAGAAGAAATCAAAGAAGATAAACAGCATCTCATATCAGAAATGCCCCCAGAAATAGACTTTGGGAAACCTACTACTGAAGAAATGCTAGCCAAGGGTAGCCCAGAAGCACTGCCTGAACTGAAAGGCATTATTGAATCAGTGGTGACAGTAGAGGATGACTTTATCACAGTGGTCCAGACAACAGTTGATGAGGGCGAATCTGCTTCTCACAGTGTGCGCTTTGCTGCTACTCAGCAGGAAGACATTGAAACAGGGGACTCCCACGCTGAAGAGGAGCTGGAGGCTGAGGAAGTGGCAGACATTCAAGTTGAGCCCAAGGAGGGCTCCCCAGAAGCTCCTGCTTCACCCCAGAGAGAAGAAATCCTGCTCACTGACTACAAGACAGAGACGTGTGATGATTACAAAGATGAAACAACAATTGATGACTCCGTCATGGACACAGACAGTCTCTGGGCAGATACTCAAGGTGTGCATTATCCTTTCTGTTTTGTCTGTTAAATACTTTTGCTTTCAAATCATAATGATCAAAAAGCAAGATTATTACAGTTATAATAGTAATCTCAGCATGTTTCAGAAAAATGGTAAAATAGTCTGCCTTTTTCTATTAATGTCTACTCTGTCTTCAACTATTTTTCCCTGCTCCACCTCAGTATTGTTAACATTTGTTACTAATCTTTTGTTTCTTGTTATAATTTCCTCTGATCCTACAGATGATGATAGGAGCATCATGACTGAACAGTTAGAGACTGTTCCTAAAGAGGAGAAGGCAGAGAGAGAATTGCGAAGATCATCTCTCGATAAGCATAAAAAAGAGAAACCTTTTAAAACTGGGAGAGGCAGGATTTCTACTCCTGAAAGGAAAATAGCTAAAAAGGAACCTAGCACACTCTCCAGAGATGAAGTGAGAAGGAAAAAAGGTTCATTTAACACTCCCTATTACAATATATATATATTTATTTATTTACTTTTTTACTGTTGTACAGTACTATCTGGTTAGTCTGTTGTAGAAGATGTGCACCGTAACCATATTAGTGGTGGTGCTTTCTCATGAGATAGTGTACAACTCTATGAAAAGCCATGTGCAAGGCTCACTGCTCCACCGGCCCCATTTCACTGTAGGCATCCCCACTGACCACTGGGTGGCACACCTGACGTTAATGCACCAGTGGTCCCCCCTTTTCCTACTTAGGCTTTGTTCACCCCGGTAGAAGCAACGTGTTGGGTTGGAGTGGTGGAGCAGTGGGCCTGCCACTTGATGTATTGTCATGAAACTGTTTGCTGGGTTCTTTTCCTGATTCTATGTTTTTGTGTTTTTTGTCCATAGCAGTGTATAAGAAAGCTGAACTTGCTAAAAAAACTGAGGTTCAGACCCACTCTCCTTCCAGGAAAATCATTTTAAAACCTGCTATCAAATATACTAGACCAACTCATCTCTCCTGTGTTAAACGGAAGCAGACAGGTGACTGCGTTCTGTTCAGTTATGCAATGTGGCTGGCAAACATAGACATTTTTGTTTTTGTAACTCTCATGGCTATAGCAGCTTCTCTATTTTTTATTTCTTCCTCCAAGAATATCAATCTTCACAAATAGTATTGCTTTTTTTTTTTTTTTTTTTGTGGCTTGTATCATTTTTCTTCTTTCTTTCCTGGTTTTGGTTTCTTTCTTTACTGGAGGTCATGATCATGTATGCTTGTCATTGCTTGGACCTCCAAGTGCTGTGGTTGTAACTTGGCATCGTGCTTATAGTGTGGTGTTGTAGGAATCCCTACTCATCATTTTGTTCTTTTTTTTTAATTATGCTTTTTTTTTCTGGTGGGAAAATGTTGACAGCTTCAACCATGGGACGCATTTCCATTACTTTGCTCTTTTACTCTCATGCATAATAAGAAGTGTTTCAGAGTTATATTTTGTTGATTGATGATATCTATATTGACACTTCCCAATCTGTCACTGATGTTTCTGCTGTACAGTCAAAATCCACAGGGAGAATCCAGCCACATGCAGCGTGAAGCTGAGAGAGAAGAAATCTGGGCTCACACTACGAATGCATTCCAAGCACAAATCTTAATATTTGGTAGAGGAAGATGAAAGGATGAAACAAATGATTCCTGTTCCAGCTTGATAGGTGTATCATTATTTAGCAAACCAAAAAGAATATTTTCAGCACTTTCATCATATTATTCATTGTTACTGTGAGTTCAGGGTGGAAAGATGAACATCTTGACTTTTTTGGTGATCTTAAAGAAATTGTTAAAAGAGGCGAGGTTTTCTGTCATGTAACACAGCCGCATGCTGCAGTGCAGTTATTCAAGAGTGTAACCAGGGCTACTAAGAGAAGAACCATGCACAGCAATGTAGAACTACATAAGCCTCTTCTCATAGCTTAGAAATGAAGAACAGGATTACCCATCCTGTAGTTACACAGTGCAGTACCAAAAGTGTTCTTCCTAAGAAGTCATTCCCATTCAGTTTTGTACCAGTGAGTCTCTCCTGTTCCAAATTCAGATCAGTCTCAAGATACTTATGGAAGGGCACCTTTAATGTCATGCCTCAACTGTAGGAAGTTTGTACTGTCTCCTGATTGTATTCCATTAGGAAAACAGAACTAAATCTTCAGTCCCATCACCTTGCTCCTCTGGTCCTTTTACTTCCTCTTGCTTCCACCATGAGAAATGAAGCCAGGGAAGGAAAGGCTGATCCAGTCCCCTCTGTGCTGCTATGATGACTCCTCCTCAGTTTGCAGTCTCTAGGCTGTCCTAACTTGCACCTGGACCAGAAGTACTGAGGAGAGAGGAATCTTTAAAAAGCATTAGAACAATTCCTGTAGCTCCCTTTTACAGTTTGCTGAAGGACAGCTTGATCAGCTCAGAAGTTATGACCTATAATTCACATATTCTTTCAAAAGACCCAAGGAGTTCAGTAAGCTGTGGAAATGGGGGGAGGGGGGAAGCGTTGGCTCTGTAGTGTTCTCACCTTTGCCTGCCCTTTGCAGCCATGTCGTTGGTGCTGTCTTGCCTTCACTTTACCAGTAACTCCTCTGAACTCTTCTGGCCCATAGTGTCCTGCAGAGGCCTGAGTCACCCCAGTAGACTTGCATAAGGAATCTGCCTGGTGCCCTTAAACGTGTGCTGCCTGGCAACTGTCAGAGCTGCTTTTCTCTCACTCCAGTACATAGTGCAGCAGATATTTTAGTCAAAATGAAGAATGTAATAGAAAAATGAACTCCTGGTACATTTAAATACTGAGATAGAAAGCAACCAACAAGTGATGGACCCAGATTGAGCATAAAATCTTCAGTAATGAGAGCTGAACTTTGAGGCTTGGGCTCTAAAGAAGAAGAGCTTGAACTGCACCACAATGTGAACAATGTGAAAAATATCTTGTGTTTCACCAGCTCTTTTCAGGATCTGTAATTTTGAGGGACATTGTCTCTCTCCCACTATTATGTAAAATATAGCGCTGTTTCTTGAAGCCATTTTTAACTGTCACTGTGTCTATTTGGAATAGTCTTGTCAGCTTCAGTGATACCTGGCCAATGGTCCACCACCAAAAGTCCCTGAGCAGTGTAGTCTGTATAACTTTTGAGTTTATTGCAGTCAGTTAAAGCCTCCATGTTTCATTTACTGTGACTTTAAATTGGAACATATAAGTGCCTACAAAAAATACTTGCTCCTATTTTCTACACATTGGCCAGGGAAATGACATCTTTCCCATTTCCCCTCAACACAAGAAAAAAATCCCCATGTTACTGGTGAGCACTGGCAAATACTGGTAACTTACAGTGCCATATCCACAAGGGATATGCTTTTTAAGAGACTCACCTGGGCCATTTGAAAAAGAAACGTCATGGCCACCTCTGAGGAAAGGCTTGTAAAGTCTTTGCCTTGGCTGTTATAGGTTCATGAATGAAACCCCAATCTTGACTGGTGTTTTGTTAGTGGCTGTAAGATGCCACTGCAGTTGTGCCATCAGAGGAGTGTTTACAGTGGCAAGACTCAGACCATTACCTAGCTATAAGTAGGAGTCACTAAGTGATACACTTCTGTTCCTTGTCTTCAATTCTGGGGTTACCCCCTGAGGTAGAACACATTTGTTGTGTATTTAAACTGGCAGCAGTGCCTTTAGAGATGGTTTGTTCAGATGGAGAAGTTGTGGTGCTCTCAAGGTAAGTCCACACAAGCAGCACAGCTAGACTTTCCACTTCATAGTGGTGGCTGGTTAGGGCTCCATGCCAAGAGAAGGAGGAAGGATGCTATTTGTGATTATTTAGAAGAGATGCAAACCAGAACAAACCCAGCAGTAATAGATGCGGTAAAATTTGATGCAGAACTGTGCTGCACTCATCCCTCTTATGAATCCAGAACTGAAGTATGCAGTTACATTCTTTTCCTCCTCACAAGCTTTTTCCCCTACTCCTTCAATTTATTAAATAAGTATTTTATTAAGATGGCAGAACTAGAGTGGGAAGTGTGGCAGAAAACCAAGGGTCTCCTCACCATGCCTGGGAACAGCACAGAAAAGGAGAAAATGAATTGGCTCTGTCCTGTATGATGCATTAGGGTTGGGTTACAGTTGGAAGACAGTTGGGTTTACTGTCAGAAGGCTGTCACCTGTGATGACTGTCATGCCTCTACATTTACTAAGGACATCCTGGCACAGATGCCAAAAGATTTCACCTCTAGTTTTTGTGTGGCAGATCACTTCCTGAGCAGCAGTATTGGGGTGAAACTAATAACCTGCTTTCCAAAAAGCTGCTTCGTTCCAAAATTTTTCATAAGGGAGGGAACCCAAGTCAGTGAGCACAGTCTTACCTCAAACTGTGTTCTATCAAATAAACAAAATATTAAATTAACATACTTGAAATCACAGATAGGATTTGAATTGCCGAAGTCTGGGGCCTTAGTTGACCCATGGTACATGGACCTTGTTGATGCAACTAGGATAATAATTAAGCAGTGCAGCTCTTTTCCATGAGGAGGTTTACCTAACATTTTGAAAACTGGTGATTTTAGGGTCTCTCAACATTTTCATTTGTGGATTATTTAAAAGGAACCTGATTTTTAAAGGATACTCCTGAAAATCAGGTTGCAAAGGCATCTGATTGCCATTGCAACCAGAGCTTCTTACGCTTGTCAGTTATTTCTTGAACATTTTACTGTAGTTTCTAGACTTCAAGAAATATGGATACAAAACATTGAAATGTGCAGAGTACCATTTTATCTCAAGTATGATGAGTACAGGACATGTTTAAGGCAGGTACATTTCTGCATACAGTTCACTGAAAGTAATTCACGAAGTACTTGATTTGCACAGTGGTTTCAAGGCATTTAATTGTTCTAACAAGTGTATTAAGCTTATTATTATTGTTTTTAACTCTCAAGACTTTCTTTGGGTCTCTCAGCAGCAGGTGGTGAAACAAACCAGGCTCCTGGTGTATTTAAACAAGCAAAGGAAAAACTCTCAGTGAGTAAAATCATCTTATCATTCATCTTTATAATCTCCTTTGTCCTTATTTCAGATCTTTTTGTGTTAATTCAGTAATTGTGTGTTCCATTTAAAACGTGTGTTCCATTTAAAATGTGTGTTCCATTTAAAACTTGTGTTCCAGTTAGCATTTGTTTGCCATATTCATTATTCATTTTAAAGAGTAATTAAAACCACCTTTCCTGAATAACCTGAATTACAGTCCCAAGTGGTAGGTGATGACAGTTTGCAGATTCATAGGGGCACACAGGCTGCACACAGTTGTCATCCTGGGATGAACTGTGTAACTTGGCCCTTTCTGCAGCATCCGATTCATACAGCCACCTTGCTCAGTTGCTACATAGGCAGAAATCCTCCCCCAGGACTCACTGGGTGTATGATGCACTGTTTCGTAGCCATGCATTCTGCAGAGCTCTTGCCTGTACTGGGCAGTAGCATTTTATATGCGATTAAATGCTTTTTGAATGGCCATCTCCTGGACTGCTGATTTCTGCCAGTGATTCAACCTAACAGTTACATATCCTGCCTTAAGCTGCTCTTCAGCCTGTTCTGCTCCCTCTGTCTGGCTTTCTTCTGCTGTTTCCTTCAGCAAATACTGCAGCGTTCAAACTCTGTTCCCACGCTGAACCTACACTCCTCCTGTCCCATCACTCAAGAAACTAACCTCCTTTCACTATGCCCTATACAACTGGTTTTTACATGGCACTGATACATGCTAATACACATCCATAGCACTGACAGCACTGTGCCATCGTTAGCCAGCATTAACAATTAAATAGTTCCTTAGGATCCCTCTAAATTTCCTCATGTATTCCACGGCTGATTTATTTCAACCAGATAGTCAATTCTTTGATGAACAAAAAGATCAGCCTCATGAAGTGCTACACATAGTTTATGACTCATAAGAAATTTTTAATGATGATAGCAGCATAACTGATTGGAGGCTTTGGAGGAGGCTGTGAAATTTAGACCTGGATTCAGCCATGGATTCTGGGATTTCATGTGGGTTTTCAGGTCTGACTCATTTCAGCTCATAACTGGAAAACTGCTAGAGGTTTTTTACTAGTACAGTAAGAAATACCTAGACAGGTTTCTGGTCTGAATCAACAGTATGGTTTATTACTGTCTTTTCTTAAAGGATGATCAATTCACAAGAGAAGTCAATACTAGCTCATTTTTAGAGTCATCTGTGTTCATGGAGTACCCCAAATATAAGTTGCAAGGTCCTTCTCTGAAATTATCTGCTTGCTACAGATTATCTGCTGTCCCCTTAACTTACAGCAAAGATCAGCTATAGCAGTGTCCCCTGCTTACTTTCCCTCCCTCTTGCTTCGCTTCTCTGATTGCTACAGTTAGCAACCCTTAGGCATTTTCTATTCTGTGCCTTGGCTTCACCTCTGCTTTTATAAAGACCTCTCTTTTTGTTGTATTTCTTCCTGATTTTCAGCTTTTATGTCCTTCACATGCAGCTTTTTCCTCTCCACTGGATAAGGCTAGATTATCCAACCCAGTCAGTTTTGTTACCTATCTTCAAACCACAAGTTTATGTGTTGCTTTGCAGAACAAGTTCAGAAAGGCTGAGCAGTTCCATCTGCTGGAAGGAGCTGTGTACCTGTGGTAGTGAGATGCTGAGAACATCAGTCATGTTAGGAACACCTCTGAAATAAAGTGAGGTTTCTGCATCCCAACTCGAGTAATTCCTGAGTCTTAGAGTTATATAGATGTGTCCTGTGGACAGCTAGCCCTTCCAGCAACATGAATTGTAACAAAGATCTAAGGTAATGTATTGCTAACAGTAAGAACAGTTTTCTGGGTAAAGGACAGGAAGGGATTGAGGCATTTGGTTTCTTTACTTGCTCTACCAGCCTTCACCATGTCACTGAAATCCGTTTGGGCAAGATTCTGCTTCTGTTGCTGATGCTAAGAAGTGACTTGCTTCCTAAATAACACTGAGGGCATCTAGACTGTGATAATCTTCGAGCAGTGTGTTAGCTCAAGATCATGCCTTTCTCCCAGCTGTTCCATCGAAAGATCTCAGTCTTGTCCATCTCTAGCATCCACATTAGATGCACATATTCATGGAGGTCACTGTGTACAGTTTGAGTGAAGAGGACAAGGTCTCTACATCATGTGTAGGATATTAATCTGTAAAAGCTTTCCAGTCTTGTTAGGGGAAACATTTGCATGACCCACAAGTTAAAAAAGGCAAAAAACACTGAGTGAACATTTGGGCCTAGAACTGTGTGTACTTCATTATAGCTCAAGTTCAGAAAAGCAGGAGAAAGGTGTTTGCAGAATGTCTGCTTCCTGAGGCCACCCAACATAGATACTCTGCTTCCAGAAATTCAGCATCAGTAACCACCCTAGTGGGTTTGTAAATATGGCCCAAAGTTTCACAAGTGGATGGGACCCATAAATTGAGCTGTGACAAATCAAAGTCTGGAGAGGCCTTTGATGTGACAGAAACACACATTGTGCAGTTTCTGTGTAAAATAATTTTTCAATGACTTTATTCTGTTTATTCCCAGGTAGTGAAATGAGTATTAACAGAAATAGGCATAAGTATGTTGCAGAAGTCATTCTAGGAATATATTCTTGCTAGTGAAGTACTTCCGTCCTTTGAACTAATTTCTTGCTTTGCTACTTGGTATGGATGATGATATCCAACAGAAGTCATCTCAGCTGTTGTAGGACAGGAATGGTTTATTACACAGTTCTGCAGCTTTTAATTATATTGATGATATCATGGATGACATGGAGCACACCAGCCTCAGATTTCTGTGGGCTGGGTATGCAGCCGAAGCCAGATGCCTGTCAGGGTTGGATAACCCGTTCTTTTCTCATTTTCTAATAAACACAACTTGAGAAGTAACTCATACACCTTTTCTGAGCATTGAGAAAGTCTAGGTGTCTGACTTTGCTTAAATGCCAGATTTTTCATGGTTAAAGTTCTGTACCAAATCCTGTAATTACAGACCTGTTAGGACTGCTCCTGTTTGTATCTTTGTATCTAGTGTGAATACAGATTGAATCAGGACTACATTGCCAAGGGGTGCATTAGGGATTTTGTGTGTACACACAAGAAGCAATGCTGTCATGTCCTTCTGCCAGTGTGGGAATACTGCTGTAACTTTGCTTTTAAGATTCCCACAATTTTATTCTTGACTGTAGCCTGGAGGGATAGATTTCAAAAGTGCAGCTGGGTTTTAAAGGCCTAGGATCTCTTGGTGCTCCTGTAGTTTTGCACTTGTTTCTAATGCAGACAACCAGCAGCTGTACCAGCGAAATGCCATATATGGCACCAGTTTTGTTCTAGGAAGAGAAGACAAATACAGAATTTGCAGAAAAAAGTACGTCCTAGAATCAGTAACTGTACAGCCCTCGATGATTTCAGTCCAACAACACAGAACTGAAAGTTGCATGCATGTCAGAACTGCATAGACACTATTACCAAACACAAGGAAAGTATTCATTCATAGCTTGGGCTATGGTGGTGGTTTGTTTTTCTTTTTTTTTTTTTTTTTTTGCTCCATGTTGCATGTATTTTCTTTTTGTCCAGCTTCATGTTGTATTTTCTTTTGTTTGTTTTCTCATGACTAGACTGCCTCTTTGTCAAAGATTCCTGCCTCAAAGTCTAGAGCAAAGTCATTGCTCCCACCAAGACCCAGCTCAGCTTGCTCCTTAACTACTAAAAGGGCCACTTTTCTTGATACAGACAGTTGTTACGTACGGCCTTCCTCAGCAGGCCCAAGAGACTGCTTGCCCTACTCAAAATCAGATACTAAGGTAAGGTAGCAGAGTTGGTACAGAGAGTTAGCTTGGAGATGCATAGATGAACCCCATGGATCACATTCTCTACCCACTGAATCTGAGTAATTCTTTGCAAAGCTTAGTGAGATTACTTACATCCAGTGGCACGAGAATTGATTATTAGGCTACAAGACTTGTGCTACAAAATGGATAAAACTGAAGGAGATTTTCCAGAGGAAACATAAGTGAAATAAATTACAGAAGAAGAACATATCTTCTTTCTATTGATTATATGGATCTGCTTCTGCTGAGAAGTTGCACCCATTTGCATGTGGGTAAGTGGCAAAGAACAGCAGTATTAAAGTGCCCTCCCAGTTTAAAACAATTTAACTTTCAATCAGTTGATATTCTCTGAAAACAAATTCAGTCCCCAGTGTAGGAGGGTACAGTTCTAATCACCAGCAGTAAGGGCAGAAGCCAAGTGCTCTAGGATCCAAGTCTGGTCTATGTGTGGGACCATGCTGAAGAAGTTGCAGTTGAAAGAGATGTTTGGCAGTCCATCCTAGCTTCTTCATGTTTACATTTCACTTGTGTTTCACATCTGCTTGAGGCTGAGTTGATGACTGTCCCCACTGAAAAACTGTTTTCACTCTTCATTTCCATTTTTCTGTGCTAACACTATGCTTGGTGTGTCTTATACTGTTTGGGACCATCATCATATTTGTTTATCTGCTTATGCAAGGCTGTCTTTGGCCGTGTGTCCCATAGATTCAGAAATATTCTAACATACATGTCCACTGCTCTAACCATAATAAAATAAGTATGGAAGGAAATAAGACACCAGGATTAATAATCCTGAATCAAAAAAAATAAGCTGTAGCTAAAATTTGTTCTCCAAAAGAAAAGTGCAAGGTACAGTTGAAGAATGCAAAAAATCACACCTCTGTGGGGTCTATTCTGGGCACCAGTACTGCAGTTACTTTGCAGGTGAATTCATGTAAGAATTCCACACCTGAGCTCCAGAGAGTAAATTCTTTAACTTCAACTTGCAGTAAAATAACCCCTTGTTTCTTACTAAGAAACAAATGTGGAATCCATTCATTCATATCTAAGAGTATCTGTGTTAAGTATATCAGATTACTGGTGTTTTGATGCAGTAAACAAGCACTAGGGAGATATGCAGAGCATGGGAGCTAGCTGGATCCCCACAGGTTCCTGTGTGAGTGGTAAGCTGGGCCTGTAGGATGAGGTTTCCCCTTCTATATAGGTTAAGAGAAATCACAGCCTATTGATCTTTGAGTTTTGAAAACTAAGCCTTCCTTTTTTATGTTGCTACTACTAGGATGGAGTAAGCAAGAGTCCTGAAAAGCGTTCCTCTCTACCACGACCTTCCTCTATCCTTCCTGCTCGAAGAGGTGTATCAGGAGACCGAGACAGAGAGGAGAATTCTCTCTCCCTCACAGCTTCTCTCTCTTCAGTACGACGGACCACCCGTATGTTTTTTGCATATTAACCTTCTCCTACTGCTGTGGGTGTCTCCCATCCATGTTAGATGTGTCATACTGCTATAGCATCATGTGTCCTTGCCTTTTACACAGGGAGCAGGTCTGGGGTATGCTCTTGGAAATCAAGCCCCACAGACTGATTTTGTCCAGATACCAAGTGCTGAGCAGCATGGGCTTGAAAACAGGGACAGGATACACCCTTTCTGTCCTCTGCAATGCCCAGACCTGGGACTGCTGTTCAGACTGGTTGCTGATACCTGAAAGTGCCTTTGCAGGGAATTCAGAGCTGGGCAAGTGGCTTAAACCACAACAGCAAGATATTTAACACAGGGCATTTACAAAGTAAATTACAAGTAAAAAAAATGAGACAAACTTGAAGTAAGAAACTTAAAATATTCTGATGGATCTTGGGAAAGGGAACCTGGTAGTTACAGTCTTTAATTTGCTGTTTCACATAATGGTCTCCCTGCACCGTAATACTAGGGTAAACTCTCTGCTGGGAATTGAGATGTTGGCTATTGGAGTGACTCATGGGAGGAGGTTAGGATATTAAAACAGCAAGGTCCTTTTAGGAGGACTAATCTTATCAAATCACAAACCAGAAGAAATCACAGAACAAAGAGAATTTTATCAAATACCCCAGAACTTTTAGTTCTGTGCATTCAACACAGGCCTCAGAACCTGGATGTAGCTCCCTGCTTTCCAATAGGAATTCCTCTGGTTTCTCTCTTTAGAAACCAATCTTTTTTAAGAGAGCTACAGGGAAATAGATGATTAAATTCTGTAGAAAAAGTGCTTTGAAATTCTTGCTTGATTCTCCAAGGGTAAAACAGAGACCCTTTGTAAGCAGAGTGACCACCAGCTGGCACAGCAGCCCATTCTGCTGATGAGGAGTGAGAGGCCATTGAGCATTTACCAATGTGGTGAAGGGCTGAGGAGTGAAAAATAAATATACCAAAGCTGCAGGGAGCTGGGGAACAAAATAATTCCCCCTTTCTGTCTCAGTTGGTATGGTGAGAAGGTTCTGGTTTAGGGTTGGTTTGGAAATAAAGAAACCCTTCAGGGACACTGCCCCCCTGGATGCTCTAGAGAGGCTCATTGGATTTATAACCCCTGAACATTTCAGAGGTGAAAATGTACATGCACCCATCCAGCATTGGGGTTTCCAGGCTTTGAGGGTTGGTTTGGTCTTTCTCTCCCTGAGTATTCTCAGTGGAGGTTTACTTAAAGCAGCATTCCTCAGCTTATTTATTTGTGTTTGAGAGTTACGAGCAGAGCTGGCTGCAGAAAACACAGTGCCACTACTAAACTGTTCCTGTGCTCAGTGAGAATGATTGGCAATGCCACAAGCACCGAGTGGACATGCTATAAAACATTACAATATTTATTTATTTCTAACTCACATGCAGGTGTAACTAGAATGTGACTTTTCATCTAGGTTGACTTCTGTAATTGCTTTCTTTCACTGCACTAGTGAAAAATAGCAATTGAATGTGAGGGACATCTGCCTATCCACACAACAGAGCTATGACTTGTTCATTAGCCGAATGCTGACCCAGGGTTCAGCTGCACACCCAGGGTTCAGCTGCAGACCCAGGATTCAGCTGCAGACACGGGATAACCAGCAGTGGTATGTGACTAGCAGCTGCCAGGCACTCAGAGCCTTTCGTTTCAGTGTTACGATCAGAATTTTTCCCACTCTCTAGTTTAATGCTCAAATCCATTGAAACTGGTGACAGCTGGTTCTTACTGGCTAGTCATATTGTCAGATCGAGTCCCTCAGTGTCAGGTTAGATTCCAAGGGTACTTCTCATCCTTTACCCAAAATGGAAATCAGTGTGGTATTGTGCCTCATTTAGCAAGCTTTGTGGGAAGCACGGCTGTGTTACAGAACAGGGAACTCAGTCACCATATGGGGAGTTTACCAGCTCAACCGTACATGACAAGGTAACTCCTGACAGGTTGATGGGCAAAGTAAGACACAGAGATAGACATCCAATGTGCCATTCTACCACTAGCACAGCCATCTTAGAACTGTATCTCTCCTGGCACACAGGGATGCAGCACTGGGAGGAGCATAGGGAAGAAGAGCTGTATTTCTGTGGGTCTAATGCTAGTTTTTTTCCTGCATGTAGGATCAGAGCCAATTCGTAGCAGAACAGGAAAAAGTGGAACTTCGACTCCCACTACTCCGGGCTCCACTGCCATCACCCCAGGGACACCACCAAGCTATGCCTCCCGTACCCCAGGCACTCCAGGGACACCCAGCTACTCCAGGACCCCACACACTCCTGGCACCCCCAAATCTGCCATACTGGTACCTACTGAGAAAAAGGTTGCCATAATTCGCACTCCTCCTAAATCTCCAGCCACTCCAAAGCAGCTACGGGTTATTAATCAGCCTCTACCTGACCTCAAAAACGTCAGGTCCAAAATTGGATCAACAGATAATATCAAATACCAGCCTAAAGGGGGGCAGGTAAGGATTCCACTTTTCATGTTTGGATGGGTGTGGGATGGGAGCCATTTGAGTTGCCTTGCAAATGCTGCTTCTGTCGTCCATATGCACTGGTTGTTTCAGTGATGATAAAAGGCAGGGGCCAGGACAGTCTTGAGAAAGTATTTTGTCCCCTAAAAACTAATGGTGCCTCACTGAGAGCAGCTGGAAGACTTCAAAGTAAGAGTTTGCACTCCATGCCATAGATAACTTTCAGCCTGAGTCTCATCAGTTGCTGCTTATCTAGTCTTTATCAGTACCAACAAATGGAAGAGGTTTGTTTTAATTCAAGCAAGTTCAAATTCAACCTAGATAGATGGTAGTAGATAGCACACTACCATGACCTTTTCTTGGGTCACTCCGCATTGCATGTGCATTGTGTTGAGTGATGTTAATGGGGGTTGCAGCCTCCAACCTGGCAAATCCACCCCAAGTTAAAGATGATGGGAGGAGACAGATATTAGACTTAACTGTTTTTCTTGCTGCAGGGTTTGAATAAGCAGGAACAGGGTTTAAATTGTATAAACTGGAGATTGAATGTAACATAAGAAAAGATGAATGCGTAATAAGGCAGATCATGATTTTCTGTTCTCACTGTCTGAAAGAACAAGAATTCAGGGACACGATGCAATTAAAAAGACATAGTTTCGTACCTTGCAGAGTTATGCAGTGAAGCGCATTGTCATGAGTATAACTTTTGGCTGAAGACTTAACATGTGTTAAGGAAAGTCATAAAATCATAGAATGGTTTGGCTTGGAAGGGACCTTAAAGCTCATCCAGTTCCAACCCTCTGCCACAGGCAGGGACACCTTCCACTAGAGCAGGTTGCTCCAAGCCCCTGTGTCCAACCTGGCCTTGAACACTGCCAGGGATGGGGCAGCCACAGCTTCTCTGGGCACCCTGTGCCAGCACCTCAGCACCCTCACAGGGAAGAACTTCTGCCTAAGAGCTCTGCCCTCTGGCAGGTTAAAGCCATTCCCCTTGTCTTGTCCCTACAGACCCTTTTCCAAAGCCCCTCTCCAGCTTTCGTGTAGTCCCTTTAGGCACTGAAGTTGTTGTAAGGCCTCCCCTTAAGGGGTCTTCTTTTCTCCAGGCTGAAGCAGCCAGACTCTCTCAGCCTGGCTCCAGAGCAGAGCTGCTGCAGCCCTCACAGCATCTCCGTGGCCTCCTCTGGATTCGCTCCAGCAGCTCCACATCTCTCTAGTGCTGTTTCCCCAGAGCTGGATCAGGACTGTAGGGGTGGTCTCCCCAGAGCGCAGCAGAGAGAGAATTCCCTCCCTCGACCTGCTGCTCACGCTGTGGGGGTGCAGCCCAGCACACATTCCAGAAAGATGGGTTGCACACTGCTTGCAGATTAGATGTGAGATTTTTAATTCATAGTGGAATATACACAGCAGTGAGGTTTGCCTAATGGTGTCTCAGAAAAATAATATTAAATTGGATCAAATCTTAACATTGCAACCTCCTGCAGGTGTCGCAGGGAAAAAACCCAGGCTCATCTTGTAAACAATAAGGTATCTCTTAGAAGCTGATCCTGTTTTCATGGTAAATTAACATTCATTGCTTTCCAGGCTTTGGACAGTGGCCAGTTACTCAGATAAAGTCAAGATAATGCCTCAGCAAAGGTTCTTCTGCCTTTCGACAAGTATCTGTGTAATTATTTTGTGGGGGAGTTCAACACTCATTTGACATATTGCATGGCAGATGGTAACAGTGCACAGGGGCTCCAGGAGGCTCAGAACACAAATTCAGCCTGTGCATCTGGATTAGCATTCCTCATAACAAGCCCAGCTGCTGGACCTGCAGCTCAAAACCAGCAGCATGTTAGCCAGCCCTCCTCCTCTCTGGTATTCTCTGTGGACTGCTAACAGCCATACAAGGCCTCGGGGGAGAGCACAGCAATTGTATTTCTTTGTGAATGGCATGCCTAGACAGCTACACTTCATAGAGTTGCAGTCTTTGCAGGGTAGTGAAGGATGGCACAGCAAAATTGGCATTTCACTACTCCAGGGATCACAGGGGAAATCTGCTGGGTGGACATAATGTCCCTGAGGCTAAAGCATTTTTTAATTCCCAGTGATACGTGGCCACTGAGCTCTGGGTTGAGCAGAGAGAGACTCACTGAAGTTTTCCTTTATGTCTCCTTTATGCCATAGTCGCTTAGTCTAGACAAGAGGTTTTAGGATTAATTCTCCAGTTTCTGCAGTTTAATTTCATAGGGTCTGTGAGAGGAACACATGAAAGCTGATTTTGTTTCCTTGTGTCTGCTCACTTCTTTAATGTCTGGTGGCAAATACTGTGCCGGCTGAAATGAGCTGTTACCTGCTTATCTGCTTTTAGTGATGATACACGAAACAAACCGAAAGCTGCTTGAGTTTTATAACCTGAGCTGGAAGTGCTGATAGCAATAACCACAGGAAAAATAAGCAGACAAAAAGCCATCATATATCTGGGCATGTTAAGTACATACACATGACATGCAAATCACTAAAGGAATACAGATATGCAGCCCAAAAGCGTCATCTGGAGACAGGCTATCCTTTTACCAGAGGCATATCTGAACCTAGCAGAAGGTCTTCTTTTAGCTTACAGCTGTTTTAGAGAAAGCAGCCTCACTCTGAAACTGCCAGAGGCCGAGGTGCAGAACTGAAGAAGCAGGGGATGTTTGAATGCTAAACAAATCAAGAAATAACAGTGTTTGAGCCTTGAATTTCATCAAAAGCTCATCAGACAGCAGACTGATTTTACTTCAGCTCTGGCTTGCAGCCTCAGAAACAAGAGAAATAGCTTCACTTGATAGGAAGGAGGGAAAAAAAAAGGAGCATGCTTCTAGGAGTAGAAGCAAGTTAACCAAGTTAACTTTGCACTTCATTAGGGTCCTACTAGGAATAGATGGCTTGAGATGTGTTTAACTGGTATTCTGCAGGCTGAAGAAACAAGGGCTTCTCAGCTCTGTGCTGCAGCCAGTAGGTGGTCGTCTGGTTTTCTCTTCATAGCAGAATACGGTGAAATGTATCATTCTTGGCAAAGCTCAGAGGCGACTTGCTCATGGGTATGTCTGCTGGGCTTCAGATGGATTTTCACACTGCATCAGCTGTGGAGGAAATGCTGTGTTTTCAAATGTAACCATTTGCATCTGTTATTTCTCAGACAGCCCAAGGGAAGCATGGAGGAACTGGGGGAAGGGGTTGGAACTCTGTTTCAGATGCCAAGACTGGGGTTTTTCTTTTCTCTTCAGATTTTTGGTCTTCTTGAAATTCTGTCTATGAATGGAGTTTGTACTATATCAGAGTGCAAAAGTGCACTAATTGAGTCTTGCCATTACTGACCACGCAGACTATTCATAAAGCAGCAAAGGCCAGCAACCAATGGTAAAGCCAACCTAGATTTGTTTTAATTTAATCTTTAAATGTACACCTAAACCCTGAGCCATGGGCAAGAACTTAAGTGGATGTGAATCAGCAGAGCTTCATCAAAGTGAATGGGGCTGTATAGACTAGAATGCCATACACAAGGTTTAAATATCACTACAGTAAGAGCCAGGCATCTTGTAAGAAGTAAGATGTCATGTAGAAAAACTCAATCCCTGGGTTTTTGTTGAAGAACAAAGTGTTCCTTAAAGGGTTTTAGGAAGATTAAGGAAGAACTTCATCTTCACTAAACAGTACAAAACAAAGTGCAGTTACTCATGGGTCAGAACGTCTGAATAAATTGATGACTATTCAGCAGAACCTGTCCAGAAACCGCAAGAATCCTGGCAACTAGAATAGGCATCTGCATTAGATGATAAAATAGACCAGCACAGGGAAGACATTTCAGAGCTACACAGAGGAGGAGGTTTGTGTGAATATCTGTCATCTTTTTGTTAGCTTCAAAATCAGTTTGGTTGGCAGGAGAGATGACAACACATCTCACACCCTTCCATCATCACAATTTACAGCCCCACCTGCAGAGAGCAGTAGGCTCCTGAAGTGTTCCTTGTCTCAGGTATAGGCTGCCAGGATGCAGAGACACAGATCTGGTGCACACCAGAGCTGAGCACCTCCTGGGAGAACTGCAGGTTGAAAGGGCATTCAGTAAGTTCCCCTTGGGATGGCGTCATCTTCCTCTGTTTCACATGTCTTTGCACCATGTTATGACCACTGATGACTGCCCCAAAATTAATCTGAAGATCTAGATTATATGCTATTGGTGCACTGGCTGATGGAAAGCGTCCTAAAAGGTAGTGAAGAATATAGGCCTAATTAAAGTGCAGACTGAGCTGTTGCTGGGTCCCATTCTGTCTCTCATCTCCTTCTGGCACATCATGCACTGTTTCTCCAATACACTGTGATCTAAAAACACTTTCATAGAATCCCAGACTGGTTTGGGTTGGAAAGGACCTTAAAGCTTATCCAGTTCCAACACCCTGCCATGGGCAGGGTCACCTTCCACCAGTGCAAGTTGCTTCACGCACTTTCCAACCTGGTCTTGAACACTGCCAGGGTTGGGGCAGCCACATCTTCTCTGGGCACTCTGTGCCAGCGCCTCAGCACCCTCACAGGGAAGAACTTCTGCCTAAGAGCTCATCTCAGTCTCCCCTCTGGCAGGTTAAAGCTTTTCCCCCTTGTCCTGTCACTTTGGCCTGAGTTAAGAGAATGTGCCTGTTCAGGAGAGTGAAGAACATAAATGATCATATAAGGTTTGATGCTTCCCCAACCAGAGCCAGAGGAGGCAGCTGTATAGGGAGATGGGGATTGACAGTGTGACACAGCGGCAGTGAAAGTACTTAGCTAATGAGAGGCTGGGAGGCAGTTGTTTCCACACTGGTAGCTGCGTTCATTGGAACAAGTTTGTGCATTTACGAAGTCACCAGTTCACAACTGTGAGATAAATTCATCTATGTCAGTCTGGTTTGGTTTTCTTTATAGATTCCCAGATTTGTGGATTTGCAAGACATTTGAAAGGCTTTGTTCTGGACTGAAAATTAGAAATGAATTCATCCCTTGTTAATTGAAGATGGAATGCAAAGAGCCATGGGGAGTTTCAGGCACACCTTCAAAGCTCTCACAGCTCAAACCCATAATTTTTGAAGTTTTGAAATTCAGAATTTTGGCTGATCATTGCAGATTGTACAGAAATAACATCTTGCAGCTCCCGTGTTCAGACTGCACTCATTTAATGGAAGGCTTGCCCAAGAACAGTCTGTACAGTTAAGCTCTGAATTATTCTGGATAAAAAGGAAGATCTTCCTGACTCACATTTTAGAAAAATGAAGCAATCAGTGCCAAGCTTTAGCAAGTTTTAGAAAGTTTCTTTGAGGAAAGGTGTTTGGTTGGTAGAAATGAGCAGGGAATTGGAACTTCCTGTTCCAATCTGACATTCTCTTTTATGTTTATGATACTAAGCAAAGTGGTATTCCATACCACATCACATCATGCTCAATATAGAAACTGAGGGGAGTTAGATGGAGGGGACTGATCACTGCTCAGATTGGGCTGGGTATCGGTCAGCGGGTGGTGAGCATCACTTCTATGGGTTTTTTTTGTTCATTTTATTCCTCTTTTGCTCTCTCTTTATGTCCTCCTATTATTATTATTATTATTGTTATTGTTATTATTAATTAATTTTTTATTATTAACATCCATGAGGTTTTTTTACCTTTCTTTCAGTTCTCTCCCCCATTCCACTGGCATGGGGGTCAGTGCACTGGCAGCAGCATGGTACTTGGTTGCCAGTCATTGGTTGAACCACTACAGTCACAAGCTGTCTGATGGGGCTCTAGCCGCTAACAAAACCTCCACTGACTACAGTAGCCATAACCTGATGTTTCTCCTTTTGAAGGCTGTTAGCAGGCGTGCACTGATTTCTGCCAGTCAGATCTGGTATATTCAGTCCGTCTAGTTAGAGTTGAAGGCATCACTTTCTGGAGGATCTTTCCAGTGTCTACAGTGGCAGCTTAAGGGACCAGCGCCAACTTTTAGGTAGCTAATGACAGAGGAGACAAATTCTGGCCATGAGGAACCACACGCTACTGGTCTCTTGGTAATAGTGAGGGGGGAAGCTGTAATGTTTCTTTTTCTAGAGGAGATTGAAATTCCCAGGACATAAATTCTGTCCAAGCCTGAGTCATGCCAGCAGCAGGTTCAGCAAGGGAGGTATTTTCAGCTAAGCAAGAACTAGTCTAGATTTTGAGAAATAAAATAGGGAAGGTTGTTCTTTTGGGAAAAAATGTTCAGGCAATACATAATCTGCATCAGAGCTGTTTGGTCATATAATAGTGTTCTGTCTTGCACAGGAAGATAAGAAAAAGAGTTTATTTTGGTCAATGGGAAAGGGCAGGAAAGAAAAGGATAAAATGCTTAGGTTTTATCTTGGAAATACGGATTTGAATAAAAAGAGATGCTAAGGGACATGTCTGCTGAGCTCTGGGAAAGCCAGCTTGCATGAAGAGTGAAACACGAGAGTTTTTTGAACTTGAACTGAGCAACTGAATTTTCTCCACTATGGTGCAGTAAAGATAATCCAGACACAATAACTCAAAACTCACTCCTTCTTAAAGATAAGGAACATGATTGGAAAACCGTGATACTTGATGCTCAACACTTGATATTTGAAGCTATTAGTACTCTTGAGACATGTAGGGACTGTTGCCTCTAAAATTTAAGTATCAAACTCTGTAGTTTAGTAAAATCTGTTTTAAGGGAGGACTGAAGCAAGGATTCTGTGGTTTGGCTGAATTAATGGAGCTCATAGGGTCTTTTTTATTTGGCATGCGTGAATCTCCTTCCGTTTCTTTTGCCATTCTTTGGATCAGCTCCCCAGATTTAGTGAGGACTATGATTCCAGAACACGCGTTAACGCTTCATCTAATGTGGATCCTGCACTTCCTTGAGTTGTCTGTTAATTTCAGCTGGTGTCTCTTGACTGTAAACTCTTTGTATTTCCCTGCATGATTATGCAAAACCTGTCACTATTTCTCTATAGGCCTTTTCTCTCTTTATTGGTGGGAATGTACCTAGTTCAGTGTGGTCACCTTATTAATTACAGTGATTTGTAAATAGGTAGAAAGCAGCTTGTAAATCAGCTATTGTTGTCCTATGCAAGTATTGAAGAAGTATGTGGATGATTGCAAGACATCTGTTTATTTTACTGATACTTCCCTTTGGAAGTACCTATTTTCAGTTGGGGTTTTTTTTCACAATCTGACTGTTCAGGATGAAATATTACATGCTGAGTGTCTGCTCTGTACTTAGAGAAATGTCAAAAATGAACCTGTCTTGTTCTCCCTTTAGGAAAAGCAAGGTGAGGATGGAATGTTATTTTGCCTATGCTATGTCCAGTACAGCCTTTTCTTTTGAATCTCACCAGCCTGTAGGCTGGCAGCTTCCCTAGTGTGTGTATATCCAGTAATTTCAGGAGTGCAAGGCCTGAACATGATCACAAGCTCTGTTTGTAGATATGGAAAGTCTGAGGCACAGTCTTCAAGAACTTTGCTAGGCCAAATAAACACCCTTTCCTCTCCCTTTACCTGTAGCCTCTGCCAGAAGCATGAAAACTGTAGTATCATCTGTCCTCGGCAACATGTAGATTTGGAAGCACTGAGAACTGACTCTTGATGCTAATCAGATTTTAACCTTAACTTTGGTTCCTATGCAAGACCAATTCTTATCTCACTCAATCCCTGTGTTAACCAGGAGACCAAACACTGAATAATGTCTACTTCTGTCAAATTACTGTGATGCTGTGGTAAGTAGGAGGAAGCTGGCCCTTTCTGATAAATTGTTAGGAGTCTGGGAGCTTTTTCCCAGTATCACAGCCTGACACCATGTTCATACGGCAAGTGGAGCTTTTGTAAATGCTTTAGGCACAGTGTTTGTGGTAGAGCTTCTCAGAGGCCATAACTGCAAGGCAGGGAAAACATAAATGCATCTCTTGAGGGCCCATGGACTTGTGGATGTCAAGTTTGTCTGAATGATTTCTAACCCAATCCTCCTCAACCACGAGAAAGACTTCCTTTCTCCAGGCCTTCTCCCTGGTCTCCTGGATCAGGGGTTCCTGAGGGCTGGCATTGGCATTGAAGACCTCTGCATCCTCTGTCACCATGGTCCCTGCTCCATTCAGTAGCTGGCCCACATTTTCCCTAGTTTTTCTATTAATGTATTTGAAGAAGCCCTTCTTGTTGTCTTTGATATTCTTAGCCAGATATAATTCCAAATGGGCCTTGGCTATCTTAGTTGCATTTGTGTCTACTCTGACAATGCCCCTATATTCCAAAGCTGCCTGTCCCTGCTTCCATCTCCTGTCTCCTGCTTGTCTCTGACTTTTCACAGAAGTTCGACGTTATCCATGCAGGTCTCCTGTCCCCTTTGCTCAGTTTCTTGCTTGTGGGGATGTACTGTTCTTGAGCCTGGAGGAAGTGATCCTTGAATATTAACCAGCTCTCAAGGACCCTTCTTCCTTTTAGGGTCCATTCCCATGGGATTCTCCCAAGAAGGCCCCTAAAGAGTCCAAAGTTAGCTCTCCTGAAGTCCAGGGTTATGATCTTATTGCCCTGCTTCGTCCTCGCATGATACTGAACTCCCAAGATTTCATGGTCGCTGTAGCCCAGGTTCCCCCAACTTTCACATCACCAGCCGGTCCTTCCTTGTTTATTAGTATAATGTCCAGCAGCACACCTTTTCTTGCTGGTTCCTGCATCAACTATATCAGAAAGTTAGCAGTGCTTTCTAGGAATCTCCTACATTGTTTGTTTCTTCAGCAGATGTCTGCCTTCAGCAGATGTCAGGGTGATTGAAGTCTCCCATGAGAACCAGAGCCTGTGATTGTGAGGCTGCTCCTTGACTCACTCATCATCCACCCCGAGACAAAGTTCCAGACATTTCAGGTGCTCTCTCACATAAAGGACAACTCCACTACCTTGCCTTCCTGGCCTGTTTTTCCTAGAACACATGTAGCCATTCATGACAACATTCCAGTCACACCAGCTATGCCACCATGTCTCTGGAATTGCAGCCAGATCAAAACCCAGTGACTGCACATGGATTTCTAATTCTTCCTGTCCATTTCCCATACTATGTGCACTGGTATACATTTGGTTTCCTACCCATGCCCTGCATCTCCCAGTACTTTGACAGACAGCATTCAAACAGCAGAGAAGGTGCTGGAGCACAGTGTCTGATTCCTGCTGGGGACTCCTAGAAGTAGTGTGAGTCACTGAGGCTACACTATGCGCACATCAGCACAGTTTGCCCTAGGCTTCAGTTCTGGACCATTGCTTAGGAGTCATCGGAGGACAGAGTTGGGGGAAAGTCTGTCAGACTTTCAGAGCTTCAGACAGAAGCTAATTTTTCCTTGGGCAGTGTGGTTTTGTGGGATAAATCCAGCATTGTCTGTAAGGCTTAATTTTTCCACTGTGGTTTAACTTTACATGGATATGACAAATGCTGAGGAACCTCAGCTTGGTCTAGATCAAAATCCTGACTTCCAGGCCCTGTCCGGCATACCTGGGCAAACCAGCATCAGCTCAGGACAGAATGTACCCATTTCAGACTGGCAGGTCAGTGCAAGAGCTGTGAGGGACCTTGTCAGGACATTATCTTGTTGGAATGTTTAGTGAGCATGAATAGAAAACAGTCCTGTTTCTGCCACAGACTACAATGTTCCCTTTCCTGAATGAGAGCCTGAGCAGGCTTCATCTTTCTTTTAACGTGCAGCACAACTGAGATGCATGTATGTACGTCCCTACCACAATTCCGCCCCCACAGAAGACATACATACACATTCAGGAGCACAGAGACCTCCCTGGTGAGTCATAGTGTTCATGCTGCCTCTGTCACAGAGAGCTGCATAATCTTAATTCCTTTCATCAAGTGCCATCATAAAAGTTTATCATTTTATTGTCATAGCTCTGTTCCTTTAGGAGGCAGTTCCAGAGCTTCCCTTCTCTGACAGTTACAAATCACCCTCTAGATTCCAGCTTCAAATAATTCACAGTCACTTTATATTCTTTGTTTGCAAGCCAAAGTTTCTCTTTAACCTAAATAGTTCCCGCCCCTCTCTGGTACTTTCCCTCTCATATTTACAGTCTGATTTCTCAAAGGAAACAAAGCTTGTGCAGTCATGCTGTCTGGCTGGCAATCTCAGCTGTCCTCAAATCATTTGTAAGCTGTTGGCCAGTTTCAACCAGTGCTGGCAAGGGAGCAGTGGTTAGAAACACAGGCAGTCCCTCCAAGTTGGGTGATAGTTGCTGACTGGGTGCAAAACAGAGATTCAGTATAATGCAGTCGTTGGTTTAAAGGCAGTGATAACTCAGCCCTTCTCCTTAATCAGAGACAACAGAAAGCTAGCTGGTTGTGTACTGGTGTCTGTTTGCTCTGTCTACCAAACCTGAGAAAAAAATTGGGATATTGCTGGCAAGAGGGAATAGGGCTTGCTGAAGAATATAGGATGGGGGGATTAAGCAGTTTAAAGCCACAGTCTACAGTAAACAAGGTTCCAGTAGTTGTGGAATTCTTTAGTTATAGAAGGTAGTCATGATTTAAATATGCACAGGGATATTGATATAATCCAGGAAAGGAAGAAACAGATCATCAGAGAAAACCTTGGGTCACTGCAGTTCTTCCCTGTGCCAGAGGACCAGCACAGCACATCCACAACACTCAGCTCACTTCAGCCCTCAGAACAGGACATAAATGACACATAGGTCTCCTGCTGGCCCTTCTACACAGGGGCACATTTCACCCAGTGAGACAGAGAGGATAATTGAGATGATTGGTCCTTTACAGATCTGCTAGCCAGGTCCATGGGCCAGGAAACTCATAAATTGCCAGACTTGTGGGTGCAAATCAGCCTTTAGGCACTTGATTAAAGGCACCATCTCAACTTATCACCTTGCTTTGGGTCCATTTTAAGCTACAGGCCTCTGAGCTGAGGCACCTCTAAGGTCTTGTCATGTCCCCTACGTCAAGTCAGCATTTTCAGAGCAAAGGCACCCCTGTGGCCATTGCAAAGAGGTGCTGGTGATCCATTGCTGAGAGATGTGCTCATGAAGTGCTGGGAAGGCTTCCTGTTTTGCCCAGTTGTGTCTGGCCTGAAGCTCCCTGGGAGCCAGATCCGACTCCACATCAGACATGTGTTTCTGTAACTGATGTGACACCTGTCTTGTATAGTACTGTGGTACATTTTTAAACAAATAGGCTATTGAGAGAAATCACAAGAATAAAACTCCAAAGGCATCTGCTTTCATGTTTCAGCATATATTGGTTTACTTGGATGGATTAAACAGATAGGAGGGAGGAAGACAGAAATCTGCCTGCTGAAGATGCCCGTCTGAAGGTGACCTACCAGTTGTGTTTTCTGGTGTTGTCATCACCCTTATTGCTAAGCATGCCATCACCACAGATCTTTGCCAGTTAAAGCCAGAGAACACTTAACATCCTAGTAGTTTGACTGATTTAGTGGTTCTATGTAATGAGGGGGACCCATGAAAACAGCTTGCTGTGAAGAAATTCTTCACATTAGCTGCAAAGTGGGACCCTCTGAAGATTTCTTCTTTTTTACTGGGCTTAAGTGCTTAGTGCCAGAGGGATTTGACTCATTATCAAAACACGATGTCCCCACTGCAAGAACTGGGAGCTGCAAAATCTGATATCCCTGTAAGGGGGTAAATAGTCTTGTCCTAGTATGGAGAGTTGAGGCATTGAGGGAGTGATTTGTCTCAGATTTATTAGGGAGCATGGAGCAGTTTGGGGACCTGAAGCCAGGCAGCAGAAACTGCACAGGGTTCTCTGACTGGCCACTTTAGCTCCTTTGCAGCTGCTTTGTGTTTCTGCAGTGGAAGAAGCCACAATAATGTACCCCCATGTATCCTTCCCTTTCTCTTATCTCAGTATCAGTCACTTTAAGTTTACCTACAATAACAGCCAACAGGACTGTGCTAAGCAGTATGCCAGTGAAGGCTCTACAAGTGCCATTTAGCAAAATGAAGAGACAACCCCCAAAATTCCATGGCTTTCTGTACAGTAAAGAGTGTAAATTCATATTGTATATTAATAACAGAGATAAATAAAATCCAACCTAGCACTTGAATTAAAGACCTCATATTTAACCCAGAGAAAGAATAAGATGCATGGGTGGCACTCTTTGAGTAATTAAAACCTCCTGGTACAATGAAAGCAGGTACAGCCTTGGCCAGAAACACCTTCTCATGCACCTGAAAAGCTTAATACTGGTGAGCACAATCCTGTGCTCCTGCTCAGAAAGAAGTCTGGAAGTGGTGTCACTTATGTGTGCACCCTGCACCCAGCCGTCCCTGCCTACTCATAATTGCTGGCCAGCAGCATATCATTCCTGGGGAGGACAGTCCGTGGTGGAACCTGAGTTCTGCCAGGTGAAGGAACTGCTTTGACATGGGGGTCAAGATGAAGTTCAAGATGGGGGTAACACTCAGGACAGCATGGCCAGGCCTTTGCGGAGTTCACCTCCAGGCACTGTCATATGCCTGTGGTGCAGCTAAGGTGACACACAAAAAATGTAGGCTCCTAGCATCTGTAAAGGAGACTAGCACCATCAAGGGACAGCAGGGTACTTGTTCTGCCAGAAACACAGAACACAGGGGAGAAGCACCATAAATCAGAAAGCAGTGATTGCAGTTGTAGGTTTCCAGATGTTGTTTTCTGCATTGCCCATTAGTAGATGACATTAAAGAGAGAGAGCAGTAGAGAGCTCTGACTTCAGTTTAATTAATTTTGTCAGTCCCCTTTCACAGGACACTCTGTGATCTGTTCTGTGAGCTGCTGTTATGACTGTATGGCAGGAGGGGCAAAACACCTCAGGATTTCGACCTGTGCCTGAGCTGGCTGGTTCTGGGTTTTCTGCATGAAATCTTAAGAGTACTGAGCTGTTTCCATCTTTTCCTTGTGGCTGGTCCAGCAGAAATACGGACATCACTCAAACCAGCCTAGAACAGGCTGTCCAAGGACTATCCAGTCCTGGCAAGCAAGGAGTTCTTTGAGGTTTTCAGGCAAAAGCCACCTCTCTTATCTCCCAGTATAAAAACTTTCTCCTTTGTATTTCACCACCACTTTGTAAAATAGAAAGAGAGCAGCATAGTATATTTACATATGCTGTGTTAGCATACTAAACATAGAGATTGGCTTGGTTTGCTTTCTTACACTTCAGTGCAAGTGGGAAGGAGTCACAGCAGGAGGCAAAATTACCCTGGTTCCCTTGTCCTGCACCCTGATGGAGTGTGTGTATAGTATATAGTAAGTTACCTCCAATTCCTTTTAGGTTAGGATTTTAAACAAGAAGATCGATTTTAGCGATATTCAATCCCGCTGTGGTTCCAGAGATAACATCAAACATTCTGCTGGGGGAGGAAATGTAAGTAGTATGGACACCCTGTGAACAGGCATCTCCAATGTGGTGACCTGCCTAGGCACAACCAGACCCCTCTGTCTCCTTTCCTCTGAGCACTACTTTCCTTCTTGCTATTGTTTCACGTGAGTCTGGTCGGGTAGTCCTGTGAGCCCTGTGTATGCAATGGTAGCTTCCTGATCTTTCTGCATAGAGCACAACACATTTCCAGAACTTGGATGGGCAAAGGAAATGAGAATAGAAGAATGATCTCTGAACGGCCAAGAGTGCTGACAGTAAAAGTCCAGTGTGAGCCAAAATGATTCAGTGCCTTTCATGGGAGTGGCCCAAGAAAGTAATTTCCAAACACAGACTACAGCTCACAGTGAGACTGCAGCCTCACAGCTGGGCATCTTCCAGTGCCTCAGTCCTTCCTCAGCTAACTGTTCAGTTATATGCATCCATCAGAGAGAAAGAAGTAAAATAAAACGTAAGAACAAAGAAAGAGGGTGCGATGGGCCAGCATGCTGAGTGCTAATGCCACAGCATTATTCCAGTGTGACAAATTGAGGTTGCTCAGGGTTTGACCAGACACCTCTCAGTTCACTGGAACAGCTTTAGGAAGAGCTTAAGGCAGCTATGACCCTCCTGATGGAAATGCTCTCCTCTGAGATGGAAGAGCTGATGGTGTGGGCATGTCTGATCCAAACAGATTCAGTACAGCCGCCAGTGCTGGCTTAACTCATTGCTGTGATGTGAGCAAACCAATGGCATTGTAGTTACCTGGAGGGGCTGCCACCTGCTACTGTGGTCACTGTGACTGTGGGCTGCATCTGGAAGGTGTTTGGGAGTGTAGCAAGGCAGCAGTGTGGCTCTGTGGCTGTTCCCGAGCTGGGCTCAGCACAATCATGGCAATGCGGCCAATGGTAGGGCAGGGAGCAGGAGGGGGAAGGAGGGTGCCTGTGCTGCTGCTGGACTGAGTGTAGCAGTGCTGCCACTCTTGGGTAAGCACCATCAAGCCAGCTGGCTGAACACCAACCAGCTCAGGTACAGCTGCAGAAGTCACACGACCCTCCATAGTGGACTGACATGAATACATACCGTATATGAATGCAAAAAAGTACAAAACAGATAGTAGAGAGGAAAAAAAGTTGCCACAATGCACATTCAAGATCAGAAGCAAACAGATGGGTCCTGCTGCATGCACGGCTTGGCAGCATCCACCCCGAGAGGAGGCTCAGAAACGTGTTAGAAAGAACTCACAAGCTAATCTGCTTTGTCTTTCTCTTTGTTCTGCTGATAGTAAAGCTTAACCCAGCTCTGTCATTCCCTACGTGGGAAGGAAGCTTGCTGTATTAATCCAGGTGTTTCCTCCTTTGTGGCATGGTCTGTTTTCTACTAACCATCTCTCTTTTTCCAGTGGTTTGTAGAGGCTTGGGCTCTTCCTCTGCAGGGCTTGGATTTTAATTTATTTGACTCTCTTCATGCCTGTAATTTGTGTGTGCATGCTTTTGACAGGTACAAATTGTAACCAAGAAGATTGACTTGAGTCATGTAACTTCCAAGTGTGGCTCACTCAAGAATATCCACCACAAGCCAGGTATTGTAGGAATTTCTGAGATGTGGGACAAAGCAAAGACCTAATCCTGTTATGTGAAAGAGAAATCATGGATGATACCATTCTCTTTTATAGTCTAAGAGAAAGTAAATACACTTTGCAAAGAAAAATAATAGTCTTACCTCGACTAGATATATAAAGGCATAAAGATATGGGGCCACCTGCTTTAGAGAGGAGATTAAAGAAATAATGCAGAAGGATGCTGCTGTGGCATAATGTTAGTCTGATAAGATACTGAAATGCAGACTGAAGTCAGCAAAATACTTAAGCATGTGCTTAAATCCCATGAAAATCAGTAGGGCTACAGCACCTGCTTACAGTTTGAATATGTGTTGAAGATTTTATGTTTTACTAAACATGCAGCATTGTATTCTTTGCTTCTCTAAAACCATTAGAACTCAACTAAAAGGGAAGTAACGTGAGAGCATCCATGTACATCAAGTCAAACTTTCTCGTGAGACATTCCAGCCTCTTACTCGGTATTTCCTTTTCCTGCGCAGGAGGCGGGCGTGTGAAAATCGAGAGCGTGAAACTGGATTTCAAAGAAAAAGCTCAGGCTAAAGTTGGTTCACTGGAAAATGCTCACCACGTACCTGGCGGTGGTAACGTCAAGGTAAGAGGGCAGCCATCGGAGAAAAGGCCACCACTGTACCCCTCACCCAGTGAAATTATCAGAGCTGTGAATTCAGTGATGGCTCTGAATTGAGTAGGAAACATCTGTTTGTTCTCCTTCAAGCGCACTCACATGCTGTTTGTTCCCTTTGGAATTTGGAATGACCAGTCTCACATCCACATCTAAGCTGAGAGTGAATCTTAAAGTGCAAAATCCTGTAGCTTGTATACTGGCTTTCCCTATAAAGATGAACCTTGTCTGGGACTGTTGTACAGTGTGATCTAGTAAGTTTGTAGTATGTATCAGGGCTGCTTTGTGAAACAGGAGGAAAACATCCTGAAAGTAAGATTACTCCCACAGACATTTGAAAATATATATTTCAGAAACAAAGCATAATGCCCATAAAATGTATATTAAATTCATAGAACTAGGGACAATGGTATTGCTCATTAAGTATCCAACCATCGGAGACAGAAATAGCAAGAGAATGTAACATAGTAAGCTAGTATATATTAAGCAAGGTGAAAAAATCTTCAGTTTCAATTATTCTAACGAGTGAAGAAGCCTCAGTCATTGTAAGAGTTCTTAAAAGTAAACAAAGTAAGACCCAAATGATGATCTATAACAAGATAATTTGGTGAATATATAATGTGTTAAATTCTTTGCTTTCCTGGAGCAGATTGACAGCCAGAAGCTAAACTTCAGAGAGCACGCTAAAGCCCGTGTCGACCATGGGGCTGAGATCATCACACAGTCACCAGGCAGGTCCAGCGTGGCTTCACCACGCAGACTCAGCAACGTCTCATCCTCTGGAAGCATCAACCTGCTTGAGTCGCCCCAGCTTGCTACCCTCGCTGAAGATGTCACGGCAGCCCTTGCTAAGCAGGGCTTATGAATCTGCTGATTTCGCATTGTATGAAGTAATAATATCTAGGCATGAGCTCTTGGCAGGAATGGGCTCAGAGCAGGTGTTACATTCATCCTTTACCATGTCTAAAACAAAGTCACGTCCCAAGACTTGTAGTTACCATACAGTTAAAAAAACCAGAAAAAAATATAATTAAATAGATGCAGAAATTGGCCTGATCTCCATTTACAACAGGAAGACACTGGCTTTATATGGGTAATACAACTGCAGTATGTTACATTGGACAATTATTGTTGCTCTGCTCTGTCTTGCATGGAGTACCGTACTATGATGAAATGCATTTTTACCTTTCATGTGCCTGAAGGCCATCCACCTCTTTCTGAAGAGCCTTGTTAATATCCCAAGTTGCTCATTTCACTATTCTGTTGATAGCTGGGGAAATGAAAGAAATTGCCCATTGTAAGTTATGACAGGTTAAATGAACAGTTTGCATAGCAGAAGGAAGGGCATATAGAGAAATTCAAGTTTAATTAAAAAAAAAAAAAAGGTGTTATTTTGTATAAATGAGTAGAACAAAAGTTGAATTAAGTTATTAACATTTTTGGGGGGCCTGGTTAATTATGTCAGTGTATAGCTGAAAAGCCAATAAATTATTTAACTAATAACTAAAAGTAGTAGTTGAAAACATTCAAACCATGCTTGGGGAAGTGCCGTAATAAAGCTGTTGAAAGCAGCACTTCCACCCCAACAGACTTGTGTCTGATTAGAAAGTTGGTTAAGCGGCTAGATTTGTGTATGCACCACCGGTTTCACATCCTTTCCATCTGTTTGATACAGTATTATAGATATATATATATTTCTCTGTGGCCATTTGTGATACGCCCTCCTCATATACTTGAATATTCTACTTTATTCACAGTATCTGTGTCTCTTGCACCCTTTGGTGTTGCAATTTTAGGTATGTAAAAGTAGATGTTAGCAGGGGTTTTTTTCCCTATTCGTAAGAATACATTTAAAAAAAGATGAAAATTTTAGCATGAAGTTGCTTTCTGTAACAACTAAAAGCCGTGACCCTGTTTTAGTGCCAGATGCAAGTCTCTTCTGTGATGCTAGAAAAAGGATTCCTTCCTTCTTCCCTTCTCTCCCTTTCTTCACAAAGGTATGATTTTTGTGGGGTCCGGATGTTTGTAAAAGGGTCTCTAAAGATGGCTGAGTTTGGATTCTGAATTAAAAAAAAAAAAATCCACAATAGTTTGGTTCTGGGTTGTTTGGGGTTTTTTTCCTTTCATGTTTTATTTTTTATTTTGGTTGGTTGGTCTTGTTTTGTTTTTTGGTTTGTTTTTTTTTTTAACTCCTGTAGTAACAGTGAATGTTAGATTTATTTATCTTTTTCTTTTGCTAAAGTTGAAACACAGAAAAAAAGTATTAATGTGTTTTTTTTCCACTCCTTTAGTGATGACTTAGGCACTCAGATAACAGTGATAAACATAACAGAAATGCCTGTAAGTTGTATGTGGATAAATAAAATGAGCCCCTTAGACTGGGTTGCCATAGTGGTTCATCAATAAATAGGGCATCTTAAAACCTACGCAAAGTGGGAACATAATGACTATAAAAAGTATAAGGAAAAGTGTGCATAAAAGATGGAAGGCAGAAATACATAAGCAAGCGAACCAACTGAGTTACCTGTGGGAAGTCCGACACTATCTTATGGACACTAAGAGAACACTGAAGGTAATATGGTAGTATTATGCATCAGCAGATAACCACCTGCTGGTAATATATGTACAGTAGACATATGGAATGACCAGTTTACATTCTTGCAGATTGTTTATCTTTTCCTTTTAAAATCTCTCAACGAAACTTTGCACTGTCAGTTGAGCTATACTCGATACATGTATTAGGTTAACATTGTGTGTTGGAAGCTTTTGATCTGTTCTTTTTCATTCTTAATTTGTATGTGTGCGTGTATGTGTGTGTTGGGCTTTGATCTGAAAAGACTCATAGAGATTTTTATGTCTGTGGAGAAGGATTCTAATAATTAATAGCACAGGATTCCCCACCATTAAATTCAGGTAGTAAATGCAGTTACTAGACAGTAAGTGTTCAGTGGGCCAAAGGGGGATTTTGGCTAAGCTGTCACAGTAGCACAAACACAGAACAAAAAAGCTTACATCTCTAAAAATTTTACTGAAGATGAACTCCTAACAGCCCCACACATGACACTGCTGCTCTGCAAAAAGCTTTTTCACACTGTAAAGTACCTAATACTGCTTGTAAGTCAGTTGTTTTATACAAAGGACAGGGAGTTTAGAACTATGCTAAGTGCATCTGGATTTCTGCCTTGTATTTCTTATACTTTTGGTTAGAGTAATACTACAACTTTCATGGAAACGGTGTCAAGGGAGGTACATTAAAAGCCTCTTCCCCTTTTTACTGGAAAAAAACAAGAAAGACGGAAAAGTAAAACAACAGCATAGCACATTGCTCTGATCATACTGTCAATTACTATAAATTAACCTTGAGTGGGGGTTTTTTTATGCCTTTGGCCAATGTGGGAAAGAAACTACAGTAATACTGAATCTCAGCTTCCCTGAAGCTGAACACTAGCTAGTGAGAACAGTGTTAACTAGGAAGTCAAAGGTTTTTTATTACACTTTAAAATGGACAAATTCTAGAAAATGAAGCTTAGTTAATCCACCTATGAGTCCAAAGTTAGAGCGGTGTAACACTCGAAGTCATTTATTTCGTGCATTAAAATGAGCTTTCTTGTCTTGATTTGAGCAAAGATCTTTGTAATCATACTTCCATAGAACGCTAGAACACTGTGGAGTCAGATGAAAAGGAATCAAGAGTTTTGTGCTGTTAAATAAATAAATAAAACCCCAAAGTTATGTTACATGACTCTAGATGTTCACTGAAATGCTCATACTAATCTTCTCAAGAAGAGTGTTGGTTTTTAAAACAACAGTTTGTAAATACGTAGTGCCCACTAAAGAAGATAGGGCCAGCTTCCTGGAGCCCGCATCCGTTGTGTTTCTTTTCCACAGGCATGTTGAGCCAGCAGGTATGCTGGGTGCCTAAGACCCAACCCTGTAACAAAGCAGAGATAATCCAGATGAAAGGAATGGTGAAATCTTGTTTGGATAGATAGGGAAGAGCCCCAAATTAACAATGCATCAAGTTGTAGAGACAAAAGTGCTTCTGCCCCATCTGCAGAGTTCTGTTTCTATGTAACCACAAGCAGAAAGAAATCAAAATTGAGCAAAACTCCGTCCAGCAACTGTTAAGGAAAAACTGATACTGATGAGGGACATTGTACGCCCACAAGGGCTATGTATATTTTCACTGTATGGCAGTAAATGGTACTATCCATTCAACACGCTGATAAGGTACAGTGGTAACCTCATCATGACTGCTTACAGACCTAAGTTTGCCTATATGCACGACCCAAAGGGAGTCGAAAGGCAGCCTGTGTGGACTACCACACGTGAGCAGAAGTTTTTTCCATGCTGGACCAAATACCGTTTGAAACCCAAGTACAAATATCCCTTCAAAGGCAAATGCCTTGAAGAGTAGATCACGTTTGCAATGAAAATCAACGCAGGTAGATTTCTAGCCTAGGTGTCTGTTGAGTTCATTGATTGCTAAAGCAACTCCCTCTGTAACTCCAGCAATTCCCACTGCAGGAAGGTAAACTAGTTTCACACTTGGAAAAGTCAAGCACATAAAAGCCACTTCAACTTTAGCAAAGAGAAAAAGCCAACAAATAATCATGCTGTATGCTGGGATGTCAAGGAATACAGTCTGCTGTTACAAACCTGTGTTTTTCTGGTAATTCTAGAGCCTGTTACCATAAGAGGCATTTCTTGAATGGCTGGTGGTAGGTAGTTCATGTTTTTCAATCCGATTTGCAATTGTATTTGTTGCTGTATAGTGATTGTTTTGCAAAATAAAATCGCTTGTCATCTAAACGCTTGTGTTGGTTTCCAGTGTTTGTGGTGCAGCTCCTCCTGTGTTCAACCACTGTGCGCTGTTGTGCTGCATGGAAACAAGTTATGGTGCACCCATGCCATTGTGGTCAGCCTTATCAGGAGACTCAGAGAGGATTAAGTCCCTTTTCCTCAGTTAACCTCTGTTACTTCTTGCCAAAGGAATCAGTTTTTACAGCTAGTGCTCTCTCCTGCGGGGTGTATTGCCTTGCTTTATGTGAACACAGGATCCTGCCCTTCATCCTGCGGTCCCACCCTACAGGTGAGGTTCAGCATTATCCTGCAGCGACCCACTGGGCCCTCCCGGCAGAAAGACCCACCAATGCGCCGGCATCCCCTCCCTTGCCACGGTGCTCCCTTCAGCGCAGGGGTGTGGGAGGGCGTCGCCAATACCCGGAGCCATCCCTCTGTCCAAACTGGGTGTGGGTGTGTCCCGGTTCTGGATTACGGTTCCACCACTTCTCCCGCCTGGCCGCTCTCCACCGTCAGGCAGCAACCTCTGGCCCTGACGGGCGGTGGGGCTGGTATTTTAGGGCTGAGAGCCCCATTCCCTGGTGCTGCCCTCGTCGGGAAAATGGCGGCCGCTGCTTCACCTCACGCCCGGCGGGGGGCGCGGTCTCCCGCAAGGCCGCTAACGGTCTCCAGGCGGCCGTTGGGTTTGGCGCCATGAGGGGCCCGCGCTCCCGCTCCCCCCTCTCCTCACAGCGCGGGGTGCGGCCTCGGCCCTCGCCCCCGTGAGGGGCTCGGCGCGGCGGTGTTGGGGGTGGTGCGGCTGAGCGGGCTGCGTTAGCCCTCCCGGCCCGTCGGCAAGGTGCGGTTTTTGCGTGGTGCTGCGATATTCATAAATAAATGCAGTCAGAGCACCTGAAGGAGTAATGAAGTGCTGTTAATTATCCATTAGAAGCACCCTCCTAAGGGTGCTTAGGCACAAGGCAGAACTAATGTATCATCTGTTAAAAAGATTGAGAGGTTTGAGAGCAATAAGAGTGAATCCTGATTTAAGTATTCACAGCTAGAGCAACGGTTTAGGGCAGCAGGTAAGAACCTGTTTCCTCCTTTCCAGGTGAAGGAAGAAGAGCTAATATCGTTATGATTGTTGTGTCTTACTAGCAGCATGTGGTAGGAGATGTATTTTACAGTTTGCTAGCAGGCTGTGGTGGTGGAGCACTGAGGTGAGTACAAGCTGTGAATAAAATCTTAGTTACAGTGTTGATGACAGTGCGGGAAGCGCAGGAATCCTGCTGCAATGTTTGCTGGGTGTAGAGAGGGTCTGACCTTCCTCTGCCTGTCGTGCTTCATGGGGTATTCCTTGCATTGTACAGGAATGTGGTAGAAGAGGCAGGTGGGTAGTTCAAAGTACGGATCAGAGCAGAGTTGCAGGCAGAAGGCCTTTCGCTTGGTGCTGTGTGGCCAAGCTGAAGTCCCAGTTGCTGCTTCAAAGATAAAAGGCTCTCTGATGGTGGGGCTCCCAAACCTGGCTTGTATAAGCACCCTTGGAAGGAGAAATATGTGGTTGGATGCAGTTCTCAGCTCTGTTCTGAGCAGTGGAGAGGAACACGTTTGGTAACTTGGTGCAACAAGAGATTCCCACTTTGTTCTCCAGGAAGAAGGGAAAAGGTGGTTGGGTGAGGTGGAGTTTGGGGGGAGATTTGTTGTGTTTATCCTTTTCCCAAAAGGAAGTAAAAGGTTTGCAGCTAATAACGAAAGCAGTCACATCCCAGGGCTTGGAGAGCCCTCATCCAAGGGTTGGTATGATAACTTGGCAATGAAAGCTGGATTTCATTCCCCCCCAAGTCCTGCTCAGATACTCCCTATGTTATCGTGTACGATTTTGTTACATCTCTCTTTGCTTTACCTAGTTGGAGCATAACCTGATATGTACTTAAACGCAATTAGATGGCTCTATGAATATGATTTGTTGCTTGGATGTTATGTAAAGGCAGTAACTCTCTAGTGACTGCAGATCCTCCTCTATGGAGGATCTGTGTTCCTGCTCTGTTTTGAAATAGGATTCTCAGATGTGTGAGTACTCCTACTGATTCCAGCAGAATGTGGCCTAGGCATTAAATATATGATTGTCCTTATGAAATCTGATCCAGCTGGACTATAGTCTGCTCCCTCCCAAATTCATGTAGCAACAGCAGCAAGCCTGGTAGGTTTAGGGGTTCATTTATCCTTGTTTCTGAACTCATTGCTAACAGTGCTGGCAGGAAGACTGTTGAATGAGACATCTGAAGAACCTTAGTTGAAGTGGTTTTGTGACGAGTTTAAAAGTCCTTAAAGAAAAAACAAAGCTTTCCTGGGTTACTTTAATTTTTACAAAACAGCTAGGAAGGAGAGAATCAGACCCTTGTTTTGAAATCCCCTGAATTCCTCCCTTGTGTAGCTCATGATAGTGCAAAGAGGATGTATACAGTTCCCGGGCTGAAACAGCAGCCTTTGATCTGTTCTTTATACTGATGTGAATAACAAAGTATACAATACTGCTAATGAAGTAGCTCTCTGACCTCCCCCTCTGTTGAGGTTCTGTGTTCTAGTGTAGTTATTTAACAAGGTCCAAAGACTTCCTAGGAAGATAAATTGATAAATGAAGGAATAACTTTTGCTTCTACCTGACAGACCCATACAAGAAAGGGTAAAATGAGTGGTATCCATCAGTGCTGGTTTTCTGTGACTGGTTGTCCCAAGAAAGGGTCTTCAGCATAGGTCCTTAAAGCCAAGCTTACGAAACACTAAGCTCTCAGGAGTGTGCCAAACAATTGTCTTTGTTCTCTGCTCTGGGCTGTACATTTAGGAGCTGTTTACAGCCTTGCTCTTGGAAAGTCTGCTACACAACAGAATGCCTCAATATACTCCTGAGAGTTTGGATTCTGGTTTTCTGTCTACAAAAGTAACAAATTAAAGGTATGAATGCTTAATACTCTGTGTGGCAGGGATTGAGGCTGGGGACTTGGAAAATGGCATGAAAACAAGTGCAAGACAGTGAAGTTCCCTGCTCTGGGCACTTCTGTGTGGAGTGGGGGCTTCATGGTCAGGTTCTGCTCAGTGTTCTCACTCTGTGGCATGTTGCCAACTTTGACTGTTTCTGGATGAAAACTGAATCCTACCATGATGGTTGTGTAAACAGAACTGTGTGATGAAAAAAACAGTGATCAAGCAGAATCATGTGAGATGTCAGACTGATGCTGCCTGTAGTAAGAGAAGAAATGGAACAATAGTGTCATGGCCATCCTTTGTGCCCAGGCAGTTGGGAGGGCTGGGAATTGCTGGAGTACAGCAGAGCTAATGACACCATCTCCACTGTTCCTCATGCCCACTTCCTGAAATCAGTGACAACTTGCACTAGTCTTGCTCTTTGTGTAGGCAGACAGACCTGTGTTTCTGTGGCAGTCAAGATGCCAGTGACACCAGGAGACCTAGTGAACAGAGCACAGTGAACCCAGGACACCTAGTGAACAGAGGACAGTGTGGGTTTGGGACAGCTTGCTGTTATCCTGCTATAATCTCCTCTAAGAATTTGCTTGCTTCCTCTCTGTGCTGTAACAGAAAGCGGGGGACTGATTTGGTGGATTTTATCTTTGCAGCATCCACTGCAGTGTTATTGTCCTGGGTTTCAGCAGTAGCAGTTCTTTTTCTCCTTAGTAGCTGGTGCTACTAAGGATTAAGGACTTTCTGAGTCTCATGCTCTGCCAGGGAGGAGCGGAAGCTGGGAGGAAGCAGAGACAGGACACCTGACCCTAACTAACCAAAGGGATATTCCATAACACAACACATCATGCCCAGTATTTAGGTACAGTCAGATGCTGACTGCATATCTGAAAGCCTCCAGTGCAAGCACAGTTCAGTATGGAGATAAGTAAAATCTTCCAGGCTGTAAAGTTCCTTGTTTTCTTACATGTGTAATTTCCAGTTTGCAAACTTTCACTTACATAGGTACAGACCATTTCAACTTTGGGGGGGGGGGGTGGGGGGTGGTGTCTGTGGAGTCTCGAAAACAAGGCAAGAACAAAATTGGTCTCTAGACACCATCAAACTAATATAAACCACTTGTGCTACCTCCTGGGTTTAATGCTGGTCACAGCCTGGCTGGAGTGGAGAATCTGCACCTTTGGGGTTGCGTTCTTTAGGGCAGTGCCAGCTGTTGATAATCTTTTCTTTGCTCTCTGATTTGCTTTGCATCAGAGGTTCTTCAAACCTCTGTAACTTCAGACCTCTGTAACTTCAGACCTCTGTACAAACAGCTGCATGTTGTTGGAGAGCAGTATTCTGAACTCTAAATAAAATTAGGCTGCAGATATCTTGCTAACTGATCTTATGCTTTATTTAGTAATTCCATAACACATTAGAGGAGTGGAGAAAACAATTATTTAAAATGAAGTTTGTCATTCCTACTGCATTGTTGCACTTCTAGCTGTCTAGAGGCATCCTGGCAGGAACAGAATTTGACTAGAAATGCACTTTGCAGGTATGTGTTTTGATTAGTACAAAGCAGTAGCTATGCAGTTCCCTTTTGGTGTCTGTTGGGCTACTTGAGTTCTGCTTGCTGAAGGCTATGTGACAGGGGAAGATGCCGGCTATGCACAAAGAAAAGGTAAGGAAAGTAGTGCTGTACTTCCAAGCTATGTCTTCCTCTTAAAGAGTCCTTCAAGCATGTAGCAGAAAGCCAGGTAGTGGTACCAGCATATTGTCCTCCTGCTTTCTGAGTTACAGTTAATGCAGACAGGTGTGGAGCTAGAAAGCAGTTGCCTCATATGCCTCACTCCTGCTCCTCTTTGTGCTGAAGAGAGGAAGTTTGGATTCCCCTTTGGAGGCTCAGTGAAGTCCTGCTAGAGCTTCCAAAGTCTGCTTTTTAGGATGCCTGTGTTTGGGGCAGCAATAATGTTTACCTGGGTAAGTTTGAAACCGGTGAATGCCCTTGTTTTCCAACTAAACTTGGGGTTTGTGGAGCGTTGTGTTCTTGTTTTCATCCTTGGCTGTTTAGGCCTAAAAAGCTCCATTGGACTAACCACACCAAGTGCCTCTGGTGTCCCTGTAAAGCAGGAGAATTTGTAGGAGCTTTTGGCTACAGTGTGAGCAGGCTGCAGTGCTGTTTTGCTCTGGCATTTCCTGTTGTGTAGCAGAGCATGGGAATGATAAGAGTATGTTTATAGCAGCAAACAGGAAGCTATTGTAAGCAACTCATTCTTGAATGTAGCAATAAGCAGAGAGACATGTAAAAAAAAAAAAAAAAAAGGCAAACAAACCCCACATGTGAACTGTGCTTACCTCTTACTGAGAGGATGCAAGTGTGTGTTGTGGTTTAAGCCCAGACAGTAACTCAGAACCACACAGCTGCTTGCTCAATCCCCCGCTTCTTCTTCTCTCTGCCCCCAGAGGGATGGGGAGGAGAATTGAAAGAATGCAGCTTCCACAGGTTGAGATAAGAACAGACCAATAACGAAGGTATAACACAAAACCACTACTGCTGCCACCAATAGTAATAATAATGGTAAGGGAAATAACAAGGGAAGAGAATACAACCACTCACCACCCACCGACTGATACCCAGCCCAACCCAAGGGGTGATCTGGCCTTTCTGGGTAACTGCCCCCTATTTATATAGGGTGCATGACATGCTGTGGTATGGACTGCCTCTTTGGTCAGTTTGGGTCAGGTGTCCTGCCTCTGCTTCCTGCCAGCTTCCCCTCCTCCCTGGCAGAGCATGAGACTCAAAAAGTCCTTGGTCAGAGTAAACATTACTTATCAACAACTAAAAACATCAGTGTTATCAACATTGTTCCCAGGCTGAAAGTCAAAACCACAGCACTGCACCAGCCACCAAGAAGGAGAAAAATGACTGCTACTACTGAACCCAGGACATAACATGTTAAAGGACTGGAAAAAGGAATTACTTAAAAATAAGTTTATCACTCCTACTGTGTTTTCTTTCAGTTCTGACTGTCAGTAGGCAAGCTGTCAGGAATTAAAACTCAAATTTGCTTTCCTAACGAGAAGACTTTGTGCATGAAGTCCTGAATCCATTGAAGGGATGTGAAGTTCGGAAACATCTTCAATATATAACTTGCTTTTAGAAGTAATTTGTTTTACCCATCTTCTCTCTGTAGTTAGTTCTCATAGATTATTTTTGTGTGTGTGTCTGAACTCATTTAACTGAAGGAAAGAAAATAGTCATTTGAAATTTTCCTGTCTGAGCAAGTTCATTCTGTAAAAGGGCCTTACTTCTTGTGCCCCGGTAGAAAGTGACTGACAGCAAAAATCCCAGACTGACAGCAAAAATCCCAACCAGCCAAACATGACAAATAAACCCAACCAGTTTAGCATTTTAGCACTTGGGCAGATTAGTGATTTTAATTATTTAAACTTTTTGTTTGTAAACATATTGTTTAGGTTTTGCTTACAGATAAACTTCTGACTTAGTACTCCTTTTGTGCAGGAGGGGGATGTAGACCATGTAGGGTACTGTTCCCTATAAGTGGAGATCCAGAAAAGCATAAGGCACTGCAACAAAGGGTTGGGTTGGGCACCAGGAAAAACTTTATCCCATTGGGGACATGCAGATTATCAAAGTAGTGGCACTGGGTTTTCAGCAAACCTGTTTGTCAAAGTACCCACAATGAAGGAAATAGGTGGTGTTGATCAGTTCAGCAGCTGCTCCAGGAAGGAATTACCTCGGTCAGTCTTTTAAGTGCCTAATATTAAGTAGGAAGATTCAAAGACAGGAAGAAATATGGCATTGCCTTGTTGGAGCATCTCTCTCTGAACTTGCAATCTTTTTATATAAGCAATGGAATAGCACTTTTTTGTGTGTGTGTGAAAAATTAACTGATAAGGGTCTTTTGTTATATTCTGTTAATTATTTGTAGTAATATACTATCTTCTGATAGGTAGGAGAACTAATCTAACAGTGATGGAGAAGTATTTACAGCAAACATATCTTTATATTAGTCAAATCAGTCTGGTGTCTAGTTGGAAACACAAGTAAATCTGCTTTGTTGGTCACCATCCTCTTCCCCACTGTTTGTCTCAACTCTTGCTGTGTAAGAAAAGCCCAAGGAATAACTACCCAAATTTCCTGCCACCAATCTTTCCTTTCAGTTACTGGCTTCCTTTCTCTCCCCGCTGGTAAGATAAACGATTATCTCCCCACTTAACTGCCTTGCCCCATGCTGCATCCGACGCTTTGAGGACTTGCCGTTGTAGATCCCCAAGCAAGGGAACCTGGCCTTATAAACGACTAATGAACTCCCCACCACACCCGCCTTTTTCAGCCCTCTCGATTCTGCTCCTCTGCGGCTGTGGGGAAGCTTGACCAGGCTCCACGATTTACAGGAGAAGTGCATTTGAACTTCTCCCTGCCGCAAGCGGGAGGCGAGAGAGGAAGAGAGGTAGTAGCTCTCCTGACCCGCCCGTTGCTCGGCTGCTTTGCATCTTCCTCTCGCTGCGGGTTGGCGTGGCCTCGAAACTTTCCCGCGGTGAGCGCCGCGCCGGAGGGAGGGAAGAGGTAGAAGGAGCGCTGCTGCTCCGGTGCCGGGGGGAGCAGCCCCGCGTCCCTCCCCAGGAGCTGAAGTTTTGCGGAAGGACCGGGCCGGGCCGAGCAGGGGTGGTGCCGCCGCCTCCCGCGCCAGCCACCCGCCCGCCCTCCCCCGTCACCGCTTGCCGGCGCGGCGCTCCGTTCTGGAGCTGTCCACAGAGGGAGGTGCTGAAGGCAGGGAGGAAGCAGAGGGACGCGGACATCTTCGCTCCCCTAATTTCCTCCCTGCCTTCTGCAGCCATTTTGCACCAGCAAAGCTGAAGGGAGGTGTAAGAGGGGAGGGAGCGGGTGGGCTGCGGAGGATGAAGGGAAGAGGGTAAAGAGTTGCGGAGAGCGAAGAGGCAGCTATGGGAGATCCCGACTGGTACGTCTGCTAAGACTGGCTCACAGCAGCAGTTATCAGCACCATGGTGAAAAGGAAAAGCTCAGAGGGCCAGGAGCAGGAGAGCGGCCGTGGCATCCCTCTGCCCATACAGACCTTCCTCTGGAGGCAAACCAGGTGAGAGCAGCAAGCCCTGGGTACTTGGGATATAGCTGCAACAGGGCAGTGGAAAGGGGGGGGGGCGGGCCAGCTGCTGCCCAGTGGCAGGGAGGAAGCAGTTATTGCAGCTGCAACATGAAGGCATGAAATAAGCTGTTATCTTTGCACTCAGTATATAGAGAGATCTGTGTGTATCAGGGATGGGGGAAGGACTGGAGGCAGCTTAACCTAGTGGCAGTCCCAGGCAGCTTCTTGATATGACTTTAAAACATCTATGTGTATGTGTGTCTATGTACTTTTCCCCTCCTCACTGTTCCCTGTACCCTCTTTTCCTGTTCTCTCCCTCCCCACACTTCTAAGAGGACTTCTGGAGCTCTGGTACCATAAGCAGCATCCCCAGACTTGCAGCTTTGCTTGTATCTGTATTTGCTTGTATCTGTATTTGCAGCCATCCTGGAAGTGTAATCTATGCTTTGAGAGGTGAGCATGCAAACAGATACGTCAAAGTCTCACCTTATTTCATTGGGTTGGAAAGTAATGATGTGTGAGAGGCAGGCTGAATGTATGGCTGGGGCTGTCTGTTCCCTGTGAATCCTGTCTGTCTCTTGTCTTAACAGAATTCTAAGCTGAAAACATTGTGGGAGCTGAGGGGGAGGTTGGAAGGTTTGAAGGTTGTGGCTCTAAGGCCTCAGTCACAAAATCCCTTTATTCCACCTTTTGTGTCCTAAAAAAAAAAAAAAAACAAACCCCACACCAAAACCCCCAAGGTAATGCCGTAATAAGGTGACCTGATTATTTGGTTTTTTTTTAATATTTAACTCTGATCCCATTCTGGAGGGGAGTGACAGCAGAGGGTGGGTGTTTTCTGTCTCTAGGGTACAGGCCTGCATTTCGTCATAAGCTTTCCACATCAGTAACTGTGGAGGAAAATACATAATACTAAACTGGCAAGTGGAGCTCTTGCTTAAAGCAGAAGCAAGGGGAAGTTCAGCAATATTTAACACATTTTAAATGGGATATGTTGAAAATCTTTCACTGGGGTAAAATGGCTGAAAACTGCTGGGGGAAGATTTTATTCATGGGGAGCAGGATTTTTCTTGAGGGTGGATTAACTGCTTCTTGGCATATCAGTGTGGGTACTTTTGCCTTCTAGAAAAGGTAACAGCACTTTGTCAGATGTCATCAACAGGTATCTGAACATTATGGCCTTACGACTTCTTTACATTAGATTTCTCAGCCTTTTGCTAACTTCTGACATGAGAAAAATAACTAAGCAAAATCTGCACTCGAAGTATTGGATCTCTAATGCTTTTTCTCCTTTCCTTCAGTGCATTTTTAAGACCTAAGCTGGGGAAACAATATGAAGCATCCTGTGTGGTATGTACATGTTTCTCTTTTTCAACTCTTACGAGTAACTAACTTTTCATGCAATTTGATCTGACCATGGTGGCTGATCAGAAGCTTCTTGGCTTACACCAGAAGTGGATTTAGTCTGTTCAACTTATTTTTGAACTTTTAATCACATGAAGGATTTGAAGTTGTTTTCCATCTAAAGAATTTGGATTTCATGTGCATCTCTAGACACATCAAAAAAGAAATTGATTTGGATATTATTAACTGAACTAATTAGTAATTAAATAAATAATGGTAATGGCAGACTGAACTATGACTATCGGGGTCTAAACTTGCAGTTTGTCCTGTGCATATGTGCTTTCAGATTAGATTGATGTAATTTCAGTTTGCAGTCACTGGAGTTCTTTCAGACTTAAAATATTGAAAATCTGAACATTACTGACAGGTTTTAAACAGTACTTTTACCATTGTGCAAGATGAAAATACCTCCTCTACTGGAGGGAGTTTTGCTGGAAAACAGAGGGAGCATGTCTTAGCAGTGTAATTAAAGAGGGGTTATTATGCAGACACTATTAACTCTTATTTCTAACTGTATTTCAAATGAAACTTCAATGTACTTGTCTAAATGGAGGAGAAAAGGAAGGCATGCAGCAGGTTAAAGTAAGATGGGTGTGTAGGGAATTTCAGAGTTCCTTGAACTCTTGCTGATCTTTAGATTACTTAAAGTACATTAAGCAGTTGCAGCCAAACTTGACAGAGTGGAAGAACTTAGTCTGGACATGTATCTTAATAGTTTAAAGTACTTAGGTCTCTCTGCAGCAATTTTCTGACTTCCTTCTCACAAGATACTAAGCTGGTGAAGCCCTGGTTGCTACTGACATATTTTCTTCTAAGAAATCCATAAATCTTTCAGGGTTCTTGCTAGATGCCAAATAGTGGTATACAGGGCTGCTGACTTACTGTGTTGGTGAGTAAAATGAATTGCAGTTCTGGCAGATGGAGCAAAAGGCATTATCACTGTTTTTTACCATTTTATATCAGGTTTATAATTTGTGCAGAAGATGGATTTTTTTGCCTTATGAACTTTACCAGGAGCCTCAGCAGTGTGCAAGAGCCGTGCCTCGAAGCACCTACTATCTGAGGCTGTGGCCTGTCTGTGAGCTAATGTCTGTCTCTGTTGGGTAGAGGGACACAGCTTCCTTCTCTCTGTGTTCCCCATGAGGTACCTATCTGTCTGTAACTGCCTTGTGCTTCATGCTGTGCTGTTGGCATCAGGTCTTCCTCTATGTCGTGCAGGCTGATTCTAAAGCACCTTTCTTTTGTGATCATGTATCAGAATTTAGTAAGTGTAAAAACAAAACAAAAAGCCCAAGCAAAGCAAAAAGCCACCAACCAAACAACCAACAGCAACCAAACAACAACAAAAAAAAACCACCCTGAAATGCAAGACAGCATAAATCACATGCTTCAGACAAGGGAAAGGAGGCTCTGGAAAAATGCATTTAATGAAGGACAAATCCATTTCCATCCCTGAGATAAAGGAGAACTTGATTCTCCTCTAATCCTTAACATAATCATTAAATTATGGTAGAAGGCTTTCAAAGGTGGGGCATAGTTTTGAGCAATTGATGGGATACAGCCTGAGCTGCTGCATCTGTCATCTTTTACTTACCAGTTTCCTATCCATGACAAAGCACTGGAGTGCATTGGAGTGTTTGCCCACATTAAAATACCTTCTGTAGTGTCCAGTGGGGTAGCAGAGTGCAGCGTGCCTGGGTGAGACAGGGTTTCTGGAACTTGACAGGTAGTTGGCTTCTCTTGTGAAACATCAAGCTGATTATCTAACACCACTGTGTTGACTAGTGTGCCTAAAAATACTGTGCATCTGTTGTATGAGCTGTCTTTTTAAAATTCTCCAGCCAGAATTGTTCTAGGCATGTCTATAGGCTGTTAACTGTCTGACAGTGCATATGACACAACATTGTGCAGCATTCTATTATTATTCTTGGCTCTAAACTTGCTGCAGTAGAACTTGCTGCATATTGTGCATCAAGGAAGCAGATGCTGGAGACCTAGATTCAATGAGAACAGCGTCTGGTCTGCAAGAGCAAATTTCATTGCTGCTTAGAGCTTTGCTTTATGCCATAATACTTGAGGGAAAATCTGGCCGTTGTTTTCCTTACCTGAACAATTGCACTGACTTCAATTGGACTATGAAAAATAGCCTTTAATCTGGAGATAAATACCTTCTCCCCACCCTGCATTGTCTTATACTGTCTAAATGGTCTTATCCCTCAGTATGGGCTCAATGTTCTTCCTTCTTCCCATTCTGAAGTTGTTCTGCCCTGACACCATGACATTGCTAATGTGTGTGAGTAAAACCTGTAAGTGACCCCACGGGAATGAAAACAGTCCTGTACAAAGCCAGTGCATTTTTTTGGGGTGAGTATAAATGGACTCAAGGATATGTTTTAAATTCTTTTACTCTGGATTGCACTGGGCATGGAAGAATCCAAATGTTTCCAGGAGCATCCTGTAAATTCAAAGTTTACCTCTTTTCTGTTTTATTTCTTTTTTTTTACTTGTTTTTTTTTTTTTTGCAAATGTAGTAATGTGTTTTGTTGTTATGAATGAGATCAAAGGACAGATATGGAACAGATCTTAAAAACGTGCCACCATTATTTTATCTAGCTAATGGATGTGGTTGCAGAAAACTGATTTTTTTTCTGAACATGGGAATTCTCTGTAAATAAAGTGCTTGGCATCTGTGTTTCATTGCGTTTCACTGTTAGTACTATTACTGTGTTTAGTGAACAACGAAGCCTTACCACCGCTGTGCTATGTACCCCTACATTAGTGTTTTAGATCTTTCCAGGAACTATTCCCTACTCAAAGGACCTTCCTCAGACTTGATAATACTTCCTGCCTGCATTTCAAGTTCTTTCCAGTCTGAAGTGACTTTAGCAATGGTCTCTGCTTTCCACCAAGATGCAGCCTGAACTTTGGAAGAACAGGGCAGTAAAGTTCCCTCTAAGGACAGAAGTCTGGTTCAGAAAGCACTAATAGTTTCTCTGTGTCTCTGCCAGGGCCCTGCTGTACATACACTAGGCTAAGCACTGGGCCCTGCTCTAGGGCTGTTTCTCTGTAGGGTGTCTTCAGCTCATCGGGCACTCCTGAGAGCCATCCCTTCGTGTTCCCCCTGTTCTTGGACTGATAGGAAGAATGGCAGGAGACTATTTCCTTCTATAGACAATGTGGTCCCCAACAGATTGCTGTAAAGAGTGATTTGAAGTATCCTTTCCCTGGTAGATGTATTATCCAATCCTAGTGTTAAGAAATACACATTGCTGCCAGCCTAATCCATGGCACATTATTTTTTACTAATCCTGAGGAAGCGAGTGATTTTGTCCATGTATTGCAGCTAATGCCCTCCAATTTTAGTAGCCATTTCATCATAAAGGGAGTCTGTTGAGTTTGCTGACTAGAACCTGGGGATTCTAGTAGGTGGACAGTGTGACTCTATACACACGTAATGCTTGTTGGCAGCTTTGATGTTTATTGCCACTATTTCCTCAGGTTCAGTTTGTGTTGCTAAATGGCTTAGTCTGCTATAAGCACACTAAATTCTGGATACTGCCCAAGTATATTTGGATAAATCATACAGTCCATCTCACCAGCTCCTTGTCTATGCCTGGTGCTATTGGGGAGCTTCTGTCTTATGTGGTAAGTACAGATAGATGTGTGTTTCTCCTCCTCCATGCTGGCCAGATTGGAGTTTTTAGGGGAATGCTGTAAAACCATAATAGTGCAGCACTATGCTTGCATTAGGGCGTCCTGCCCCTCGATAGAGGAGCTTATGTCTGCCCAGAGTAGCAAACGTGGCCATCACCTGAAACAAGTGTGCTGAACTGCTGGGGTATGCAGAAGAGTGCATATTAGCACTGGTTAGCATGCCATGCCTGGGAGTGACTGGTCAGATAGGAAAGCTGGGTCATGACTGCTGCCCTGTCTGCTTTTCTTCTTTACAATGAAGTAACACCCCACCCCAGTTTTACAGAAAAAAATCAGTAGGACTGGTGTTGAAGGATAAGCTTTATGAATCTGGAGTGAGGACATTTAAAGCATCCATTAGGTAGTGAATGCCAACAGTTACTTGTTTGCCCAGAGCATGATAAGATTGGTTTAACAGTTTGTGAGCAAATAGGTAAGCCAGGAGGCTAAGCTGGTATATGGCAAGGATGTGCATTGTCAGTAATGTATTTCTTCTCTTTAGGAGCTTCACTGAAGGAATATAACTGCTTTTGTGACCTATAATCAGATCTTTGTGTCTAAACAGAGGAACAACTTACCGAAACGGTTGGAGCAACTAGCAATAAGAAACTTCCTTAGGGATTTCAAAGGCAGATAGTCGTATTTTGTGTTGCTTGAGGTGGAAATAATGAACTTGCTGCAGCCATCAGCTCTTTTAAGTGTTCACAAAACCGTTACATCATGGCTCGACAAAAAAATTTGTACATTGATTATTTTTTGTGGCAGGGTGTGAAAACATTTCCTAAGGCCTATATACCTTTAATGGGTTGCCTTTTATGTTACACTAAACTGAAAGAGCATCTGTGTGTGAAAAGAATCTCCAGCTCTCAGCTCCACAAATACAGGCTTCATTAGCTCCTGTGACTTTCAACAGGATTACTGCATGCCAGATTAATGCCCAGCACAACTGTAAGTCTGCCTTGATGTCAACACTTGCTAATATACACAATGTTTGCTTTAATTCTGTTTTTATTACAGAAAGTATATTGAGTGGCCCATTAATTTCTTAGCCAAGTACATCCATATGCCTGGTGAACTTTAGCTACAGTGTGTCTTCCAGGAAAAGTATTACAAGCTGTGCTTACAGATCACAGGTTTTGAAAAGAGAGGCTTCTATGTACTAGAAGGTATGTGCCGAAATAGATACACAGTGTCTTTTTCTTCTTTGTTCTTACTTTTAGTCTTTTGAAAGAGTTTTAGTGGAGAACAAGCTGCATGGCCTTTCTCCAGCTCTCTCTGAAGCCATCCAGAGCATTTCTCGCTGGGAACTCGTCCAAGCTGCGCTCCCGCATGTGCTGCACTGCACCGCCACATTGCTCTCCAACCGAAACAAGCTAGGTTAGTGCTCATGTGAGTCTGGTTTTCCATTCCTGAAGTTATCAGTCCAAACGTGACACATTGAGGCTCAGGGTACCAACCTGTTCTAAACCCTAGAATCGCGCTTCATTCGGTGGATTGCCCTTTCTTCCTCTGCTCCCTTTTATAGCAGGGTGACCTGTGAGAGCTTCCCCAGTAAAGCTTATGGTCTGATGAGCTGAAGAATCAAAGCAGTTCAATAATAATTTGCTAGTTATTTTTCAGAGGTAGTAGAACTAGCTTTAGCAAAAGACTGATTTACCCAGTAGGCATGGTCTTCTAGAAGGAAGAGATACTTCTTCCAAGGCATGCTGCAGTGGCTTTTTGCAGCAGGTACTTCTAATATTTTCAGTTCTTCTTTATATTTTTCTCTAATACTCTTTTTATTCATACCAATGCATGTGATTCTCAGCAGATAAGTCAATTGGGTAATAAGGATAGGGCTTACTTTGTTAGTCTTTCACTTATTTCAGCAGTGACTTCAGCAGGAATTTGCTTCATGAGACATGCCAGTAGGGAGCATTAACAGAACACAGCCTGAGCACCTTGCAGCACTCACATTTCTTCTTACTCATTAGAGTGAAACAGACAAGACTGTTGCGGTTGCATCTTTTAGGACCACTCTATGTCCACACATTCAGCTTTGTGACTGACATTTCAGGGACTGAAGTGCAAATGCTGTGAAGTAAATGGAGGCTTGTGAATTAGGAGGTTTCAGACACAGAGAAACACTATGCTGATACTTGTAATGATAGTATTTTAACTTTCCAGTGCTCATCAGGAAGTTGGATAGCCACTTTCCTGGGCAGTTCTGAAAGTCTCAGCAGTACCATTAGTGGAAACCCTGTGAGATACTGTGATGCATTTTTTCCATCCAGGACATCAGGATAAGCTTGGAGTAGCTGAAACAAAGCTTCTACACACTCTTCACTGGATGCTGCTGGAGGCCCCTCAGGACTGCAGCAATGACAGATTTGGAAGCGACAGAGGCTCTAGTTGGGGAGGGAGCAGTAGTGCCTTTATCCACCAGGCTGAAAATCAAGGATCACCAGGACATCACCGGCCCAGCACCACGAATGATGAGGAGGAAAATAACAGAAGGAAGTTCTTCCAGAACTCCATGGCCACAGTGGAGCTTTTTGTGTTCCTCTTTGCTCCCCTTGTTCACAGGATTAAAGTGAGTGGAACACTGATGGGGTACATGTGCAGAGACAGCTCTCAGCCAGAAAAGAATGATTTTGCCTTTGAGATTGTTATGTAATTCAGGCTCCACACTGGGAGACCACTAGAAATATTTTAATAAGCTGGCGGAATACCACTGCTATCAGGAAGAAATACTTCCAGTGACATGAACAATCACTGCAGCATCAGGCAGACACAAAGGCAGTAAATATGAAGTGAGTCATTTTAGTCCCTCTGGAATGACAAAGATCTGTGGCCCTTGTGAAGTCTTTGGGATGTTGGAACTTGCAGAAAAGATTGTGAGCTTTAACTTGCTCCTGTGGTTCTCAGCCACTGGTTAGAAGGGCCTTGCTAGTTTTTCAGGGATTCCACCATGGGGCTGCCACTGGGATTTATTATTGTCATTACTAATCATTTTTATGCTAATTACCAGGAATGCATGATATTGGTGCAAGCATGGCAGTGTCAAAAGCTACTGAGCATTCCTTTGTTCTGAAGCTGGAAGCAGGCTGCAGGCTTCCTGTCTGCTGAGGTCCCTCTGTTGGTTTTGGGCTGAGTGCATTGGGCTTTGCAGAGGGGTGTGGTGAGGAGCATGCTCGAGCTCCTGCTCTTGTCTTCAGCCTCTCTGGAGGGCTGCCTTTACATTTCCAGCTGGACCTCAGAATAGAAACTGGCTCTGGAGAGTAGGTGCTTGGAAAAGGTCTGTAAAGTCATAAAGTGATGGAGGCTGTTAACTCTTTGAATCCTGCCTTGTGTGCTGCAACAGTTGAATAAGAAAGTACAGGAAATAAAAGGTAATCTTGGTTAAGGCAGGTGAAAGCAGGTCTGGAGAGCTAGGGTTTTTTTTTCCTGCTTCCGCTGTTAAGTTCCTGTACAGTACTGCTCAATTCATTTAGCCCAAATTTTTCATACTTGTTTACTAGTTCACATTTTCTCTGTAAGCTGCAGGGCCATGACAGGAAGAAATGCTGAATTCTTCCCATTGCTGCACATACAAATGTGGGCTGCCCTTTGAATAAATTAAATGAAACTGGAAGTAGACCCCAGCTGTTAGAGAGCAGGTTTCCATTTTTTTAATATTAATCTTTCTGGGATGTAGTTTCCCATTTAGAAGATGGGATTAATAACAATATCTCCTGTTTACCTTGAAAATCTCTGAGATCTCTGAGATACTGTAGTGATGAACATTGAAAAGCCCATGAAAACATTCCTATTTCTGTCATCAGAGCAGAGCTCAAAAATGGTGAGGTAAATGAGCATGTAACTGACTCACTAAGTCAGCATTGTCCCCTCTGTGTTTCACAGAGGTAGAGGTCTCAGGGGAAGAATACTGGTCTGATCAGACAACTGAAGTAATGCATGGGCTCAAGGAAGACAATATGTATTTGCAGAGGCCAACCTAGATGATGGAATTCCTAACTTCTGAGACGATCTTGGGTATTTAGCACTGAGTTTTTAAATGAGGCTTTTGGAGGCTGAAGGGGATGCATGTAATTCTTTAACTTAACAGCTCTGTTGGCATGACACCAAAAGCTGCAGTGCAAAGTAAAAATGCAGCTCGTTACTGCTACTACCTCCAAAAACTTTGCAATGTGCTCCATAGTAAAAATAGTAATTAAAACCAAGCCTAGTTTATAACAAGGCTTGTGAGCTCATAAGAATGTGACAACGCTAATGAAAACTGGGGAATAGAAAGGCTAGATGGAGAGCTACAAGCAGGCACCTTCAGCTTTTCTTTTAGCTCTGAGACACGTGGAGCTATGTCAACAGGAAGTGATGGTGCAGCTGCAATTAGGCTGCCGGAACTGCTATTACCATGTTTGCTTTGTGGGGATAGCTGGACTATACCAGCAGCAGTGTCTCCTAATGTAGATCTGTCTTTAGATCAAGTAAGTGCATACTTGTACCTTGATCCCCCTAAGATTTACTTGTATACTAATTTACATGATTTCAACTACTTACATACATGAAACAATGATAGCATAAGTAGTACCGATATCTCGTATATGCACACATATATATATATACACATAGCTCAGGTACTAGCAGTGCAAATAATAATGACATTATTGTATACTGCTATTTCAGAGTAATTTGTACTCAAACAAAAACAACAAAAAATTTGTAATCAAACTCAATTTCCAGGTAATGTTTTAATATTTAGTATTCTTATTCTTTTGGGGCAAGAAGTTGAAGTGTCAGAGTGTAAATCCTAATGTTGAGATTGAATACTGTGGTTATAAATGGTCAGAAGGGATGCTCAGTGATATAGGAATGGCCTTTTACAGCTTAATGTCCTAGAAAAAATAGGGTTCATGACTAGTATAGCATTTTTATTTGAAAAAAGCCTCTTGTATATTTTTCCATTGAGATTTCCCTATTGTTTTTTAATAGTGATACTTGAAATGTATTAAGGCCTGATGAACAATGTCAGTGGCCCTTGCATTAGCATATACTGACCTCAGAACTGCACATGGGATCACTCATTTCTCGTTAAGACCTGTGTGTCAGGGATATGACAGTCCTTTTAGACTGGAAACAAGATTCTTTCATGTGAGCTTGTGTGATACAACTTCTGTTTGTCTTCCTAGGAGTCAGACCTGACGTTTCGCTTGGCTAGTGGCCTTGTTATTTGGCAGCCTATGTGGGAACACAGGCAGCCTGAAGTTTCTGCCTTCAATGCCCTTGTAAAACCAATCAGGAACATCGTTACAGGTGTGTGACTTTGCTATGGTAATGTGGCTCCTGAGAGCTGAGAAGCTTTTCCTTTGTCTAATGATGCCTTGTGTTCTGTGACCATCATATTTGAAGGAGTATGGTGATCCTGCAGGAAATAGTCAAACTTTTGAGAGTAAAATTGTTTCTCCTCAGGATCAACTGACATTTGGATAAGAATTAAATAGGAAATGAGAGAGAAATCACAAATAGGAAATGAGAAACTCTTCAGTAGAGTTATCATTTCATGAGAGCCTCATGTCTCTGTTTCACCATATCTTCCTTAGTTGCTAACGGCAAAGGCAGTATCTATTAGCAGCCTGCCACTTGTGGGGAAGGCCTTCCCAGGCTGGCAGTGGACAAAAATTAGCAGTGAAGAGTGCACAGTTGACCATGTAGGTTCTCCTCCTATCTAGAATGTGAATTTCACCATTTTATGAAATTAAACAAGAAGCTCCAAAGAAGACTTAGGTTGTGAATTCTTTTTTGCATACTAGAAGGGATTGCTTTTTCTTCGTAATTCAGCGATAATGAGACTAGAGTTGGGTGCTTAGGCTTCCAAGCCTTTGTTTCTGGCCTAGTTCTAAAAAACCCTTTTTGCTTTTAAGTTTTTAGACCATAGTTTTGCATAGTTCCTACAAGGTAATGAATTGAAATTGAAACCCAGTGAATTGCTAGGCTTATTGCTGTAGCATTGTTTGCTTGTTCTCAGAAGCATGGAGCTGGAATTTTCACAGTAGTTCGCCAAATCAGATTCTTCTGGTGGCAAGTCATTTTGGGTGTTATACTTTGTTCTGAAGGCTTTGTAGGTCTCTAGGACAGTCCAGAATTGAAAAAGAATCAAGTCTTTCAAATGATTTAAGCCCATCTTTGGTATCTAGCTGTTCCTCCCTTTGCTTCAATTTCTGGAATTCAAAAAGTAAGATTTCAGCCCTGGAAAGTTTTCTTTGTCTGTTGGTATTTTTTTCCATAGGTCTGGAGCATGGTCAGTAAATCCCTAAAGAATAATTTCAGGTGTAAAGTGAAATGAAAATACCCTGTTATGTTTTGAAAATGTTATCAGCAGAACAAAAATAGAAATTAAAACGAGGTTCTTTATATCAATGAAGATTTTGTTGTCTCAGATTGGGTCAAAAAAGTTTCATTTACTTAAATTTTCCTTCAAACAATGAATTAAAAAATTCTACTAAATATGATTCAAATTGTTTTGTTTGGAGTCAGTCTGATACAGAGTCACATCCAAACAGCTTGAGATGTGACAGGATTTCAAGGATTGTCATCCTGGCCTTTGTGGTGCCCTTGTTCTGCTGCAGTATTGCTAATTAAACTTTCTGCATGTCATTCGTGTGTCTCCTGTGGTGAAGGCATTTGTCAAAATGGAAATCACGATACATTCTGAGAGATGTAACCTAGAAAAGGAGGGTAATGTCTGTAAAAATAACAGGAGGAAGAGCTCCAAAATAAAAGGCACTAGTATGCATAGAAAAACACTATTTGTTGCCAAATGAATTTAGGATAAAACTTATATTCAAATTAATTAAAAAAAAAATAAGAGATTTTCAGCAAATGAGATGCTGACAACAAAACTGAAAGGATTGTGCAAAAATTAAACCAGTTCTTTATATGGCTGTGGCTAATGCCTAGGAAGTCAGGAGCAGAAAGATGCTGCTTTGGATTTGTTTTTGTTTTCTGGTTTATCCTTTCAGTGGTATGTTTTAATATTAGAGGTGATTCCTGAAATGTCCTCCTTTGCTGCCTTTTCTCAGCTAAGAGAAGTTCTCCCACCAACAATCAGAGTGTGACCTGTGAATCCCCTAATCTGGACAGTGGACATACCGAGGTAAGTTTTATGCTAAGGTTAAACAAGCTTGAATAAGGAGCTGAGGGAGGGGGCAAATTAATATCGAAACAGGACTTGGAGTTGTCATTCGAAAGTATTGCATCTCCAGAAGTTAACTGCTCTTCACAGTTCTTCTGAATGCTCCCAACCCTGTCTGCAGTGCAACCAATGGGTATGGGGTATACTTCTCAGGATCTCCTTGGCCTTATGTATTATGTATTTTCTTGGACAAGAGCCCTGTTTTACCCTGTGCCTGTACAATGCCTAGCACTGAGAAGCCCCAGGCTTGATCAGTCTCTCCCTGGTATTACCATGGTTATTATGGTATAAGTAACAGTCATGTCCAAGTACAAATTGCAGTAAGAAAACTAATATGGAAGAGATAAATATATACCTATTTCCTTTTATTAAAACTATCCAAAGGGTCTACAGGTGGTCTGTGAGACAACCCAGCCAGATTCTGTGCCTCCAAAGGCCACTTTTTCAGCATGTCATCGTGGAAACTCTTTGGATGGAAGCGTATCCTCCCAAACCTCTCAGGAGAGAGGTACTGCACATCCCAGGTACGAATCCCTTCAGCAGAAAGTTAGGCTGGTGTGACTCAGTGGTGGAGGTCACAAAAGTCTTGTCTTGAATCTGCTGTTGTCCGTACACACCAAGGGTGCTGGGAGTTTATCGCAATTCAACAAATCTCAGCTCTGGATGATGAGCAGGATGGTGACACATGATACTCAGTGTCACTTTCATTGGAGAAATCTGTAGCTGATCAGTTGGAACAGTTTCTTTGATCTTTTCTAATATGTTAGCTTCTTTGAATCAAAGTCACTAAGATATAAGGTGCAGGTTCAACACTCCATTGGAGCCTGGATTCAGTCTCAGGCAACTGGTATGATTTCTGGCTTCTGTCTGGTCAGGTTACCTTTAGCAAAGGATTTTTGCAAGTCTTTTTCCATTGCCCTTATTACGCCTTCTCTGCATGCTGCTGCTTAGCTTGCTTTAGAATACTGGTCCAAAGGAACAGACTAATGCAGAAGTGTAGCCACGCATACTTCCTCCCAGCTTGCCCTGCAGAGCTCAGGCCATGCTTTTCCAGCGTGGCGCTGATAAATTAGCATCTTTTAATCTAGATTTGTGCACAGAAAGACAGAACCAGATTTTTGGTAGTGCTGTAAAGTAAGTGAAGCTGATGAGTGTTTTCAGGGGGTGGAGAGGGAGGGAACCCTAGCTATATTTTTAGGTCCTTATGGATTTAGGAGTGTCATTTAAACCCCTCCTGAAAATTTTGGTCCAGTTGTTTATCTCTTTGGGGAAATGTCATATCCAAAGCACTTCAGTGTTTTATGGAATTGCTTCATTACCATGACAGAAGAAATGTAGGATGGAGTGGGTTTGTGGATATAATTTAGGAAAGGCTCTGATTTCTCAAAAAGGGCTTTGGTGCACCCTTTCACTTTAAGACTTTGACCCTATCAGGAGGCTTCCCTAAGGATTTTGTATCAAGGCTGCTGTTAGTTCTGGCTCTTTATTTAATTTGTGTTAATGTGAGCCAGTAAAACTGAAGCTGGGGACAGAACTGCCTTTCTGTGTGTGAACACTACTGCTCAGAGTGCACAGCCATAAAAAAAATAAGCAGCCTTGTAAGAAGACAGAATCAGGTGATCGATTTGTCAGGCTGGTTCTGGTGGTTGCCATGGGGATGAAGCTTCAGACAGGCTTTGAAGAGAGCATCATTATGCCTCCTCATTTGCAGGACTCATTGATCAGTTAAAACTGTACAGGGAGCTTTGGTTGCCAGGCAACAGACAACTGGGGAACAAATGTTGTTTACTCTGCTTACCAACAGCCGCAGTATTCCTTTGTCCTTGGCCCGGGTTGAAGGAAGGCTGCCTTTCCACTCTCCTTGCAGTCACAGGCTGATCATATGAACACTACATTTCCTTCTAAATGAACTACAGAGTTTAATTTCTGGTTCCTCAGACACTTCCTGAGCAAATGGCTTCTTCCTCTGAATCTGGCTGATTACCCCTGCTCCACTCAGTGAAATTCTCCATTTACAGATGATGTAGTTTAGCACTGAGGCAAATAAAGCCACAGCCCTTTATCCAGCTGCTGCCTTGAACACACTGTCTGGGAAATAGACTTTACAGGAAGGACTTCTGAGATAAATACTTCATAAGGAGAACACGCCTTGCTCCAAGCTGTGTGGTACCTCAGGTTTGCCTGTGCTGCATACAGGGGAGCATGAAAGCCTGTTTAGATTCAGACACTGATCTGTGTCCTGCAAAGTGACCGAGAGCAATGCATCTTCCTCTACAATTGTCTGAGGTGGTAGCCTTTATTTCCTTTGCTGGGATGTTTTGTGTACCTCAGCTATCCTTATATTTTTTTACAGACCTCATCTATGTGACGCAATCTTGACTGTTACAAAACCAGCCTTAACATTAGGTTTATGGGGAAAACTTTATAGCATATATCCCTTTATAATGGTTTTCTCCTTCCTAATTCAGCTTTTCAGGGTTTTGTAACAGCTCATCTTAAAGTCATCAAACTTGTAACATTTTTGCCTTGAATACACTGGGGGAGAAGCTTTGAATCTATAGATTGCAGATAGTGACATATGCTGACGCAGACGGGCAGGTCTGCAGTTGCCAAGTGCCTTCAATATTGGCTTGTGTGGCTGGCAGCAAATCAGCTCCTGCAGGTTGGAGTTCTAGATGCATGCATTGCTCCAAGCACAGCCTTGCCACCTCCCCCTTTTTTCAAGCATGTGATATGGGGCCGGGTTCATGTGATTCTAAATGGTGTCAAAGTTCATAGGCACTTGTTTATCCTTTGCCAGTTCTGTATCTGCCTTGGATGCACAAGACAGCTTTGTGGCACTGGGCAGTGATGCAACAAGGCACTTAAGCATGCCTTTTACTTTAGGCACTTACAGATTCCACTGGACGGTATTGCTGCTTGTTCCCCAGTGCTCTGCTGGACTGTGGCCTTGGATGCTTCTGTTCAGAATGTGAAATGGGGGTGTCCTGCCAATGCTGTTTGCATGTTGTGTAGCAGAGTTGAGTAAAAATGGCTTTTAAAAAAACAGAAATACCTGATGTGATGATTCTGAAATGCCTGAGAATACAAATCATGGAAGTGCTGTTCATTTTTATAGAATCCAAAAATCACAGCAGTACTCAGCTCAGTATGTTTCTAACACATTGAGTGGAAACATCTAAAATGGGTACTTTGGCAGGCAAAAAAAAGTAAACAAATCTCCAGAGTTCCTGCCCCACCCCCAGCATTTCACACCTTTTGCCATGTGATTCTCATTCCCTCCAACTCTCTTTCACTGTACATTTCTGACAGATTGTCTTTTAACAGCTAGTGACTGTGCAGAGGGTAGGTCGGGCCAGTTGTACTCTGCTGGCTGGGAGAGAAATGGTATCAAAAATAAGTAGTAAAAAAGTTAGGGCATTTCAGTGCAGTAAGATTGGTCCTTTCCAATCCAAACTATTCTATGATTCCTTTAAAATCTGAAATCCCTGGAGTCTCATTTCTGAGGCTTACTACAGATATTTTGCTTTTGCATGCACTAACTTCTGCAATACTTAGGAAATTCCATACTAAAATCCATCAGGAAATGACACCACCTGAAAGGCAGAAAAATTATAATGAAGGCTAAAAATGTTCCTTTTCTCTAGCATACCCTGGCAAAGAGTGTCTGTAACAGTTTACTTGTTTAATAATCAATTTAATTAGCTTAAAGTGTTAATTAACTTAGCTGCCCTGCCTGCTCCTTCTTAAGTAAGGCCTGATTTACACAAATGTAAATCATTCCTAAACATATATTACTAGTATCTGAACAGTACAAGCTCAAGGGTTGTTTGTTTCCAGCTGAACAAATTACTCAGCGCAAGTGCTGGAGGCCTGCCTTTACACCACAGTTTAATAAAGCAAGCCTGTTCAAGAAAACACTTAAGAAAGCATGTACTTGAGTCCTTTATGCAGCTGAAAGCTAAATATCCACTCATGTGTCTTCAGTAATGCTTTCCTCAGTCAGGGCCTTAGTCCCAAAGGGTCAGTATCAAATGTCCTTGCAAGCTCAAGCAGGTACAGCTATTTGCACATCCTGGTGATTTCTGCAGGGATTGTCTTACGGCTCTTGATGGGTGCTTAAATTTTAGGCCTTTTAGTTGAGCTCTTGGGTCTTTAAGGGTGGACCAGTTTGAATGCTAGGACAGAACTGGTTTCCAGCTATCCAAGAAAACTTTGTGGTATCAAGCATGATCCCTTAAAGAACAGCTGGACACTGTCATGGTTTAAATCCAGTCAGCCATAAATCATGCAGTCACTCTCTCACTCCCTCCCCTTTCCTTCCCCCTCTCCCACAGGGATGGGGAGGAGAATAGAAAAGAATGCAACTCCCACGGGTTGAGGTAAGAACAGTTTAGTAACTAAGGTATAACACAAATCACTACTGCTACCACCAATAATAGTAATGATAAAGGAAATGACAAGGGAAGAGAATACAACACCTCACCACTTGCGACCAATAACTCCCCCGCGCGCCCTCCCCCCCCCCAGCCCAACCAAGCACTGACCGATAACTTGTCTAACCCCACAGTGCCCTAGCCCTTCCAGGCAAGTCTCAGTTACATCCTGATCCTGGGCATGACGTGCTGTGGTATGGACTACCCCTTTGGCTAGTTTGGGTCAGGTGTCCTGTCTCTGCTTCCTCCTGGCTTTTCCTCCTCCCTGGCAGAGCATGAGACTCACAAAGTCCTTGGTCAGTCTAAACATTTGAGCAGTAACTAAAAACATCGGTGTTGCCAGCGCTGTTCCCAGGCTGAAAGTCAAAACCACAGCACTGCACCAGCTACTAAGAAGGAGAAAAATGACTACTACTGCTGAACCCAAGACAACATACAAACCTGACAGACAGTGGTTCTTTATTCAGAAAGCTGAGGAACCTGCTGACTAACATTCCTACTCCTACTCTTTGGAACAGGGTGTCCTTGGTGATCCCACCATGCCAGAAGTCTCGCTATGCCACATACTTCGACGTAGCAGTGCTGCGTTGTCTGCTGCAGCCACATTGGTCAGAGGAGGGCACACAGTGGTCACTAATGTACTACCTGCAGAGGCTGAGGCATATGCTACAGGAAAAACCAGAGAAACCACCTGAGCCAGAGGTCACCCCCTTACCAAGACCTCGCAGCAGTTCCATGGTGGCTGCTGCACCCTCTCTGGTGAATACCCACAAAACTCAGGTAAGCAATTACCATCAATAAGAAAATAGGAACTGTGGTGATGGTGGGAAGTGACAGCTCAATAACTAGTGAAAAACACAACTTTGGTATTGGTTAAGCTGCCCAGAGGTCAGATATGTGCATCTGTTCAGAAGGAGACCCTGAGAACAATGAGATGTTTGGAGGCAGAATGTGATGCAGAGAGTCAGAGCCAATGCCTGCTGAAAGTTCAAGGGTTGATTTGGGATAATTAATCTCAGGTGAACTGTTATAACATTAGTTTTTAATGTGAGAATATACTAATGTAGTTGTAAGAAGAAACCAGATTGCCTGAATGTTATGCTGTAATGCTCAGAACTCATTGAGCTTTGGTGTAACCCCTTGAAAGAGAAAAGGAATCACAGTTGGCACAGCACTGAACACTCCAGGCAAACATCTGGGTTAAAATACTGGAGTAGACTTTGCAAGCAGTGGCAGTGAGTAAAACCCCTCCACATTGTTATGTCTTTTCCTGCTGTTCTTACTGCATAACTTTTAGTTCTGTATTTGCCAACAAAACCTCTGTAGACAAACTGTCCTAATAGGTGTTGAGACTTGCTCTGTGTTCTGTTGGAAAAGGAACCTCAGGCTTCTGACCTTGGTACAGTAAAGATCTTCATGTTCGAGCTTAAATGTTTTTTTGGTTTGTGTAGCTCCCTTGTGTATTCCAGGGATAAAAAGGGGATGCTGCTGCAGTTTCATTTAATCTCCTTGTTGATTTGTGCTACTTTTAGGTTGTGTACTTTTCTCCTGTCATGTGGGCTTTTAACAGCAAATTCTGATTTAGTGAGTTGATGGAACTGCCTAATGGAATTTAATACAGATGCTATTTTTTGCAGTTCAATTTTATGCCACACCTCAAGTAAAAGGCTGTACCTTCGGTTAATATTGCTGTCAAATGTCTGTCTTGAGTCATAACTCTCAGAATTTTTGGTTTTTTTTTCTTAAAATCCTTGCTTTCAATATTGTAGAGCTGTGGCAGTTTTTGAGATGTCATTTTGTAAGGGAGAAGGGTGAAATATCTGTTCTCCTGTATAGCCCAGATGCTTGTAAGCCAGAAGACAAGCATAAGCAGTGTAAATATTAGTACTGTTATTTTTAAATCTCAGGGTTTTATAGGCATTCTTATGATTTTTATGGAGGGCTGGTGGTAACTTGTGGTTTTAAGGGCTTAGCAGCAGCAGCAGTATTGTTTAAGCTGTGTTATACTTGACTGTCATTTCTATAAAATGGTGCCCATTTCATCCCTTTAAAAGCTTGACATACCTCAGTGAATTCCAGGTGATATGAAATACTCTTCAGTCTTAATCTACATTTGCATGGAGATTTTATAGAATTGCTGTGCATGTACAGAAAAGTCTTCCTTAATATCATCTCCTGGAGGGAGAATTGGAAGATGTTGCTCCTTACGTGACTGTTTCAATGCATCTACCGTTCTTTTGCGCTTGCTCAGAAGAACCCAAATTCAGTTACTGGTGCAACAGTGCAGTGGTTCTCAGCACAGTGGCAGCATGAATGGGGTTGTTTTCCATAGGCACTGTTTGCAGTAGTTCTGGTTCTTCTTGGTTTCTACTGTGAAAGGCTTCCCTCCTTTCACACACTTGGCTATTTCTTGCTTTTCCAGGCTGTTTCTCTTGCAAAAGATTCCTTTACTTGGTTGCTGTTCACTAACATTCTTCTGTTAAAGCCATTTGGCAATTCCACTGGGTACTTTGTAGCTGTTAACTTGAGGACTGTGTCCAGGGCATTCTTCCCTCCAGGGCTAGGTTTGATTGCTTTTGGTAACCTCTGTGTCAGTCCTGTGTGTTTTTACTGTACTTCATCAAATTGGAATTCTGTTTAAAAGCGTTTCCAATTTGTTATGCAGAACAGCTGTGATGGAGAAATTGAAATGCTCTTCCATGTAGCTAAAGTCTCAGCTCATGCCCTGCTTCTTTACAACTCTGAGGACTGAAATCTGTGCAATGCATAGAGACACCAAGGCTGTCTTTCATCCCAGCCAGTTGTAGGGACTTGACTGCTGTTGTCAAATTCAGAGTCTTGTCACTCAAGGTTCTTTGCTTGTCAGAAGCAAGAATGCCACCTCCAGTGGGTTAAGATTTGTAATTTCTTTCTATCTTAGTGTATCTAACAATATATTTAAAGCCTGCCTTTTCTGTCTGGGTCTTAAATTTCTAACACAGTCATCATTTCTGCTCAAAGATTGATGAATGACTTTTCAGAAATACCAGCATTCTGTGTTTCAGCAGGCTAGATTTAAAGTAGCAGGCAAAAGACAAAACCAGCTGTCTGCAAATCACATCAGGGGCCAGGAGATTTTTCTGGTAAATCGACACTCTTTTTATTGTTCTGCAGTTTATCAGCATAGCTTCCTGCATCTCCCTAAGCCTCAGCAGAACTCTCACATTTCTTCCTGGTTTCTGAGTGCCTGAAATCACCTTTCAAATATGGGCAAAGAATGCCAGCACTCCTTGTTGCATAGGAAAAGGAGTACTGGATGGAGTGTGAATGAAATAAATACTAGCTTCCTCTAGAAAGTGACTTTAGTCTAAACATATTTCAGACCTGGCAGCATATGCTAAAGAAAGTCTGCATTGCACCTCTACACAGTGAATTCAGTATAAGGAATTCAGAATAAGTATATAGGAATTGAAACCTTCAGAGGCTCACAAACCTCTGCACTAACATTGCAGGGGCAAAGAGCCAAAGCTTAAATCAAGCATAAGACCAGTGCAGATGTAATGTTTGCTGCAATGCTAATATCAAGCCAAAAGTCTCAAGTGTAATATCTTGACAGTTGAGAGATCTACTAATGAGCTGGTAGCCATACAGTCATGCAGAAGGAAGGCAAACCAAAACAGAAACAAGAAAACCTAGAGCAGGAGCCCCCAAACTGTTGTATTTTCTTACTCATCTTGTGCATACCATAATTGCCACATAGTCCCCTGCACAGAATATAGCCACATTTGTAATCAGTCTTCAACAGGCATCCTAGCTTGATTCATTAAAATACATCACAGACTACACTGTAGATTTAAGGTGATTCTGTAATTTGCTTTTCTAGTATTTGCTTGATACCTACCCTAAGCAGATTTCAGAACTGGGGCTGGGTCTTCGTGTGTGTTTGTATGGCTTCTAATCCAGTAGCCCCTGATCCTTACTCTGTCCTTTTGGGGACTGTAAGCACCTCATAAAACACTGATTTAGAAACTAATGGACAAAGATAAAGAATCTGAAATAAATCCATATGATGAGCTCTCTGGCTGTCTTCAGCCAGAAAAGGCTAGAGAGCTCTAAAAGCTAAGAACTAAGCCATATGGAGTATTTGCTGGCCTTACTGTTGAGAGCACCTAGGGTTGAATCCTGATTTGCTGTCTATAGAATTTATATATGACTATTCCCCTGAATCTTTAGTGATACACGGAAACGGTTTAAAAGCATATCATGACTGAAAACAACGGTGAAGAGGAATCGTTCTGTTGTGTGTCTTCTTTATTCTTGTGTTGATAAAATTAATAAGAAGGATTCAAATGTAGACTTTGATTATTCTGAAAAGTCTCTGAAGAATGTGTGGTCCCCAGTAGCCCAATACTGCAAACACCATAACTAGTGCTTAAGGCTTCAGCTGCGATGACTGTCGTTGGCTTTTGCTGGACCTTCATATGCGTAAAACTGCACACTTGTTTACTGCAGAGCTGGCTGGCTCTGCAGGATGCAGTATGGTTAGGCAGGGTCTAAACCTCCTATACCAAGTCCCTTCATCTGTTGTTGGCATATGGCTGTCACTGGATTGAAAGCAAAGAGGTATTTTAACATGACCAAGTTGTTTAGCTGAACATTTCTGATGGGGGAGCAAGGAAAAGGAGCATCTCCATTGGAAACAAGCTGGTATTTAGGCAGAAGAAAATTATCCTGAGGGAGTTTGGTCAGGTCAGCTGCACAAACATCTCATGAAGAGTGGTATCAAATCTTTAATGAGAACAGATGGCCAGGAGCTGAGCTTATTCCACCTTTTGTAGCAAAGCCTTTCTTTACCGTAGGCAGCTGTAAGGCGTTTTCGTCAGTGCAGAAGGGGAGTAGAATGCCCTCTACTGACACCAGAGTAAATTAGTCTCAAGGTTTTCACTGCTGTGGGACATCCGCTGCTATAGCTGGGGAGGCTTTCACGAGTATGATAGGAACTATGATGGGCAGACCTTGGGGCACTGTTACTACAAGTGAAGGATGTTACTGATGTGAAATTATTAGGTTTCTGTAGTGAGTAAATAGATTTATTTTTTTTACAAATCCAGTCTATTGAAGTAAGTGCTACTTACTGCACTTTAGATCCAAAATACATGCTTAAAGGAATACATTATTTAGGGCATATTCTCTTAATCTTAAATAAAGTGCTTCAGAAAGGGTAGCCATTGTGATTGCTCATAAATGTAAACCAAGGCTTCAAGAATATCATCAGCTACACAGAGTCATACCTGGGATCAGAATCAGAATAGAACACGATATTCCATGCCACTAGACCACGCTGGCAGCAACACCTGAGGCTTTCTGTGGCAGCACAACGTGCTGTACTTTATTAATGTGGTTACAGAAATGTTACTCAAGGTCAATAATTCCAGGATCTTCTAAATTTAGTTTGCTCATTTGTTTTTCTTTAAATGTGTCCATAGTGTCTTGTGTAATGAATTGAAGGTTCTTTTTCTTTACAGTGCTCCTGTGAAAGTTCTTGGAAGTAGCCTTGTTTTTAAAGCTGGTTATCCTCTATTTCTCCTTGTGCTTACTGTCTTCTTTTGGGAGCTGCAGGATCTTACAATGAAATGCAATGAGGAAGAAAAATCGCTAAGCACAGAGGCATTTTCCAAGGTTTCAATGACCAACTTGCGCAGGCCAGCAGTTCCAGATCTCTCCACAGATCTGGGGATGAACATCTTCAAAAAGGTGAGTAGAAGAAAATTGTACTTCAGTATACCTATGATTCAGCACCTCAGTGACCTGCTAAGTAGCAGCTGAAGATCTGCTTGGACTATGTATTTATGCTGTATGTGAGACTGACATCTCTTTTCATTGGAAGTGATTCTGTGTGTTATTACATAGCTTTTTATGTGCACATTCCAAACACAGTACTGAAATCTGTATTCAAAGAACTGTCCTGCTGAAACGCATGAGGGGAGGGGACTCAAACACTGCTGATTTTTAAGTGCTGGTGCTCACTATAGTTCTGGCTGATTCAGTGAGTTCTTCCAGTGTTTTTACTTCATGAAGCTGTGAGTTTGCAATCATCCAGGATACTTAGCAGAGTTTTGTGGATTTTATGAATCCAGGTCATGGTCTGACGATGTCATAAAATTATACAAGGGCATCTACATCCCAGTGTAGAGAAAGACTGAGTTCCTTTAAATGCTCACATGGTTCCAGAGTACAGATAGCAGCCATCAGGGTTAAATGTCCCAGATAAAAAGTCAGAGTAGAAGGTTATACTTGGGCCACACATCTGTGTTATCCTTTTTCTCTCAAATGGTAGCTTACCTTGCCTGAAAGCCTCTACCTGCTCTCATGTCTTCTCCTCTTCTTCCTGCAGTTCAAGAGCCGCAAAGAGGACAGGGAGCGTGAGCGCAAAGGGTCAATTCCTTTCCACCACACTGGGAAGAAGCGGCAGCGAAGGATGGGGGTACCCTTCCTCCTCCACGAGGATCATTTGGATGTCTCACCCACTCGCAGCACCTTCTCCTTTGGCAGTTTCTCTGGAATCGGAGAGGACCGGCGTGGCATTGAGAGAGGAGGATGGCAGACCACCATATTAGGTAATATGTTGTTATCTCTACCTCAGGTTCTGTCATTCCTATCCTGAACATTCAGAGAACACCAGAGGTTTGCTTTTTCTTCTTCCATCCTATTGCTGTCTTTTGTGTTCTGTTACATACCTGTCTGTAGAAGTGGCAACTCTGCTGACAGCAGACCTGGAAGGACTTCCATTTTAGTTCACTTTCCTCTGAAAACTACCACCTGTAGTTATGGAATAATAGTTATTGTAGCAACCTGTAATGATATCTGTACCACTTGAATACACTTCCTGAGTGGCAGCAAGTGCTGCACAACTGCAGCTTAAAATAGATTCAAGGAATGGTTGTATTCTCTTCTTTTAAAGAGAAATCTCTGGAGAGGCAGCAATATGGTCATTAGGAGTATGGCAAAAAGATATTCAGTCTTCCTCAAGTGAATGTTGGATACAATATAAATAAGGGTGTTGGCTCAGATAGTGAGGATTGCATTTTTTGATACTGCAAAGGTACTATGTTTAAATATAAATATTGGCTCCCTCAAGCTTCCAAGTTCTCTGAACAGTGCTTAGGCTTTGTTTCTGTTCACAAATTTACTCCTAATGTCATAGATTTTCATCTTGGCGCCCTTTCTTGCAGACGATAGGCAGCAAAATGATTGCCTAAGGGCATGCCAGAGCCTTCTCATTTTCACTGGCTTAGATAGCATCATTTGGTAAGGTTTCCATTGTAAACATCTTTGGGGCACCAGACAATGCGCTTAGCCAAGTGAAGCCTTAAAGATTTGTATGTATTTGTGTGTATTTCTAGAGATTTGTACAAGTATAAAAAATCTAGTATCCAAATCCTCTTTTCTGTATGTTCAGTAGTTCAAGAAATCTGTTAAATTTTTATCTCAGGGGCTCCACATTCTTGTCCTGGCTTAACTTACAGTTCCTTCTTTCTGATATCTCAGTGAAATTCGGATTCAGTTGTCCACAGATCCTGCCTACTTCAGATAGTCCCCCTCTTTCAGTAGGTTCTTTTGATTTGTAATTTATTATTTTCCTTTGCTTTAACACTCCCCATCCTAATACACCTATTTCTTTTGGATAAGAAAAAGCCAAATTCCTATAACCAGCCCCAGAGGGTGGAGTCTTTCAGTGCTGACAAATCTTACTTTACTGCTGGTGGGTGGCAATGTAGGTGTTGGCTAAAATCAGTGTGCTGAGGGGAAGAGCTTTGCAAAGAGTTTGTACATTCAGTCTTTATGTCAGTGAGCCCCACTCTAATGTTTGGTTCTGCTTCACAGGGTCCTGGAAGGCCGTCACTTCTGTGGACTCCAGTCCTTCAGTTTCGGACCTCACCTATCTCTAAGCACCTGAGATGAGTTAGCTAAATACCCATTTCTTGCCTTCACCCTAGGAAAGTTTACCAGACGGGGGAGCTCTGACACAGCAACGGAGATGGAGAGCCTGAGCGCCAGGCATTCCCACTCCCATCACACATTGGTCTCTGATCTGCCAGACCACTCGAACAGCCATGGAGAGAATACAGTCAAAGAAGGTACATTTAACATACCAGGAAAAAACCGTTTCACTGAAATATCAACTCTGAGAAGCTGAGGAAGAGTTACTGCTTCCTTTTCTGAGTATATGACTGTTATTTTCTTTCCCCGCCCCCTGCATCTCTTGAGAGGGTTTTTTGTTCTTTGCAGGAAAACGTTCTGAACCTTTCAGGTTGATCTGGTTCAATTTGTAAAATAAAACTTGGCAGCCCTCAGCAGAGAGGAGGCAGGGTTTGTTTTTTTGTCACCTTACCACAACAGCACACAAGTTTGGCAGAAACTTGGTATTGCTAATTTTAGTGGCTTCCTAGGGAATCTTCTGGGATTTAATATCCCTTTGCAGGCCACAGGTGCTAGACTGTGCTGAGAATCACAGGTTCTTTCTTATTTCTCCTGGTTCGTGGCTTTGAAGCCTGGCTTTGAAATTTACTCGGAGTCTCCCTGGAGCTTATCTGTCTTGGAGGCCTCTGCAGTACCAGTGTGATCGTGATGGGAGACAGGATGCGTGATAGGATTCCCTATGCTCTCTCCGCCTGGTTGAACACAGTGAATTAAGGGATAGTGGACAGTGACAAGATTCTGCACTTGGATTACAATAACCCCATGCAATGCTCCAAGCTTGGGGAACAGTGGGTGGAAAGTGTTGGCGGTGTTGGTAGCCAGCTGGTTTGAATAGGGGCCAGCAGTGCACCCACGTGGCCAAGAAGGCAAATAGCATCCTGGCTTGTAAACAAGCACAGCCCAGTTAGCCATTTCATTATCCTAGAGACAGAAATTTACAGGTAGCCATTTTCCTCCTTGCAGTGCGGTCCCAGATCTCCACCATCACTGTGGCAACCTTCAACACTACCTTAGCCTCATTCAATGTGGGATATGCTGATTTCTTCAGTGAGCACATGAGGAAGCTGTGCAACCAGGTGCCCATCCCTGAGATGCCCCATGAGCCGCTTGCATGTGCCAACCTCCCCCGGAGCCTGACAGACTCCTGCATCAATTACAGTTGCTTGGAGGATACGGATCACATTGATGGAACCAACAACTTTGTCCACAAGAACGGCATGCTGGATCTCTCGGTAATTGGCAAGGAATGAGGAAAGCCAGGTCCCTCTTCTGTCAATGTAGCTGTACCATTGAGATCAGGGGTTTGATGGGCTTTTCCTCCACCTCTTTATATGACTTCTCTCAGCAGTACATAAAGGTCAGTCAGATACATTTGTGCATATCATAAAAATCTCCTCTGAGATACTGCAACTCCTGTTACTCCTTGCAAGGAGCGCATGTGCATGTGGAATGCACACATCAAATCTTAAGTGATATTATGTAATGGCTGTGTTCCTGGTGCATGCACCAAGTTCCCTACAAAACAGTATAAAACTGAATAGCACCTTTCTTCTAATGGCACCTTAAAACTCACCTTTTCTGCTTTCCCCTTAATGACTTGGCAGCTCCTGGTGCACTGAAGCAGTGTTCTCAGGCTCACAGATGCCATCTCTTGGTTTCCTTTCCTGCCTGACTGTGCCCAGCCTGTGGTTTCTTGTCTTACACCTAGATTGTAAGCTTGAGGGGTTGAGGGTTATATGTAATTCATTCTGAGTTTGTACTGTGCCTGCTATAACAAGTCTCTGCTCTGCCTAGGATTTCCAGGCACTAAATAGCACTAGGAGAGAAAGTAAGTCAGACTTTAAATATGATGTTTGAATCTCCCAGGTGGTCCTGAAAGCTGTTTACTTGGTCCTGAACCATGACATCAGTTCCCGGGTTTGCGATGTGGCACTGAACATTGTGGAGTGCTTACTTCAGCTTGGTGTGGTGCCCTGTGTAGAGAAGGTTCGAAGGAAGAGTGAGAACAAAGAAAACGAGGCCCCTGAAAAGAGACCAAGTGAAGGATCCTTCCAGCTCAAAGGGGCTGCTTCTGGTGGTTCAGCTTGTGGATTTGGAGCCCCCCCCGTTAGTGGAGATGGAGATGGAGGGGATGGAAGTGGTGGAGGTGGTGGAGGTGGAAGCGATGGAGGTGGTGGAGGAGGGCCATATGAAAAGAATGACAAAAACCAGGAAAAGGTTTGTCTTGCTTCCCTTTATACAATTCCCAAATGTACTGTAAGGTCTGTTAAGATGGAGTATGTGTGTGTATGCAACTGCCCTTCTGGTTTCCCTCCTTAGTTTTGCTTTTGCACCACAATGACTAATTAATTTGTTTTACTCTGGTGCTCAGTTGGGGTTCCACAGAGGAAACCTGTTTGGATATTCAAGCACTGTAACTGCAGCAAAGCAGCTGCCAAAAGCACAGTTTGTGAGCCTTGCATGGACCTTTTCAGTATCTTGTCAGAGGGCCTGAAACCCTCAACCACAATGATTTTTTTGGGGGGGTTATTATTAATAACTTATAAGGAAAACCAGAATCCAGTGTGTGAGCAGTTTCTTTTCTTTGATGGCCACAAATCATGAATTTTTCATTGTTGCTATGAGAACTGGCCAAGAGATGCTGTTGCTGACCTCCAAAGTCATCATTCATAGCATAATACCTAAGACGTTTTAAAAATATGCTCGTTTTTCTGCTCAAGAAATTCAGCTCTGCTTTTTCAGGCAGAATTCCTTTGAAGTAAGTGCTGAGTGGTATTCATAGCAGTTTGCACAGGGCTTTGCATTCAAAGCATGGCTTTTTGAGGGGAGATGAAAGGGAGAGGGCTGGTCCTTAAGCTTGAAAAATAATTGGAGTAAACATTTCAAGAGTAACAACTCAGTAATGGAGTGTCTGAGAGGAGAAATGGACAACAGGATGTTAAAGTACTAGCAAGATACTAGTGGCTGTGCCCTGGTTTCACGGTCTTCCTCTCTGTGACCTTCAGGATGAAGGGCCATCTGTCAGCACCCATAGGCTGGCACTCACAATGCTCATCAAAATTGTGAAGTCCCTGGGTTGTGCCTATGGTTGTGGAGAAGGACACCGGGGGCTCTCGGGAGATCGCCTGAGACACCAGGTATTCCGGGAGAATGTAAGAGAATTACAGCTCATTTTAGTGTGTTCCCTGTATTTTCGACATCAGCTGCTGAGACTGCTGTCTGCCCCTCTGTAGCTTTCTCTGTATTGACAGTAGATGTACTGGTCTTTGCCGCAGCTGACAGACTGTGTTGCAGCCCAGCCGTAGCAGATTTGCAGCTGTTGTTAACTTCTAGTCCCTGGAGCTTTCTAAGAGTGCACCTGAGTCCCAGGGTGCTTCTCACCTCTCTAATGAATGGGTTGTCTGGGAAGGGGCAAATGGGAGCAAATCCCCTGTGTGAGCTGATATAAGTGTATTTTCACATTGGCAGTACCCCAGCAGAGTATGCTGTTTATAAGAGGTGCAGCTGTCGTGGGTTGCATGTCTGAATCTAGAGGTCTAAAGTGTAGTTATGTCCACCTTTCTCAATGGTGATTATGACTGGTTGCTGCTGGGCTGCTCCATCAGCTCCTGATAGTTGGAGTGCACTGTGCTTGCAGGCATGCTAGTGTGCTGCAAGGGATTAGAAGACCCATGCCTTGTTTAGGGGCAGGGTGGATGGTCACTTTTGCTTCCTTAGATTTTTGATTCTGCTCAAGTTGAAGCAGTGAAAAGTGCCCAGGATGCAGCCCAGACATCTGACTTCATCTAGAAGTTTGAGTCCTTGAGATCAGCACAACGACCTGTCAAATGGGAGCCTTTCAAAGGCTTTTTCCAGCACATGCCTCCTCCTTGCTTTCTGTGTTTGCAGCAGGGAGCATTTTTGACGACTAATGAGAATTTACAGTGGTGTAGGTGGAAGGAGCCAAGTGCTTATCCATGGCTTTGTTTAGCCTGAGCCATGCCGACAGAGCTATAATTTGGTTCTGGGATCTGAGCTAGGTGGCTCAGAGATGGATTGGCTGCCTCTGTGTCATACAGCATTCTTCTCTTAACTGGACTTCTGGGTACTGGGGAGACTGCAGCAGTAGTGTTAGTTCTGGACACAATGGGACAGATGAGAACAAGAGAGTCCCAGTGGTAACAGTGAAAAGGTTCTGCACAGAGCACTGATTGAACACATAGTATATTCATCAGAATGATGGCTTTTATGTTGTGTTGGAGCTGAGCCAGCCAAACATTTAGGCCTATGCATAACATTAAGCATAAATGAATAGGTCTCTTGGAGCCAAGGTTCTTACCAGACTTACTGAATTGAGGTCTTTATCGGAAGAGATTTTCCTCCACGTCTAAGTCTGCTGCATCTTCTGTGCATTTGTCTGGCCAAACTGCTTTGCATGCACCATTTGTCTTGACTGCATGGACAATCACATGTCTGAGTTTACTGGAAATTTAAGCCCCCTATTGCAGGTAGCAGAGAGTTCATGTTTCCCATAAAGCTGATATTTCAAATTGTCTAAGTCCAGCATGCATGGGGTCCCAGTAGGATGGATGCCTGTGATAAGAAGTTGGCTTCTAATTAACAGCTTTTAAATGAAAAGCTAATTTTTTTGCATGATATAAATTGGTCACTGAGTATAGGTGCATCAAATAGGTTGGATCTGAGCCAGAGACTGAAAATGCCTGAAGCTAAGAACCTTTTTCACCAAGGCAGTAAGTGTGACTGATTCATATTCAGTGAAGTTTTACCCTGGAGTTGGAGAGAGGAGGATAGGCCTTGAGACATGGCTGGCAGTGACTTCACCACTCCCTCCGAACAGTGGTACCCATACTGGTACACTGCCTCTTGTTGGCTTCAGAAACAAACCTGTCCTCTGTTACAGGATCCAAACCTTCCAGCTTCTAGGGGAGTTACTTTAGACAGCACAGCAGAGCACTGCCTAAGCAAGAGAAAAAAATACCCTGCTCCTCTTAGCAAAACTCAAACATGTACTTTGATGTGATGGATATCATTGCAGGCTCAAAACTGCCTCACAAAGCTGTACAAACTGGATAAGATGCAGTTCCGGCAGACCATGAGGGACTATGTGAACAGGGATTCACTCAATAATGTGGTGGATTTCCTGCATGCTTTACTGGGATTCTGCATGGAGCCAGTCACTGACAGTAAGTACAGCAGGCATCAAAAACTCTCACTTGAATATTCCTAAATTGTACCATCAGAAAGAAGCCATCCCTTTTTCTTTTCCTTTAAAGAGAAAAAAGTGAATAAGTATCCTCAGAATATAGAGTATACCCTGCCAGAGTGGGTCAGAGCTGTTGGATCTCTTCTGATTTGATCACTCAGTGATCTCATTATCATCCAATGCACTTGAAATTGAAGGCCTCTCTTGATTCATCCTATCTGTTTTTCATGGCTTTTCAGTGGAAATATTTTCTTTCATTCAGCTGGACCTCCTGCAGGAGGGTTTCTGCTTCATGACATGGCCAGGCACCAGCTGCAATGGCCTGTTTAATCCAGGGTTTATTCTGACTGGAGGTACAATTGAGCATTAAAAACTCTGGTGCCTCAGGTGAGATGGTAAATAGCAAGAACAGATTGAGTAAACAAGAACATGAACACACAGATGCACATGCCTGCAGTTACAAGTGCGTGTGCATGTGTTCCTATATATATGTATATATGTTTTATTTTTAGCTAGGAAAAAATACTCCGGGTGCTATTAGAATGACCAAACATTTTTATTTTTTTTTTGTTAACTGTTGTTTAGTTAGCAGTGACTGTTTGCAGAGTAGGAATAGCTCTTCTGAAGCACTTAGCAAGTCTGACTAGTCTACTAGTCTACAGGCATTTCAAAGCATCAAAAATATTAGAGGCTTTTGTGAAGATTTCCGAGGTCATTTCCCCATGTATTCATCAAGTATTGACAGGTCACACTTTGAAGCATGGCAGCTCATAGAGCTTTTGAAAGGCTTTTCTCTCACCTAATCAGACTGGGATGGTTCCTATTATAAATGTGCAATTCTTTTTAGACTCTTTCTGAGAGCTTGGTCACCTTGTGCCTCTTGCAAAAACAGCATTCCTGTAGTGCAGAAGACTTTCTTTTCATGGGTGTTTCTTAGCAGCTTAATCAAATGTCTCTTGTCCTTTAGAAGAGCAAATAGCAAAGCTGGAGGTATTGTTCAAATTTTATGGCTTACTCTGTGTATTCTATAAATGAGACGTGTATAAAAGAAAGCCAGAATGGTCCTGATCGTTTCAGTCCTTTTTCATACTCCAGTTTCTGGAAGATTTCATTTTTTCTCATTTATTTTAACCTTCACTTCTGCTTGGTGTGGGATTGTGAGAACTGAGCATGATACTAGGTGGGGACTTGCCCATGTATATGAATCCCTTTATATATGTTTTTAAGCCATATTTTTTAAACCATTTCTAACAATGGGGCTTGCTTGTATTTGAATTTCACAGACAAAGCTGGATTTGGGAATAACTTCACCACAGTGGACAACAAGTCTACAGCTCAGAGTGTAGAAGGTATTATTGTGAGTGCCATGTTCAAGTCATTGATCACTCGCTGTGCATCCACTACACATGAACTACACAGCCCAGAAAACCTGGTAAGCACTAGATTTCATGTTAACAAAGTTACTTTTCACTTGAGTGTCTACAGTAGGGCTTTACAATGAAGAATTAGTTCAGTTTAGCCAAATCCCTTGAGCGTAGCAAGCTATGCAGTCACAGTTGAAACATGATATAAATGTGATACCCTTCTTATATTCCTGCCTTGGAACCTGGGGGTTTAGCCAGGATGAAAGTTGTACCCTCTGAATTGCATTTGTCTCTCTTTTCAAGCAGCTTCTGTGTTGGGTTTTGTTCTGTTTCCAAAGGGACTAGTAGCATAGTCTGGAGCAAGGGATTAATGAACAAGACCGCAGCCAGCACGAATCAACTTTTAGCAAAGTTAAAGGCAGCTTATGTGGTTAAAGACATGCCTATGGCAGAGTACGTGGGTTACTGAACAGCTATTTGGTACATCTGCCCAAGGATTAGACAAACATTCAGTTTACCAGATACCTGGAGGAAAGTAAAGTGTTGTTACTGGATCTAGATTTGTAAATTTTCCTTACAAATTGTATGTCTTTCTGGACCCTGTTTTAGTTAGTGTGTACCTTTACGAATAGCATCATCATTTGTGCCTGTATAGAGAATACAGTACACAGAGTATATATGAGGATTTCCTGTTGTGTCACTCTTTAAAGCCAGTCTTGTGTTACATATCTTATGAAAAAGAGCCTTAATCAGTATATAGATCCAATCATATGTTTGCTTTGGGTGAGGGGGGGATGTTGTTGTTGAAAGATGACTGTGCAGTTCCTAGCTGGGAATTTTTGCAATAACCCGAGATCTTTGAGGAAAGTTTACAGATCAAAAATCAGGACCTGTAAAATTGTTCCTTGCTTCTCCTTGCCCTCACATGGAGAGGTGATTTGTCACATCACGGATGCGCATGAATGTTCAGAACTAAAACCAGCCTTGAGTGTATGAGTAGGCTGGGGAATGAGTGAGTCATTCCTCTTTTTTCCCATGATGTAAAGCTCTGAAATAGTCAAGAAAAATCCCAAGACACCCACTGGTTTTGAAACAAAACATGCAATTTTTTGCATTCTACTGCCCTTTCCCTCCTAACTTTTTCATGTCTTTTAAGATTTTTTGGGCTAGATGAATGGAATAAACTAGGCTTTAAGTCATCTTTGCAGCTCCCTCATCTTGCAGCTGTTTTAGTCTCTGATATCTCTACATCTGCTGTAGCCCATTACAGAGCATGTTCCCTAGCAGTAATGCTCCTCTTTGTCTGCTTGTTCTGAGTGCACTAAATGGAGTTTCCAGCTTTTGATCTCAGCCAGAAAACACAAACCCTGTGGATGGAGAGTATATCACACAACAGCCAGAGGCAGTAACGCTGAAGTACCTTAGAAATGACTGATACTGCTTCTTCACAAGCTGCAGACTGAATTCTTTCATTTCCATGATGTCTTGCTACTCAGGGGTTGTACTGTGACATACGACAGCTGGTCCAGTTTATCAAGGAAGCTCACGGGAATGTATTTCGGAGAGTGGCGCTCAGTGCCCTCTTAGACAGTGCTGAAAAGTTAACACCAGGAAAAAAAACAGAGGAAACAGAGCAAGAACCAAAACCTTCTGGGAGCAAAAGGTGGGTGTGTAGGAGGCAGAAAGGAAATGACCTGCATATGGCTGTATGAATACAGGCACTGAACACAAGTGTAGAAAGTCCGAGGGCTTGTGTGTTTTATCATGATAGCGTATGTCCGTTCTTGATGTACAGAATTGTACTGTGGCAGCAGTCTTCTTTAAAACTTAATGGACTGAGACAGTAACAGGTTTGCAGCAGAAAGTGAGATCTAACTCTCATACATGAGGCCTAAGAGAACAGTTCAGTGAAAACTCTGGGAAAAGGAAAGGTTAAGAAAAGTAAGAAGCATAGTGTCTATCCCAAAGCACTGTGTGGACATCGCTTTTAATGTGCATGACATCCTTAGTGTTGTTTATCTGACAGATAAACCCTGGTATGCAAAACAAGCCCCAGAGTAAATCTAATTCTGCCATGCTTCTTTCTCAAAAAGAAATTTTCTCTGGTGTTTTGAGGCTTGTCATATTAAAATATCGGGCAGAAGGATTAACAAAGTTGCAAAACTCCTATAAGCCTTGGCTTTGCTTCTACGAAGTGATGACTTCTTCTTGGATAATTATATAGGGAGGCAGTAAATTGATAAAGAGAGGATACAAATCTAAAGCAGCTCAGCAGTGCTGGTTTCCGTGTCATAACAGCTATGAGATGAACATGAGATGGACCATCTGTTCACTTTAGCTGATGATTTATATTGTATGTATAGATCCGAGGTGGGAAGCGTCATCATTGACAAAGGCCAGGCATCAGCTGCCCCTGATGAGTGCCGTAGTTACATCTCCAGCCGCCCAATGCAAACGCCAGAACAGTAAGTAAATATTGAGTTGTTTCACATGTTACTGCCAGTTGCTTCCTTCTGGGCTTAGTACAAATGGGCAGGACAGCAAGGACTTATCTCTTTGGATAGTACAACAAATGCGTTGTGTGCTCAGGAACTACTGATAAAATGCAGGTAATGCTGATCTTCAGTGCTGCCAATTGGACCCACCCCTGATTTTGATGGGAACCAGCAGAGATTTTCAAATCACCATGCAGTAGATGTGTCAGTATCTCATACTACCGTAGCCATCAATAGACTGTTACTTCCTCAGAGATGCTACCACAGCTGTTCTCCATGCTTTTTTGGTACTTCTGGGGGATCATTCTATTACTTTTCAGCTTCCAAACTGTTGCTAAGTTGTTTACTGACTCTCAAGAGACAGCCCATCCTTACCTATCCTGGGCATGTAGTCTCCAAAGATTGGTGCATTTCCCTTATCAACACAGGTGATCTACCAGTTTTCTTAATGAGCAAATCAACCTGCTGTTAGTTATTGCAAGTTTGAAGCCTCTGTTATCCAAAGAGTTCAGCCATTTAATACTGAAGTAAATGTAATCAACGTTATAAATGGCCACTGGTCCCTATTAACTTCATAGAAGTCATTTAACTTCTCTGTGCCTCTGAATATCCATCTGTCTTGTTAAAGTGCTTTGAGATGCACTGTATGAAGACATTGCACAAGGGTACAGAGCTCTGTACTCTGTATTCTCCTCCATTAATAGAGCCTGCAAAGTCTCACTGTTACTGAGACTTCAAGGGTAACCCTTTACTGCTCTGCAGAATTGCAGCAAGCTGTGCTGCTCTGAGCCCTGGCATAGCCATGGGAAATCTCAAGAGTATAGCAAAATACACTGCCCCATTCCAATACCTTAATGAGAGCTGTGACCCCAGTAGGTTCACAATTGGCTGTCGTGATTCCAAAAGGTCTCCAGTGCACCTGTTTGTAGAAAGCACTAGTATCGTCTTATCAGTGTGGGTCATGTTGACCTAAAGATGATTTATTTTTCACATGTAAGAACTAAAAACTGGAATGATCTGTTCAGTGGGCAAGTGCCTCAGGGTAGAGAAGATTGTTATTTTGTGCCTTGAACAATACTGAGCATGTTGTCAAACTTGATTATGTCCCACTGGGAAAAGCATGTTTGGAATTAAAAATTAAACATCTTTAAAGAATAGAGAGGTTAGGAGGGAGACCTCATTCCCCTGAGCTTCCAAACTTCTGTGAAATGCAGTTCACAATCTGCATCCCTTTTCTTCCAGTGATGAGCAAATCCAAGGGGCCGTTCTGGGTCGCAAGGACTTCTGGCGAAAGATGTTCAAGTCACAGAGTGCAGCAAGTGATACCAGTAGTCAGTCTGAGCAGGACACATCTGAGTGTACCACTGCTCACTCTGGGACTACCACAGACAGGCGTTCCCGCTCCCGTTCCCGACGGATTTCCCTTCGAAAGAAACTCAAACTCCCCATAGGTAAATGTATGTCTCTTCCTGTTCTATATACATATTGCATGTGGATAGGAACACAGATACACCTGTTTCAAGAAATATTGCAACAAGTTCCTTAGTGGCCAAGTATATTGTATATTCTCCTGAGGGAAGCTGAGAAATGCTGCTCTCTATTTTACAGATGGCAAACTGAGGCAAAGGGAAACATAAGCAATATGCCAAAGGTACCAGATGATATCTGTGGCAAAATAGATATAGAATCTGTGTCTTCAAAGTAGTAGGCTAGTACCTTAATCTCATAGGCGTTGTTCTTCTCTGTAAAAGAGAAATATTCCAAATAGAATTTGACAGATAAAGAATATATCCTTTACGAGTCCCGTGACCTGGCCTTGCATGGTAGTTAATACATGTTACATGAAAAGGTTGCCTTCCCCTTTCCTTCTACCTTCCCATACCGTAGCATGGCCACCTTGGAGATATATGCTGCAGTTGCTAATGAATAGATTCTGCTTGGAAGCATTTTCACAGTTGTCTTGAGTGGCTTATTCTGCAACAGGGAACTGGCTGAAGCGCTCCTCCCTCTCTGGCCTGGCTGATGGGGTGGAAGATCTCCTAGATATCAGCTCTGTTGACCGTCTGTCTTTCATCAGGCAGAGTTCCAAGGTAAATGTGTCAGGCTTTATTGCAGAGATCTTGGAAGGATGGGATCTGTCTGGTTTTATCTGTCCAAGGAAACATTCTACTCATCATGGACATTGCAGCCCGTCAGACTTTGTCATAAAATCTTCAGAGTAGAGTGCCATGGAAATTTTATACCGGACTTCTGTGGCTCACAGTGAAGGTTAGGTTAAACCTGTCCAACACTGTGCTTGTCAGTCTGCTTTGGTTCACTGAGAGAGAAATGCAGGCTCTGTCAACATGCTTAAGGTTTAATAGTTGGTCACACTTCTCCTTCCTTCTTTGTGGTTTTACAGCCTCTTGTGAAAGACCAACCCTTTAAGCAGAAAGCTTAAAAGATGAAGTGCTTCAGCGTACATAAATCTGTGCAGACTCACTTGCATTTCTATGGTGATCCTCTGTGCTACAGCCCTTCTGTAGTTGCTTTATGGCTAAACAAGAAAGACCAAGAGAGACTGGTATGCTACAACCTCACCTGGCCCTTCATCTTTGTGCAGGTGAAGTTTACCAGTGCAGTGAAGCTGTCAGAAGGTGGGGGGCAAGGAGGTGGCCTGGACAACGGGCGAGAAGAAGAGGAGAATTTCTTCAAGCGTCTTGGTAAATGGCGCACCTGCCGAAGACACCCATCCAAGCTTCATCACACAGAAGAAAAAGATGGTTAGAAATCAGGGTTCTCGTCTCCTTTTTTTCTTTCCTTTAAACTTTATTTTTTTAAATATGTTTCTTTCTGTATTTCTCCCCTTTCCCTTTTTTCCTGCTTTTTCCATAGGTTTTGTATCCATTCCAGCCTTTTCCAACTTTTTAGTCTTTGTAACTGTTTTCTTTCCCTTCCTTCTTTCATTTGTTTTGATTTAGAAAAAAAAAAAAAAGAAAAACTCTAGTAGTCAATTTTCTTTAAAAAAATCTAATAAATTCTGCAAATGCAACATTTTGGCTTTTAAAATCAAATTGAATTTGATCAATACACTTAAAAAAACGCTTGCTTCAAAGCACTTACTCAGTTCCAAATTAGGTGTGTAAATCTTTCATTGCCTAATATAACAATGGGTGTTCCATCAGGTTTTCTGTTTGTTGTTGGTTTTTTTTCTCCCTCCTCCCCAGTTTGTGACCATTTGACAGTTCTAGCAAAGACCAGCCCAGAAATGGCAAACCCTGCACAAACCTTGTTATAATTATCTCTTTTCTTCTGTGTTTGCATGTCTAGTGTCTGCATACCATTCGTTAGGGATGCGGTCCCTTTTTCTTAGCGCACAGCATCATAACAACAACAGTACTTTGCCTTTCCACAGAAGTATATTTAATTGCAGTTTATTCTCAAAATCAGCAACGTTTGAAAAGTGCCTTTATGAATAATAGAAGGTCATGATATATTCTGTTTTAAAATGTCATGCAGTGATTCACATGCTCATGTCCTCAGCTCAGAGCTCCTCCTTGTTGTCAGGGAGACAACCTTGTTATCTTGAAGTTCTGTTGCTTTTTTCTACATTTTTGAAGAAAACCCCACCTGACTCCCAAAAACACACAAAAAGGAGTAGATTTTCTTTTTCACCATGGTTTCTGTAGCTTTACAGTAAGTTATATTCTCTGCCATTGTGTTTTTTATTTTCTCACATTACCCTTTGAACACTGCATTGTACACCTTTTTCACCATCATCCATCCCAGACCTGCAGTGTAATGCATGTAAGGCATTGTTCAGGCAAGTGATTCTAGCAAAGTAGGAGCATATCTTGCCAGTGTAAACTGGTCAGCATTCTGCCACTGCAGAAACACTGGTGGTGGTTTTCAAATAGGTGATTTGAAAAGGTCAAAAGTATCGTTCTTTTAGAAGGGGAATGGATAAGCCCAGCAGCTTGCTGTAGCATGGTAGCTGAAGGTGAATATTCCCATGATAGAAGGAACTGCATTATTTTGTTAATCCAATGCTGTGAGCTGAAGTAGGTGTGAAGTGCTTCCACCACATTTTCTCCCAGCCCTCACTGGGAACAAAAAACTGAGGGACAGTGAGGCTTTTATAGACTGCCACAGCTGTTTCTACAGTGCTCATGTGAGATGTCCTTCATATTTTCTTGTAGGAATTGTTTTTTTTTTTCATCTTGCTAATGCTGATTTCATGCCACTGTGAGTTTGCTTCTGCCCAGAGTGCCCATATTCTTGATTTCATGGCACTGATTTGTTCTTGGCCCTGTGAGCGTCTTGTTTAGTATGTGTGGCACATCTTATGTTTATACAAAACTTAGATTACATTAGTACTGGCTTTTTGAGCTTTGGAAGTGTAGCCCATTCTTCAGTCTTCTGTGAGTAACATCAGAATTTATATGATTAAAGAAGAGAACTCGAAACATCTTTTACATGCCAGAGAGAGAATAGATTTACATGACACATGCTTGGTTTTAACATGTGTGCGTTAGGAATACCGTAATAGAAGTGATGCAGTGGGTTAAAGATAGACCCCTTGCATGTTAGTATGAGAAACAAGCAAATTGTCCAGTGATGCTGATGGGAAGGGTTGGGCTATTGCCTGATCCCTAACTGAAGCAAAGAGAGGGCATTTTAAGTTTCTAAGGCAAAGTGTGACAGTTAAGGAAGTTGTATCACTGTGTCCACAAGGATCACTGGTATGCAATGGTGTGGTAAGCCACATACCATTAGCAAAAATACTAGAGTAGTTATACATGCCTGTGTATGTACCTACTCACATGTGCAAAGTGCAGTCAATGTGAGGCCTTTCAGGGTGGGACAGTTCATAACACAACAGCAATTTCCAGTGCTTCTATATCTTTCATAAAGATCAGCAGGTTTTATATGCTTGTGGACAAGAGAATAAAAGCCTGTTGAAGGTGGATAGCCATTGTATTAAATCCCTTGAGTCTAACCATAAAGCATTGTTTTGGAACCTAGTTCTGCCTTCCCATTCTTGTCATTCATGATGCTATACCTTTACTTTGCTCATGCTTTTTCCATATGTTGTTTCCTCTTGTGTTTTTGGGGTTTTTAACATAGTAGACAACATTTAAAAGAAAACAGAGGAGAAATAGATTGCAGTAAAAAAAAATGAGTAATTGAACATAGAATAATTTGTTCCATCATTTATTAATTGTAATCTTCATTGTGATATATCATCTAGACCACTGGAAATTCTGTGTTGGATATGTATGTAAGCATACGTGTGTGTGTATCTGTATGTGTGCATATGTATACATATATATACACATATATATGCACATTCATGCATAACAAAATGTTTTGATTAATGATCTTTTTACCCATACTAAGAACAAAGCATACATACAGCAGTGAGTTACAGTGTGGTTACAGGAGACCCTTAACATTCTTTCAGGCACTTCCTGAAGACATTGGAAGTGACCACAGAAGTTGCCAGGGTGTTCAGGGCACAACAGCACAGGCAAACAGCACATGCTTATTCCAAGGGGTAATCTCACATTCACACAAGAAGCAACTGTGAGGATGGGAGCTATGTCATCCAGTGGCCTCCTAGGTTAGGTGGTGGTCTCTGCTCACTGGGTGAGATCTTTCTGCAGGGCTGTCACATTATCATTATGCCAAAGAGGACTCCTATGCTTACAGCAAGGCTACTCCAGGATGGGCATAGTGGAGGATGGTCGTCAGCTGCATCTGAAGGTTTCTCTTGGAAAGCTTCAACGAAGTGCAAGCCAGAGACTGCAAAGGGCTGTAGTGACAGTCTGAGCCTTTGCTAGATCTTTATAGTGGGGGCTAGGGACAGGCGTTAGATGTGCCTTTCTGTATCAGAAAGCCTTTCTTTATCTCATACAGGCACAAGCTTAACAGGGCCCTGAATAGGAAAGCATTTGTTTGTACCTCAAATAAGTTAGTGTTACAACAGCCATAGCAGGAATGCTCAGATAGCCTGCTACAGGCTGTAAGTAAACAGGAAGATTTGGAAGAAAAGGGTATTTGTGCCTGCTCATTTATGTAAGTGTTCTGCCTGTTCTTTATTTGTTTGTTTGTTCTGTTTTGATGAAATATTTCCCAACATAGGAACATTTTCTTTGCTGGAAAACTATGTACAGATTCATTGGGAGAGAGAAAAGCCACAGTTGTTGTAATCTGTTGAACTTTGATATACCTCTGTTTTCTGTGGAAAAGTGAAGACCTACTTTGTCATTTTCTGTTGTAACTATTGTTTGTAGTACGTAAGTTCTTTCCAAGTAATTCTGGAGAATACAATTTCAAAGGGACTTTTAGTTTCAGCTATTCTTATTTCCTGAGGAAGGAGAAGTCACAAAGTTCTGTAGAGCTGACATTTTGCCTCTTGTCTTTCAAATCCATGTTTAGAACCAATCTTGAATTCCCCATTTGGTGTTAATCATAGAATCACAGAATAGTTAGGGTTGGAAAGGACCTTAAGATCATCAAGTTCCACCCCCCCTGCCATGGGCAGGGACACCTCCCTCTAAACCATATCACCCAAGGCTCTGTTCAACCTGGCCTTGAACACTGCCAGGGATGAAGCATTCACAACATCCTTGGGCAACCCATTCCAGTGCCTCACCCCCCTAACAGGAAAGAATTTCCTCCTTATATCCAATCTAAACTTCCCCTGTTTAAGTTTTAACCCATTACCCCTTGTCCTACCACTACAGTCCCAAATGAAAAGTCCCTCCCCAGCATCCCTATAGGCCCCCTTCAGATACTGGAAGGCTGCTATGAGGTCTCCACGCAGCCTTCTCTTCTCCAGGCTGAAAAGCCCCAACTTTCTCAGCCTGTCTTCATATGGGAGGTGCTCCAGTCCCCTGATCATCCTCGTGGCCCTTCTCTGGACTTGTTCCAACAGATCCATGTCCTTTTTATGTTGAGGACACCAGAACTGCACACAATACTCCAAGTGAGGTTTTAGAAGAGCAGAATAATGGGGCAGGATCACCTCCTTCGACCTGCTGGTCACGCTCCTTTTGATGCAGCCCAGGATACGGTTGGCTTTCTGGGCTGCAAGTGTACACTGAAGCCGGCTCATGTTCATTTTCTCATCGACCAACACCCCCAAGTCCTTCTCCGCAGGGCTGTTCTGAATCTCTTCTTGTGCTTTTATCCTTCAGTATTCTGTAAACTTTCATACTTTCACATGTGAACATGGAGAGTATTATGGATAAAGACTCCCAGAAGCTGACTAGTCTCGTTTTGACCAGCCTCCTTGCCCTTGAAACTACTTTCCTGATTTCTCTTCTGTGTCTTCCTACCACTCTCTACACTTTGGCTACCAGATGCATAATGGTCGTCTGCATTCAGAGGTGTTCATTCCAATCAGCAATGGAATTAGTTTATTTATCATGTGAACTCTATACATGGAGCTTAAAACCATGCTTGAAAGAAGTCCTGGAGTGGGGTGCTAGCTTCATTTTCAAAAGGAATGCTTATCAGAGAGCTTTCCATCCCAAAGTGTGCACGTCAAGGGAGAGAGGCTGGAATGATGATGATACCTAGGAGTTGAGTCCAGTCTCTGGCTGTTCTGGTGATATATGCCTAAGGAAAGGACAGTACTTGATTTGCACATAGAACATTTCCAGTATTTGCTGCTCTTTTCTTCTATCCTAGTAAATGACGTATTGCTAAGCTGATATATGAGGGACAAGATTTATGCATGCTCCCCCTTAAGGTAAACTTAAGAGGAAATAGAGAAGTAGGAGATTATTCAGGAAGAACAGTAAGTAAGACGATTTGAAGAGGTGGGGAGGAAGAGCATATTCTGGTTCACCTATTTTGGAGCAGATCCTGGACTTCCACACTGAGTATGGTGAAATTGTTTTGAGCATACATCACTATGACCAAGACCAGAATCGGGCTTGCTCTAGGCCTGTTTCATGGGAATCATGAATATTACAAAAATGTCCCTGTTATCTTCAAGATAGTGCATAGATGAGGAAGGGCTTTAGGCCAAGACTGTACTCATCAGGATTTTTGTTCCACTTTTTTTCTTGATGAGAGACTGTGTTCCGTTCTCCCTACCCCTCCCGGCATCCCCTCTGTACTCTGCCTCTTCAGGTTGCCATAGCTTTGATGATCACTTGACCTCCAACCAAGAAGGAGGAAAATCCAAGAACGTTGTGAACCTGGGAGCAATCCGCCAAGGCATGAAGCGCTTCCAGTTTCTCCTGAACTGCTGTGAACCAGGCACTATTCCCGATGCCTCCATTTTGGCAGCTGCTCTGGATCTTGTAAGTCATTCATTGGTGTATTTTTACCTGCTGATTGAGAAGCACATGCATACATGGTGGTCCATTGTCATTCACTAATGCTGCTCATGCCCACACAGAAAGTAGGTAAAGCCTCACAGCAGTGCCAGCTGGTGGTGTTGCTATTAGTTGGAGTTTTAACACCTGTGACTGGAGGATTATGCAGACAAATTTGATTTATTTTTTATTATATGGCTTCCCATAACCAGATTATTGCCAATATAAAGCTTTTATTGTCAGACTTCAAATTTTGCCCACAGAGATTCTGCTTTTGGCCCTAGTGGCAATAATAATGTAAAGAATAAGGACTGAAGACTGGCTAACCACTTGGAGAGGCATAGGAATTCCACTCAGGAATTCTAACAGAGTTATAAATAGCACACTGAATCACCACAGTGGAAAAAATGTCAAAAGTCAGAGTGTGCATGCTTTTAAATGCAGATACTGCAAATTTGCAGATTCAAATCTCTGAAGTGACACAATTCAGTCCCTCCTCCCTGGCACTGCATCTTCTGTCTCCCTCCTTTTCTTTGCAGTTGCTGGGTTTTTATCAGTCCCTTCTATTTCTAAAGTAGTGGCCTTCAGCCTGTGGTTCATGGGCCAGCAGGGCTCTCTGAGGTGCTTATGTGACAAGCACAAGAATGTGACAAATACAGCTATGAAAAGCCAATTATTAGTAGCTTCTCTGCACAGTGCTCTTCTTCCTTCCATAAGTGTTTGGATGTCTGCAAACTGAAAAAGATTGAAAGCCACTGCTCTCAGAGCATCCGTGTGCTCTCTATCCCTTTGTCTTCCCACTTGCCACCTCACCTCTGACTGTTGTGCCATTTGTGCTCATATTCCGTTTTTTTCCTTGCTGCTGGAGATGACATGCTCATAGACTCTCCCATTGTGCTAGTGCTGTGCCCTGAGCTGTGATGCCTTGTCTGCTTCCTAGTTGCAGGGATGTTACGTCCCTATGTCCACAACTCCTTTATACCTTCTTCTTACCCTCGCATACTTAAGCTGCAGATTCAAGCAAGTCTGCATTAATACTGGCCCAAAGTCGCTGTTGCCATCTGTCCACATCTAGCTCTACTGTTTGGACTGGTCCCTGTCCATCTTCCAGTAGAGAGGTGATTTCTTCACTAGCTCCCATTCTTCCATTGTTGTCCTTCTGGCTGGGAGCTATGGTAGCAGTGGCTGATAGGAAAGCCTGTCTCATGCTCTCACAGTGGCTGATAGGAAAGCCTGTCTCATGCTCTCACAGTCAGAAGTGGTTCCTGCCAGTCAGGGTTGCAAGTGTGCTGGGAAGGTTGCTGCAGGGGGAGATGGTCACTCCTGCTGTTGTGCTGCACAAAGACAACTTCATCCTTCAAGCCTGCCAGGATGCCACCCCATCGTGAATTCTAAACAAACACAGGGAATGTAAAGGCACATGGGCAGAAGGAGCACATTGCTGACAAGTATGTCACTAAGATCCTTCTGGGAATGCACTACTCTGTGTGCTAATAAATCAGGTGATAAACCAAGGGGTTGTCCCTGTTGCCTGTAAATGTCTTTTAATTTGTCAGCCGTTTAAGCTACCAACTTACTCAGTGCCCATGTCTGAAGTCAGCTGAAAACTACTGGTCTGAGCGAACTGTTTGAAGATGTCTGTTCTGACTTCCAGAGCTGGCTTTTGCAAAGTAGAGTTTGACCCTGTTTCCTTTCTGCTGAATGATGCAGAAGGCTTTGGTATCAGAAGTTCTAGAAGGTCTGTAGGTAGAGATGAAAGAAGCCTTGTTCTAATTACAGACTTCGGAGACTCTGCTCAGCTGGCAGTTTGTCTACAAAGTATTGGAGATCTATGGAAGTTAAGAAGTGACATGAACTGCAGGTATCAAAAGATGACAGCTTGTCACCTCACTGTAGTGCTTAATGGCAATGTATACTGTTACGGAAAGTTCTCACATTTTGTGTCAATAGAGCACACCCAACAGAAAACTCTGCTTTTTTAACTTCTATTTTCAGGTTTTTGAAGTCACAGTTTGAAGCAGGTTGGACGCAAATTAAAAGCAGCCTAGTTGCTATGGCAGCCTTTAGAAAATGAAAGGCAAACAGCTCTACTTTCAGTTATTTCACAAACTTTTCGAGCCTGCTTTTTTATGCGGATTATTGAAATTCCATATATATACGAATTTGAAGAGCTTTGATCAGCCTGGATGTTTATACAGGTTTGCCACAGTGATTTAAAGAAACTAGAACAGCAAAACAAAAGCATCCTGATAGAGGTAATGATTTGTTTTAAACCGAGCGTTGCCTTAGGCTTAATAACTTTGTAGTTAACGTATTTTCCTGGAAGCAATGTCCATCTTTGACTGAATTTTATACAACTATAATCAATTTATGGCTTTGCAGACATTTGATGATGATAATACATTGCAGACAGTTTAATACTTTGGTCACCAGCTTAAATCCAGACTTGGCAAGAGTAAAATTAATTTTCTTTCTTTTAAGAAATGTTGGAGGTTGAAAGGCAAGTAATAGGATATTTCAGTCTGTGGTCAAGTTTCTGTGAGGGTTCTAATAAACTGCTGTTGCATGAAGATGTTAGATAAAGTATCCTAACTGGACCAGTGTATGATTCCCATGGGGAAATACAAGCTTTCCTTTGGCCAGTTCAGCAATGTGACACCTATCACACCATTACATTTCTCCAGTAAGATGTGTGAGCTGATCTGTTCAAGCATGTAAATCTCTTACCCTTGTTGAAATGCCATGGTGGCACTGCTTTATGGCAGGATAGAGTTTGAGAAGACCCACTAAATATTGGAACAGCAGAAACAAAGTCCAGACTGCAAGAATACTTGCCAGCATCTTGATTCCACATCAGCCAGGGTCTTAAGTAGCCTCTGGTGTTCCTATAGCCCTGTTTCCATAGCAGAAATATTTATCCATAGGAGGGCATATGACCTGGAAGGAAATCAAAGATTGCTCCAAACAGGTCTCCAGAGTAGATGGCTGGGAACAGGAACAAAGAGCTGTGTCATGGATTGTACCTCACTATTTTTAGATATAGAGATTTGAACTAATGTTTTTGAGTCAGTTCTCAAGGACACTGGTTAATAACCAGTCAGGTTATTGCTTTTGCTGTTGTTAGTATGGATCAGGTTATCTGTTGGAAAGCTCCAATGGGACTCCTTGGAATTTTGTTAAGAAAATGGTGGATTCTTATTCATGTTAATTTATACAGTACAACACTTTTCAGGAGGTAAAGCGATACAGTAGGTCTGGTGTTTAAAGTGTACTTGTGAATAGTTTCCAAGGTACAGGCAGGCTTGTGAGAGTATTGCTTCTGCGTTAACTGTTGACAGTGACCATGGTAATTTGTGTTCTTTTCAGCTATGCATCACCTGCCTGATTCATTTCTCTCCATTTGTGATGTGTTTCTCTGTGGTGTGAATCCATCCCTGTCCATTCTGTCACATCTTCATCTTTCTCTTGCTGCTGCTTCAGGTTTCTCTGAGCCTCAGGTAAGCAATCCCAGGGAGCTTGTGCCTCCTCCATCATGCAGGAGTTCTTCAGTGATTTTTAATCTGAAACTCTGTTCCTCCCTCCCCCCCCCCCCCGCCCCTATTCTAAATATCCTCCTTTAGTTGAGCGTTTCCATAATGTTTGCAACACATCTTTCCAAGATTCCTATATGCTAAGACATTGTGGCTTTACCAGTGATGAATTAAAACAGAAGGAGAATAAAGGTCAGGGCTTCATCTTTTCATGTATGGTTAAGGTTTTACTCCATGAGACTAGAGGGATAAAATCCACTTCTATTCTGTGTTCCATATTTCATGTAAGCAACAAATGATTTGTAATGATGTTTCCAGATGCTAGAATTTAGTTTTGTTTCTGGTTGTCATGAATATCTGGCTTCAGATTTGTGCCTTCAGAACACTGGGCCAGCTTCAATGTTTTTATTCAAGAGAATTGCTGAAAGATTGTTGTTTGCTTCCAGTGTTTGAATAAAATAGGAGCAAAAAGTTGCAACAGGGTATTATGTCAGGAAGGAGTTAATGCATATTTTCTTGTTAATGTGGACAAAACATTTTTTATGCTTAATTTTTTAATGTCCTCTAAAAGACTTGACTTTTTCTCAGTCCTGTTGTTAGTAATTTCTGGCTGTGAGTTTAGCTGCAGCACAGAATTTCTCAAGTCAGTTCCCAAGCTTTTGGAACATTGGTCCAAACATCTTGCTTTCAACTTTTGATTACAGCACTGATTGGAGGCACTATTTATTAATATTCCATAGGCTATGTTCTGTGGTCTCCGGACTTGCCTGTTATTCATGGGCCACAGATGAAGAACCTTCCCTTAAAAATTGATGCTGATCTGTTGTAATTATATCATTAAAGTTGTCATCATCTAAATGTGTGGAGTATACTTGTGCTCTGTGAAATCCCTGTTAGGGATTTCATTTACCTTTCAAAGTAAATTGTGAACATTGTTGTACTTTGAGGTACACAAAGTTCTGGTCACAGGGGATTTTGCTTGTGAAAACTGTAGGAAGAGAGGGAGGAAATTGAATGGAAATTAGGAGAACCATTTGCTTTTAGACACTTTTGATGTCTGTGAAGATGTTATTGTGCACAGTTGTAGACTGAGTGTAAGCTACCCTTTGGAAATGAATTACAGCACTGTTTTTGACATCTTTGAGAGTTTCAGAAGTATTTGGTTTTGGTCTAACATGGATCTTGCTCGGTGATTTAATACAAAGAAACAGTCGATATAATTTCTCCCATTAAAGAAAAGAGCTCTTCCAGGCTGGGGACAGGAGGATTTTCCTCTGAAAAATAGTCAACCACTTCCAAACATAACTGCTTGATGTTATTTCACTACAAAATTGTCTGATGCTTGCTAAGGCCATTAAAGTTAAGCCACCAAAATTTCATCAACTTATGCCAGTAATGGACTTCAGTCTCCATATCTGCTTGTTCTAAGTGCAAGATAGCTCTCTTCGTAGTTTCAGCAAGCCTCCATTCATGCTTCCACCCCCAAAGATGCACAAGGAGAACTTAACAAGACAAACTGTAGGATTCATGTGGCTGTGCTGCTATCTACACTTGCAATATTTGCAGCCTCACTAGCAAAGGTGAAAAGAAAACTTGTCTCATTCCTCCAGTAAGAGTGTCAGATGCACACTTCTGCTTTTGTCAGTTACATGGTTTCTGAAAGAAAGCATTACAGAGGGCTGCTGGCACAAGGTTTTTACCAAGTTTATAATGTGGCTCTCTCTGCCCCTCTAGAGATTGGACTTGAGTATAACTGTTCACTGAGCTTTGGTTTCATTAGCTCAAGAGGTGATATCTAGAGCAGAGGTTCTGGTTTTGGGTTTGCTCAGTCTGTGTGACTCCTTGGCAGGCTTGCAAAGCAGTTGATTAAAGCACAAAATCCTCTTAATATGTTTGTATTTAAGGTGATTTTTGCAAATGTTTCAGGAGGCTCCTGTAGTGGCAAGAGCAGCCCTGTTCCTGGAGTGTGCGCGCTTCGTTCATCGCTGCAATCGTGGCAACTGGCCCGAGTGGATGAAGGGCCACCATGTGAACATTACTAAGAAAGGTCTGTCCCGTGGACGTTCTCCTGTTGTGGGCAACAAAAGGAACCAGAAACTGCAGTGGAATGCAGCTAAGCTCTTCTACCAGTGGGGAGATGTAAGTGTTTGCTTCTCTTTTACTTACGTTAAGAACTATACCAAAATGTAAAGGTGATTGGATCTTGTACAGAATTTCACTTCCAGTAAACTTAGGAATCATATGTTTCCCTTTCAACTTGCACTCACAGCCTGCCAGGATCAGCTCTTCTTTTAATGGAAAGAGACTCTGTTAGGAGGTAGCAGTGTCCCCTCCCCCTGAGGATTCCCTCAGATGATCCATTTAGTCCCCTCTCCTATTTCCAGCACTTGTCACATGTGAATGCCTTGGAAGAGTAAGAGCAGGGCGTGTGATACTACTTGTTTTTTCAAGCTTCCAAATATTTTTAGCCCAGGGCTGCATATTTAGTAATGAATTTCTCTTTGACGAACTTTTCAGTCTCTTTGCACCCATACCAGCTGTTAGCACATTCTTTGGCAAGGAATTCTACAGGGCTACTACATGTCATCTAAAGAACTGTCTTGAGCTTAGCTCCTTCAAGTTTTATTTGATTGCAATTACTTTCCACCCATGAACTAGGCAGTTGCCGTGTCTGGTGCTGTCAGTGTCTTTGGAAAACCACTAAGGTGTACCTGCTGAAGATCTGACACTCACTGCAGTCACTTCACAAAACAGTGGGAGAAGTTCCTTTGGCCTCTGCGGTGCCTGTTACATGTGTCTATCTGGAAGTGAGCTTTGTGCTTCTCACCTCTTTTCACAAAATGAAAGATTTTTACAGTGAGCATTGTGATCAGGTTAAAAAACAAACAGATGTAAAACCCAAGGCTTGGGGGAATTTGAAAACCGCATATTCCACAGTCTTGGAGTATTTACATAAGCCATGCCAAAAAAGCCTTACTGACCCATATTCTCCTAGGTTAAACCAATGCATACATCTCAATGGAGCACACTGTAGGCCCACAGCCCAGGAGAAGAACACAGCTTGGGTGTGAGCACCCAAGCTACTAAGCTTTGTCTTTTGGCAGCTCTCCTTCCATTTCTGAATCTAACTTAGAGAATGCTGCCTGGGCACCCCACTCTCTCTTATGTCTCAAACACAGGTGACTGTAACAGCAGAAAATACCAGACATCCTTGAAAAAGTATATAGTGTGAATGCATTTGCTTCTATATTCCATGAAGTCACCACCTTAGCCTAAAACCTCTGTGGATTCCAAGTGGAGAACACAGAATTACATAGTCCTAGTATTTTTGCATACAATGCTGACAGTCAGGGCTATCCATTGCTGTTTGCAGACTCTTTACTTCTAGACATTTCTCTTTTTCATATTATGACAAAAACAGGAGCAAGCAAGTAAGTAACTATTAGAAGCCAGTTAGATTCTCCCTCAGCTGCCAGTTTTACACACTGAAACAGTCCATGCTGGAAAACGTCCAGGAAGGTTTTGTTTTCAAAATGCTAAAATACCACTGCATAATGCAAGGTCACATGTGATGGCAGGCAGCATAGCATCGTTCTTTTCACCCTGAACTTTAATGGCATCGTAAGATTTATCTGTGTTCATTCTAGAAGCTAGAAATGGCGTGTGTGTACCAGCTGCTTAGGAACATCCCAGAAGGAAAAAGCCTTACTTTTACTTTAAGGCAGGAGAAGATTTCTTCTGTTTTTACTGCAAGGTGTCCTGCTGCTCAGTAGTATTTCTGTTTCTTCTCACTGGAGGCTAGGATGGCATAGTTACCCACAGCATCACTGGCCCCCAGACAGACTCATGCCTCAGGATTGGTCTGTTCCTAGCACTGCTGAGGTGCAGTTCCTTTATGTACTTTATGTTAATTGCTGGGCAAGGCTGGTCCTCTGTGTGTTAACCTGCCCATTTCACTGTGGCACTGTCAGGATGAGGGGCTGTGCACTCACACAGCTCCTAAGCAGCTTCATTACCAAGAAGATGAGCTTCCTTGCCCAGGCCATCTCTGCCTCCATGCTACCAGGTGCTTGTCAGCCCTAGAGCACACCTTCCTTTCTGCTTGGTGGCAGCAGAGCTGCACTCTGGAAGGAAGATTCTTGGACAAAGAGAAAATGCACTGAGGCCCTGTTCTGGTTTGGTTTGGCTTTCTTTTCAGTAAATAGGACTGGAAATTTGTGCTAATTCTGGATCCTAGCTTGTCTGTCATTGCTCGCTTAGTGTGATATACAGTGCTATTATCAAAGTTGAGTGAGACTGAGAATGAATGTAAAACCCTTTCTGCCCACCCAACTACTTTAATTCAGCCTCCCTAACATCCATCAGAGACTAACAGCAGTAAACCTTTGCCACGTGAGGTAGGGTTTTGACTGCCCATGACACTGATAAGTCTGTTGAATCAAGCAATCCTGTTATGCTGTCGTTTGAAATAATACAGTGTTAAATCTATTCTGATCAGGTTAGTCTGTCACTTCCTTTGGCTATTTCTTTTAAGAGACATTTTGTTTTAAAGTGTGGCGTGCTCTCTGCTGGGAAATAACACAATAAGGAATTCAGTCCTTATTAGGTAGAAAGCTGTGGGCTTCTGTATGATTGCTTTAATATTAGGATGGACTACACAGCATAAATGTGATAAATTACTGCTTTGTGGAGAGACATGCAGAACATTTCTTCCTTTAAATGCTTGAAACATGAAAGGGTAAAAAAACCTGAGAGGTGTGGAGTTCTTATTTAGCAATGTGCAGGCTCACAAACAGCAGAGTTTGGCAGTTATTCGGATCAGCTTGCAGACCACACCAATCACCTTATTCTCTTTGTGTAGCAAAGTCTACCATCTTCATTGTTTCTGTATTTCAGAGAATGGCTTAGTAGCGAGGAAGAAGAGTTGTAGTAAGTGACTGTTCATGTATTACTGCATCACTACACCTGAGGCAGGAAAATTATATAGTGCTGGCATGACCGTCAGTTCTGACTTGTAGAATATCCAGAAATGCTCATCAGTATCTTTCTCTGAAGCTGTCCCAAACCCAAGAAGACCAAATGGCAAGTGCTGATAAAAGCTCTGTAATTAAACACGTTTCCTATCTCCCATAGTTTTACGTGCTAGTCTGTGTTCTCTTCACCTACCTGTAGCAAAGAAAATCGAGCAAATCCTTAAGAGCTCTGAAGTGTCTTGGCAGGAAAGCATTCTTGCTAACACACCCTTTGCTGACAGTACCATGAGGGCTGTTTACACGCTGATAATAATGCTGGCAATCAGCCATGAATAAATGATCAGTGCCTTTCTGGAGAACATAACAGTATCCAGTGGGAATCTGTCTTCTTTACGTGGATCCCCTCTACACTGTTACCCATACACCTTGCCAGCTCTCATAAGCGTATTTTCTGCTCATTTTTGGGAATTGTATCAGGAAATCTTTCCTTTAGAGACAGAAGCAGGCTTTCCCACAGTAGTTTTGTGGAAGAAACAGGGACTGCTACCAGATTCCTAAGTCAGAGGATAGTTTCTTAAACAGAAGGCACAGATTCCCAGTGGAAAAACTTAGCAAGAATCTGGAACACATATTTCAAGGGGAGAAAAAAAAGTGGGAGAAATTCATACAAAATAATGACCTGATCTCCTTCTGCCTGTGATGTGTTAGTTTGGGTTGGAGTTTTTTGGGAATTAACCAAAGCTGCAAAAATTTTTTATCCTGAAATTTGACACTATCTGAAAAAAAAAAGGGGGGGGGGGAGTGGGATAAATTATGGGTTTGGTAGCAATTAATCTGTTATCATCACCTTCTCTGCTGTGCTTCACAGACGATGAAACTTAAGCCAGGACATCCTGTTCTGGCTGGAACGTCTCCACAGCCTGCACTGGGATGAGCTCTTGACCTCCAGGGTTGAGCTGAAATTCTCACCAGTTTGTGCTTTCTGTTTCTCCCTGTCTGCAGGCAATCGGTGTCCGCCTCAATGAGCTGTGCCATGCGGAGAGCGAGAGCCCTGCCAACCTGCTGGGCCTCATTTATGATGAGGAGACCAAGAGGCGCCTGAGAAAGGAGGATGAGGAAGAAGACTTTTTAGATGACAGTAAGGAGACTCCCTTTACTACAAGAACCCCCCCTTGTAAGAACCTCTGCTTTAGGAGCACTTAATTTTTCTTCTTTTTTCATCCTCTTGCCACCCAGATGTATTTCCCAGTCCCTCACCTTCACCCCAGCTTCCTTCCCTTTTCTTTCCGTGCCTGGAAGTACAACGGCACAAATGGGGAGCAGCACTGAAAGACTTTGAAAGAAGCCGGGGGGGGGGAAGCTAAGCAGTGAGTTGCAATTCCTGTATACTGGTAGCTGCAATTATAAGCAGGGCAATAATTTGTTTCTTGAGTCTTGCTGTCACCTGAGTGCTAAAAGTGGTTCAGACTCATTCCCAGTTATTTCTGCCAAAATATTTGTGCAAGATCAGCTGTTTTTCTGTTTCTTAACACTGAAGAGTCATCTCCTCACCTGATGTGAGTTGGCACAGCCCTGCCAAAGGCTTTTCAATCTTGACTTCAGTATCTTTGCCTGATTCTTAAGCAGAAACATAGCACAGTGGTATAAAAGGTATCATTGAAAATCTGTATAACAACAAGATGACTAAAACACACACATTCGTGCCTGTGTGTACAGAAGGGTGGGAGGGGGTGACAGATCACTGACTCTGAAAGTCTAGACAAACATGAAAACTATAATAAACCCTGTGAATCAAAATAAGTTAAAACACATAGTGTTGTAGTTGTAAGTGAAGGTGGTAACAAGCATATCCTCTCCAGACACCATTTGTATATACATGTGTGCTGTAACGTACTGCTTCCTGTGTACATATACTGTTGTTCACCACTGAATATAGCGTGCTAGCACTTTTTCTGTATCTGGTGTCTTTTTCTGTGGTTCTGGGTTTGTTCTTATCACTGCATAACGGCCAACTTTTAAGTAGAGAGGAGTAGGTGGGAGCAGTGTAATGGCATTTTTGGGAAACGATCTCAAGAGAAGGCATTAGGCCTAAGCTAGACCTTCACCGTTGCCCCTGTGTGGTGTGCCAGCACTAGCAACTTCTTGAGTGTGGGTGTCTGTTCTGGATATGTTATTTGCCCCTTTGGAAGTACATCTGAAGCAGGAGGAGGGTGTACTCAAAATTTTCCCTCTCCTGCACTGTAAATGAGCAACTGCGTTCCTGTGACTGACTGATATGGGGTGTTCAAGGCGAGTGGAGTGGAGCTGCTATAAAGGGTGACCTAAGACAAGCAAATGGACAGAACAGGTTGTGGTCTAGAAAGGCATTTAAAAGCTCAAGTAACCTCCTGAAAGTCGGTGTCTGAGAATAACTGAATCTGACTGAGGGCAGAGGTTTTCAACAACTGCCCTGTTATGCTGTAAGGACTAGACTGAGGAGCAGGAAATATGCAGTTGGATATTCCGTTGCACTGTATGTCTCATCTGTATTTGATAGTTCAGATTATTATAGGCCCTACAAAGTCCATAGTTCATTACTGTTAATGTGTGCAGAAGAATTAGCAAGCGTCACAGAATTAACCTGCTTTTATCTGATCCATGCAGTGTCTTCTTACATGTTTAGTTTGGATTGTTTCTTTGCAGAAAGTAACATGGGGGAAAGCAGGTGAAACAAATATCTCTGACATGTATGTAGATGAAATATCAGGCATATTAAAAATGGATGTGGTTAGTTGTTGTCACAACCAATTAGTTTATTTGCTATTTTTGCTGTCTGTTATCCTAAATAGGATTTTTCAAATTGATTAAGTGCTGAAGAATCCTTCCACTTTTTGAGCTTTGAGTTCCATTAGATGGGTTACAAAGGGTAGGATTTCTGAAGCTGGTTGTTTAGACTCAGTTGAGACAAAACTTCAAGTGTTTCAATAAGCCCTCTTCCCTTCCCCATGCTGCTTTAGGTTAAGCATTTGAACACATAATTTGATTAAGCAGTTTGATTTTGGTTGTTCCTTGATTATCCAAATAGCACTTGGATTCTTTGCACGACTAAAGAAGCCTGATTTCAAGGGGGGCTGTCTCTTCCATTTGTCAGGGTAGTAATTAAGAATAGGCACAGTACCTCTTTACTGGCTAGTCATATCTATGTAGTTTGAGAATTTTTCCTGTATCTGAAAGGGATTGTTTTCTAGAACTGCTCAATATTTCACTGAACGCAAGACTGTAAAGGGGAGGAAGGATATCTACTTCTTAATCTCCATTAACTTTAAGTGAGACCTATACAAAATGCTTTAAGATTACATTAGTTTAGTAGGTACTACACCCTAATATACTATCATATATGCTATAGTATATATGCTATATGTATGTATACTGTAGTATATATGTAGTGTACTATAATACACTACAGTGTTACTTCAGTAGAATAGAATATATACTTTGTTACATTATAGCGTGTTAGTACTATTGCAGGGCCTGGTAAATACACAGGTTGATACTTGTTTGACTGTGTTCCTTTTACTGTAGGAAAAGTCAGAAAAGAGTCCGTTTCAGTGCAGCTTGCATTATGCACCATATGTGAAAATGTCCATCACGTTTTGGTTCCAGATTATGTATAATCTCCTTGCTCACCACAGAAATATTTTTTCCTAGGCACTGTGAATCCTACCAAATGTTGTTGCCCTTTTGCACTGAAAATGGCAGCCTGTCAGCTTCTTCTGGAGATAACCACTTTCCTTCGAGAGACCTTTCCCTACATGCCCAGGCCACGTACTGAGCCTCTTGTGGTAAGTGGACAACACACACTGAAGAGGGTGTCATGCCCACAGAAATCACTGGTCTCTGGCTTCTGTCTGAGGAGAGGTGGGGTGGGGTAGTAACTCAAGTGGATCTCTGGTACAGGAAGAAAGATGTCATTGTTTGGTGAATAGAAGATGGGCAAGGCACATCAAATGGGTTGATTAAGCTGTGGAAGCACAACATATACCAGAAGTTCAAGAAAGTTTCAAACCAGAGAAGAGGGCAGGGGATTGAGAAACTGAGTATGGGGACCTGAGAGGTGTGGGAGATGGGCTGCAGTGACAGTGCTACCTAGCTGATTAGGAGGGACAGTTGACACAGAACTGAACAGGGCAGGTAGGACAAAGGAAGAGGGATGAGAGAGAGAATTGGATGGAGAGTAGAGGTTGCAGATCTTTGGTTAGACAGCCGAATTGAAGGGGAAGTAAGGAAAAAGACAAGTCAAAGACACAAGGAAAGAAAGAAACTTCCATGAGATGGAGTGAGGCATAGGCAAATCATGGCATGAATAGTAAGCTAAATGACTGACTAGGGGAGAACTAATTTTGTAAACCCATGAAACCTGATTTCCAGTGGTTCATTCTTGTGTGGACTTTCGTACAACTGATAACGCAGTTTAACCTTGCCTTCAGCCCATTGTTTCACAAAATGCACAGGCACTCAGTTATATTTTGTCAAATTGGGTTGAAGGTGACCATCACCTTTAGAGGTGGTTAGCATGGAATGAGATGAGAATTGAATAGCACACACGCAATTTCATCTTTTAAACCTAATTTATTTAGGAAACCAGGATAAAAGTTAAAAAGAACGAATAAGAAGATAAGTTTCAAAAAGCCATGAAGGATTTAGCCCTATTATTCTGTTTTTTCTTAATCACAGTCTTAGATCAAATTTTGCTGATGACAGTTGTACTTGACAGGCTGATTTGGCTGGGCATTATTGTAATTAGGTTCTGAAATTAATTTCAAAGGCTGTAGATGACCTATGATGAAGTGACTCAGCCCCCAGGTATGCAAGAAGGGCAATTTTAAAACATAGGGATAAATTCAGCTGAAGTCTTCCTAAACACTTTGTTGATACTTTTACCATGTCATAAATGACTGCGTCCAAAAGCAAGGTAACACCAGGGTTTGCAATTTAGCTGAGTAAAGTAGTTAGGCTTGGAACTAAGAATATGTTGAGTAATGAAGATCAACAGAAATTTGTGCTCTTGTGACAGACAGAAATGCAAATGATAAATAGCTTTTCAGACTTACATATGAGAGAGGAGAAGGAATCATTCTGTTAGGCACAGGCAGAAGAAACCTTAAGGTCAATCACATTATGCAAGAGCCTGTTAGAGAAAATGGCCACAGAGTGCTTCTTTTACCTTTGTGCTGGGGTGGGGGGGGGAATAGAACTGACACACTCTGGGTTAAAATGCTAAGTCTCTGTATTTATGGCGTGATGTTTCCTTTCTAAGAGAATAAGCACATAATGATCCACAGACCCAAAATTCCAGCAGAGGAAATCTCACTGGCATTGGTGTTTGTAGGCATACCTGTTCCATAGTTATGAGCACAGACTTAGCAGCCTAGAAAAAATGAAGCATTTGCAATGACCTAGTTGTGGTGGACCAGTTTAACTACCCAAGTCCATCCAGACTTGCCAGGCTGAGGATGTAAGCACCCATACCTATGTGTGAGTGAGGCAGGCAGTCCTGACTGAAGTTTCAAACAAAGCCTTTTACTGAAGCTGGTGGAGTAGATACAATCTGACTTTGCACATGTCTGGGAGTGATGAATACATTCTCTTGGAGCCTACTGCTGCCACGGTAGAGCCAGGGAACTGGAACTTGTCATTTGCTGTGGGTGAAAGTCATTCATGTTAGCTTAGCAGTTGCTGAAGATAGATAGACTGTGTGCATTGTTATTTGATTTGAGGGGGCAGCAATTTCCAGTGTTAGCATGTTGACAGACAGCTGAAGGAGTAATGTGTTCAGGCACTCCAGGTAGGGGAACTCTGGCCGTGCCCTAGGAATATACCTATACTGCTATCATGGCTTAGTGTATGCATGCTGATTTGTGAAGATGCTGTAATTCAGACAGATTTAATCACAGATTTTTATCCTGAAATGCTTTAGCCGTTGTTTCATATCCTAAACTCTGTCAGATGATGTTATCATTCACGTTCACCAGCAGTTTACTGACAGCAAGGAGCTTTGTGTCATTTTAGATTTCACCTAGTTACATAGATCTCAAAGCTGATGATATCCCCAGTCAAAAGGTACAAATGATGTTCTTAAAGAGCCCAGCATTTTGACTGTGTTTGCCAGTGTGGGAATTCACAGTGCTTCTTTTGCCTTTTCTAGCTATGGTTAGGGAAAGAGGATGAATGTCCATAGCTTGTGAAATTTTAGGACTTCTGCTTTTTTTGGCCCAAATTACTAGCCAGTAGGTGGCACAAGTGGTGCCGTTTCTCTTAATAAGAGGGAATGATGGTGCAAATTAGCTTCTCCCTGGTGCAGTTTTTTTTATTTTCCAGACTTTAAGTGCAGCCAACATTTTTATTACTCTCTGTTTTGTGCTGTGTCCTTTCAGCCTGATCTACACACAGAAAGCTTGCTCTGGGCCATGCTTCCATGGCTGTCACACTGTCAGCTGCCTTTCTCAGCTTTTCTGCCTTCGATGAGTACAGATCAATGAATTCTCTAATCAACCATGGGTCCTTTTGGAGCAGAGACATAACCGTCCACCCAGCATCTTCGGCAACAGCCACCTTTTATTGCCACCTGTCCATAAGGACTATTTATGTGTTTTTCCCCTCATGAGCTTGCAGACAGGGCACCAATTCACTCAGCAGTGTTAACGTAATAAGCATGTTAATACTTCCTAACTCTTCCATCTATCAGGCCTGGCTCAGGATGCTGCAAGCCCAACGAGTAACTGGATTAGAAAGTGTCAGAGTAGATGGAGAACTGTGTGATAGAAATAAATTCCCATCTGAAGCAGTTCTTTGTGAAGCTGCTATGGTTGCAGTGGAAAGCATGAGGGCCCATACTGCCTGCACATCTGTGTGATCTACATTCTGCTACAGGATCTGGAGAGCTGCAGGCTGCGTCTGGACCCTGAGATGGATCGGCACAGGTATGAAAGAAAGATCAGCTTTGCTGGGGTTCTGGATGAAAATGAAGATGCGAAGGATTCCCTGCACAGCAGTAGCCACACCCTCAAATCTGAGGCTGGCTTCGAGGAGAAAAAAGGTTTGTCAGCATAATAAGGCTTTTGTATTCTCAGGGCTTGTGAAGTGGTGCTTGATTTTGTGTTTCCATTTGCACAGACTGTGTTAAAAGCAGGCAGCCATGGAGTCACGTGGCTTCGAATCATTTCAGAAACGCTTCTGGCCTTCAGGGTTAAATATAACGAATGTGAGAAGCAAAGATGTTAAATTTTATAAAGCACTGCTATGACTGATGCCAACTGAGGGCACTGCAAGATTGCTAAAAGGGAGGATGCCTTGTTTGAAACTGTCTCTCAGTGCAATGCTGAGAGAAGCATTGCTATTTGATTCACTTTAAAAATAAAGATCAAAAGTGTTCTTGTTCCTCTTTTATTTTGATGACAGTTTTTCTTTTTGGGAAAACCACAGATAGGAGGGATCTTTCTGTGAAAATCTGTACCAGTTTGGAAGTCATGGCATCTCACAGTATTAATGGTTGATCACTTGATCTCTTGAATTCTTTGCTACCACATGAAAAAAACACATCTCTGTGGCTTTTGATGGCTAGCAGTTTAATGTTACCAACATATTGTATACTGTACAAGCAAACCTCAAGCTCACTGTGTTTGCTAAGAACAGCAGATTGTTTCCATTTTTGAGCCATCTCACGCAAAATGCGCATACTATCTGATGGTACAAGTGTTGCAATACAATATACAGTCATCGTGCATACTTGCAATTAGAGGGTAAACTGCCAGACAGTTCCTGTAAATGATTTTCCCTCTAAGAAGTTTTCTAGAACTGTTTAAATTCTGTCTCACAATAGCCATATAAAGGTGCAGATGTTTCAATGATAATTCTGATGACTGTTTGAAAAGGATAAATGTTTAATTGCTTGGAAAGGATGGAATCTGTGGCTGGTTATCGTCTAGGAACTGTAATGTGCATTAATGATTCAGAGGAGCTTTTATTGACTTCAGGGGACTTTGGATAAAGTTTGTGCTTTCTTCAGCTGTGACTCTGCCACAATTACTGAAGAAGATATTAGATAACATTAGAGCTGCTTCCAAGACTTATGTGTGTGTCAGGTGGGACAGTTAATCCTGTGAAGACAGCTAGATATACACCTAAGAAAGGTGAGCTGGATAAATTCATGCTCAACTTCTTTTTTGGTACCCTTGGCACACTGGCAGCCAGGAGAAGCACACAGCCTTGTGGTCTGATAGTCTAAGATCAGCAGGATGATATGTCTCTAACTATTTAGATAAGGAAAAGCTTCTATTGGGGTTGGGCTTTTTTTGATTAAACTTACGGCAATTACTTGAAACCGCTTTTCAGCATCTCAGGCAGCAGTCCCGTCCACTGGGATGTTACCTGAGTGGGAGCATGCCTATAAGCATGCAGTCCCACTGGAAAATGCTGGTGGCTGTTCTCCTATTTTTCTCAAGACAATGCTTACTTAGATTTTCCTTTATGTGTTACTGTGCTACAGACAAAATGCAGAACTATTTTTACAAAATTAGTATTAACTTTCTGCATCCTTGACTCTGTTAAATTACATTTTCCCTGCAGTTTTGGTTGGGTTTTTTCCCTCATTCTCCCTTTTTCCTAAGCTACAATGCAGTATTCCTTTACTAAATCTGCCTCTTTACTACATTTTAGAGATGGGAAATGTGACTATGGTAGGAAGATTGAATCCTAATGTACTAATGTACTCTTGGCAAAAATGGAAACTAAATAAATGCAAGATAATGTTATATTTTAAAATTACAGTAATTAATGTTCTTTTCTCTGGCCACAGCATATTCTTCTGGGGATCCAACTGGGCCAAATATTACAGATGCAGAGGCATCTTTTTTAATCTACACTTTCCTAGATAAGAAAATGTTGTTGTGCAAATGTGACTAGAACTGTGTTGCCTGCAGTGACAGGTTTCTCTGCCTTAACCTGTTTGACAAGTACTAATCTGTTTCCTTTCATTTTTTACTGGAGTGTTAAAAACTTTGCTCTCATTGCTCACCCCAGGTGTGGCTTAACAGTTATCCAAAAGCTGCAAGTTTACTGTATAGAATCTGCTCCAGGTAGGTCTGAAATACAGACACTAAAGCTAGGTAGATGCAGGCTCTCAGAGGATCTTATGTACTCTTTGGGTACTAAAATGGGATTCTACAGACCTGATGAAATACAGTCACAAGTGCTTAAGTTTTTTGGCATTTGGGGGAAAAGAGCCACTGTATTGAGGCTGATCTGAACAGAATTCAAGCAGTAGTGATTGTTAAGGAACTCAGCATATTCACTTGGAGGGAGATTCTCTGTCACTCAACAGTGATTTGGCCAGCTGATACATGAGGACTGAGGAGCAGGTCTCAAAACCTATCCAGATGTCTTCGTCCAGCATGTTAGCCACTGGAAATGGGATTGGGAATTGGGTTCTGAAGGAATTAGGGACGTTCTCAGGAGTAAAGGTGTGTTTGATTTTCCCTGAAGCCAAAATGTAATTCTGTTAAAATATTTTGCTTGCCCATGGTATCCAAAAAGCTGTATCCTGTTCATTCTCAACAACACACCAAAATCGATCACACGTGGCCTTGCCTGATTAGATCTGCAGTAAAATGACTGAGTGTTGCAACATTTGGACTGACATACTGCCATGTACTGCCTTTGAACTAAGAGGAGAATGAAAGTGCAAACGGTTGGTGCTTTGAACATTGAACCATTTCATGTCTGTGCTCATCAAAAATGCAGTGTCAATGGATGTTGTTAATGCCTGAAAGCTGCTGATTTGTCTGAAGGAGAGGATCTACGTGCTCCTGTTTCCTCTAAAGCATTCTAATGATGAAGAGTAACATGCAGAGACACGGATTTATGCAAATCTTACTTCAGAGAAGTCTCATGTGCTAACCCCATGAAACAGACTACCCTTCTGCAGTCACACGTGCTGTATGTGTAAATAATTGATCCTACTGCAGAGCTCAGTGAGATTTACAGACCCCAGGCCCACAAGAAAATAGGTTTGTCCGTGATGCCTTGTTCATGTTTGGGATTCAGCCATCTATCCCTAGCAAGAGGGGATTCTGCACTAATGTAAACCCCAGGGGTTGGCAAAGAAAACTGCAGTTTACAACCATTGGGCAGATCCTGTTTCCTGGCAGGAATTGAATCAAATTTGTGTGAATCATATGTTTTCCTTGTCCAGGCTTTGGGTTTCTATTAGAGCAGCCGACTCTACTTGCTGGTGGTTGAACAAGGGCTAATTCCAAATACAGACAAGGCCTGAGGTGACGTACCAGGTCTCCAGGAAATGAGGTGCTGAACACGTTTCCGTAAAGCATCTTTACTGCCCGATTGACAGTGCTGCATTGGCGATGGCTTTGGAGGGAGCCTCTGGCCCCACATTCCTTGGTAGAAGAAAAGATGCTGCAGTATAGGCTGACAGCAAAGGGGAGGGAGGGAAGGGAGGGCCAGGATATCTTTTTTTTTTAAATGGGGAAAAATTAAGGGGAAAAAAGTCCTCTTTTATTCTTTTAATACAGTTCCCATCAGGAAGATCAGGATAGGAGGCTCCCGCTTGCTCCAGATTAAAGGAACCCGCAGTTTCCGGGTGAAGAAGGGGGGTTCCCTTTCCAGCATTCGCCGGGCCGGCAGCCTAAAGAGCACCAAGTTATCACGGCAGGACTCAGAGTCTGAGAATGAGGAGCTGCAGCTGTCCCACAGCAGGGACACTGTCACTGATATAGGTAACTTAGACAAGTGGGTGGAAAGGGAGGGGACAATAGGCAGGACCTAAACTCCTGATGTGATTGCAGCAGAGCTAGAAATGACAGGAGACCCTCACCCCAGCAGGCTAGGGAAAACCTAGAGTCCTCTTCAGGTGACCGCCTGAGCCAGGAACACATTCAAATCCTGGGTGCAGCATTGGCTCCATGCACAGGTTAGCAATTTAGAGCTCCGTGTTAGAGCATGAACTCTTGGAATGCTGGTGCCTGCCAGCCAAGCGCATGCTGTCTTTAGGGGAGCACATGCACGTGTGTATATGCACATACACACCCCCCTAAGTCCTATGATACAATGAATACGATGTCATATGCATACGCTGTCCATAGTGACAGGAGATATATATATATGTACAGACATGCACTTCATATTCTATGTAGGATATGATGTCATAGGCATGTTTTATGACATGTAATATATATATTCCTATCTATAGAACATAACATGTACATGCTACATACTATATTTCTACATATTGGCATATACATATACTTTTACAGTTTACAGATGCCTTTCTTAATCTTCGAAAGATGGATTACCATATAGCTGTCTTATGGAAAGCAAATGAGCATCCTGCCATGAGAAATCTCCATCACAGTTAAACTAAAGGGGTTCCCTCTGCTAGAGATGTTAACCAAAATCTATGGTTTAGACACATTTGGAGCTGAAATAACCTCCCAAGATTAATGGTGATTTTTATGTTCCCCAAAAGATGCTTCAGTAGGTGAACATGGAGAGTGGGATTACCTGTTCTGTAGACTGTGGCAAGTCACAGTTCACTCCAAGAGGAGAAAGAAAGGATTAACCAGACTTCATCCCCAGCCATCTCTTTAGAGTGTTATGTTAGTTTGATAGGAGGCCTATGGGTTATGAAATGGCTGCAGGAAACAGATCTGTAAAGTTCCCAGAGAAATCACTCACGTGCCTGAGTTCTTTAGAACTAGTGTGCTAGAATCAGGATTTTTTTCCCCTTTTATCCCCATAGCATTTGCAGTTTCCATGGGCAATTGGCAGTGACTTTGCCCATTGGCATTTCCAGTTTGATGCCACTTCTGGTTGGGTTTTTTGTTGATGTTTTTAGCCACAGAGCCCAGTCAATGCAGATCACTAAACCAACCATTTGCAACATCTGAATGGTGCAAAGAATTTGTTTATAATGGTTTTTGTTTGCCTTCTCCCCTTCCATTGAAGAAAAAAGTGGGGAGGGAGCAGTGTTTGCTACTGACAAGATGACCTGTGAGCCAAGCCTAAATGGTTCTTGTAATTGTCAAGGCAGCATGATACAAGGACTGGGGAGGGGTGTCCAAATGCAGTCTCTCCAGTGTGGCATATTCTGTGTACTCTGGTGTATTCCCACAAGGCTGGCCTGGCTTACAAGTGCTGTCCCTAGTCTTAAAGCACACAGGGAGTAATAAAAACAACCACCTTTTGGGTATTTTTCTTTTGAAGAAGGGAGCCCTTGGAGTGCGAGCGAACCTAGCATTGAGCCTGAGGTGCTGAGCAACACAGGCGCGGAGGAGAACTATCATCGGAACATGTCGTGGCTGCATGTGAGTATAAGTCACCTCCGGTGCTCTCAAGGATGGCATTTTCAGTAGGAAAACCTTCATGCTGGCAATGACCAGATCACAATCTGTGCTTTCTCCACATAGCACCAAGGATCTCAAGTGTAAGTAAGCTGCGAACTTTGGAAATGTCTCTTTGTCATTTCTAACATGGACTAAAACCAGAAAGCTTGTGTCTTGCTCCCTCATTTTGTGTATTTAATTTGTATGGCAGAAGGGGACTATTTCTCTCTAGTGTGCCAGGACAGCCGTGCTACCTCAGCTGAGAAATCCATTAGCTCAGTGTTCTATCTTCAGCATGGCTAGTAGGGGTAGTTCAGGAAGGGTAACAATGGGCTGCAGTGTGAACTGGGCTCCCAGCTTCTGGGAAATGGCATTTTAGAAACTGCTTCAGCTGGAGGTTCTGTCATGACCATTACGTTTCTTAACTACCAGAAAATTTTCCCTAGGGAGTTTTTCTAACCCCTTTTTGAGCCAATTTATGTATTTTTGTCTCCAGTAACTCTGTGACAATGAGCTTAATTATGCACTTTGTGGGGGGGAAAAATACCTACTTTTGGAACATTTTCTTTGGTTCCATTAGATATATTTTATCATGATGTCTAACCCAACAGGGCCTTGTGTAGTTTCTACTGTATCCAATAGGTGAGGAGTACAGTGGTGCAGATGCAGGGCCTAAAACATCCATTTTGGTGATCTCTGTACCTGTGATTTAGACATGCCAAAAGCCAGTTGGGCAAGTCCACACAGTTCAGTCCACTGGTATCCACCTTGACCTCTGTTCTCTCATGACACACTGTGATGGTGCAGTATGGACAGTGTCTTTTGGAGAAGAGTTGGGTTAACTCCCTGTATACAGACTGATTGTATCCTGCACAGGTGTATGAGGACAGATGCTTTTTTAACTTCTTAGTTGCCTTTGAGAAAGATAGCTGCCAATGATGAGTTGATGCCCCACACTCTCCCCCAGGCACTTCACACAGTCTGCTCTCAGCTGGTGGGCAAGAACAGGCTTAAACCAATACCGTGGTGTAAGAAGAAGTTCTTGATAGTTGTTGTCTCTTTTGCAAGAGGATGGCAGAGGAGGAAACTCAAATGTCATGTCTTACAAGCTAGTACTTCAGTCCCTGGACTTACCCTGCTTCTCTGTCAGTATTCTAATGCTATTGGTAATGATGACATTTCCTTTGGAAATTCCAGTGTACTAAATTGAGTATGTTAGTCATGAGAGTGTGTACGAGGCAATGAATTGCTAAAGGATAAAGGAGTATCCCTAGCCAGCATTTTAGGATAACTCATGGTGCCTTTGCTCAGTGTGGGAGGATACATGGACTCATAAACATGAAGCATAAACTGAAGGGAACTCGAGATGTTTGCTTCACTTTGCATGTGATTAGCATGCATAGGAGAAAGGAAGGTTTGAAAAATCACCTGTTCCAGTTAATGCCACCCACACAAGTACTGATATCATATGAGAACTTTCTGGTTTTGTTTGCTGGAAGGAAGGCATGGGTGAGTGGGCACTAACACTACAGGCAAAAAAAACCTGCCTTACTTCATATTCACAAGCAAACCACTCAGAAAGGTCACTGGTTCCAGTTGCTTCTAGGGGGGCACCAGCATTTCCTTTACTGTCCTTTATGGCAATCCAGTGTGTGATGTTCTTACTCTGTGTTCAAGTACTGAACTACAAGTTGTAACAGTGGAGCAGAGGAGGGGTAGAGGCTATATAATGCTGATCAGATTTATACCATTTGCGTATTGACACAACACCAGCAACTTGAGTTATTCCTGGTTGCCTGTTCTGGCCTCATGTTATTTTGAGGTCAGACAGAGACAAGAATCCCACATACACAGCACAGATTTGTTTTAAATTAAGCTCCTGGCTTTTTAGAAGCCTAAATATTTGAGGATTGAGAGTGATGTGGCTTCCTTGCCTTAAAAGAGCCAGCACAGACTGTAAGTGTTTGGAAAAGGTGGGATAGCTTCTTTCTGGTACTTCTGGGTATTTCTACACTAGGTCAGGGATGAAGAGGATTCATAAAGGCCAGTTATGACCTACAGTGTGAATGCTTGTGTATTTTCATCACAGTGCTAGAAGTGGCTGGGTTTGTGTACTAATACGAAGAACAATGTCCAAAGAGCTACTGGACTGACCTTTGCTCCTCTGGGAAGAAACCCTCTGAGTTACAGCAGAGAGCAGTCACTGTGGTGTAGACTTTCCCAAGGCTGTCTTTAAGTAGTTTAGGGACTAATAGCAGTGTTGCTGCAGCAGAGCTCAGTATAGCTAGATGCCCAGATATTTACTGTTCCTTAGACAGGTTTTAGAACTCCCTACTGTCATATGGCAGCACCACCAGAAACAGAATGTAAAGCTAGGCTGGATGAGCCTACCCAAGCACAGGGAAGGAAGCATATGTAGAACAACTGACACAGCTTATTCCTACTTGAGAGCTTACTGAGACATTTCCTTTCATGTTCCTTGAAGGAAACTAACCCCTGAACCTGGTGGGTTTGCAGCTTTAGTGATGATTGAGTAGTTGACAATTTCCAGTGTAAGCCATCAGTTCAGAGTGGTAATACAAGAGCTTTCCTGCAGACTGGTTTCCTCAGCCTTAATCTTGCCACCAACTGGACATACACATATAACAGCAACTCTGTCTCTTTGCTTTGTTAATACTAATGTTTCTTTAGCCATGCCTAGCTAGTTAGCTTGAGTGTTTCCATCACTGGCTGCCCTGTGTATTCTCTGTGTATTGCTCTTTTGTGTAGGTAACTATTCTCTTTTTATTCTTTTCAAGGTTATGATCCTATTATGCAACCAACAAAGTTTCATATGCACCCACATTGACTACTGTCACCCACACTGCTACCTCCATCACAGCCGGTCCTGTGCTCGCCTTGTCCGGGCCATCAAACTCCTGTATGGAGACACAGTGGACTCTCTGCGAGAAAACAGCACATTGAACACTGTGGCAAGAGGCAAAAAGCAAAAGGAAGTGAGTAGATGGAAAAAGCAGAATGTTTGGGGTTTGTCTGTGCAGATTGTTACTACCTTCAAGAACTGCGTAATGTGCTCAAACTGTTCTTTCATAACAAAACTAATACAGCCTTTCTTAAACACAGCTTTGCATTTAGCGTTATGGAAGGAATGTAATATGTATTGATTGGAAAGAATCTTAGTTGCTGATAATGTCATTTAAAAGCTTATAACCTGTTCTTTTATAGCCTCTATCAGCCATTGTGGATTTCAGCTCACTGTTTCTTCTCATCTGTTAATAACTCTTGAAGTTCTTGTAAAATCTTGCCTAATTTCTTTATTTTCAGTTTGAACTCTCGGAGCTGTTCCAAGGATTGTGTACATTAGTCTTTGATGTTGCGGTCTCTTCAGCGGCACACTTTTAATACCAGTTCGGGAGGATAATCATACAAGATTGTGCCTTTTTAGCCACTTTAGTGGGGCTTTTAACTTCAGTGGAAATAAATCTCTGCTTTCAGTGAAGTGCCCACCCAGGTACCAGCTGAATCATGTCAATAGGTGGTTAATACTTTCATATACCTGATCACAGCAGACAGACTACAGTTACTCTGAATACTTTTAATGGTGGAGTCATTCGACTACTTTGCTGTAACATTGAAAACAAAAGTGTTCGTAAAAGTTTTGTGAAGATTTTAGTTGGGTGAAGAGGTTATCATCCCTGTAAGAGGAAAATGAAAAAGCAGGAAACAAGTTCATAATGTTTCTTCATCAACTAGTAGATTGTTTCCTGTCATATTAGAAAATCAAAGGGTATTTGTATGGAACAACGCACAGAGCAGATGAAACAACAGCTAATGATTCTGCTTTCCTGGAAACTGTAGCAGTCCTCTAGCACATAAAGGTAGTGTATCAGTTATTTAGAAAGAGAGGCACTCATTTCCTCCACAGAAGGTGGGCTTGAAATGAGCAGCTGGCAGTGTTCATGAAAGGCAGCAGAACAATACCATGCATTACTGCACGTTGTTTCATCTCCAACTTTAAATTGCAAGGCAAAGTGATACACATTTCATCATTCATCAAACCATCAAAGCCTTAGGGAACAGCTAGGAAGAAAGAGGGAAACTATAGATCTCTTACCTCTAACCTTCTTAAAGCACTGTTCTCCTGAAATACATGGGTATAACCACCCGGGAAGATTGCACATAGCACATTCACATTCCTTATTTGGTTTACTGGCTTCTGCTTTAATCTTTTATTGGGAAAAACTGTTAGAAGAAAATCAGATGAGACATTTTCTCACTGATACCAGGCCTTTTGCCAGCACAGGAGAAGGCTCTGAGCTACAGCTCTGCTACTGTATGACTTGTAGTTTATGGAAATCCCTGTTGCCCATGATGTTCCTCTCCACATTCTGGGAAATCTAAATGTGAACTCCACTTCTTTCTTTCTTCTTTTTTCCTTTTAGTGCTCAGACAAGTCATGCTTGAGAACTCCTTCTCTAAAGAAGAGAGTGATTGATATCAACTTGGAAGGGAAGAAAGACTCGGGGATGCTAAAATACATCAGGCACCAGGTAATTACTAGGCCATATGCTAGTTAGGGAGGCTGATACTTAGACGTCAGGTTAGGCTGCAACAAGGAGGGAAATATATAAGGATCTCCAAACCCATATGAAGAACTGCTCCTGAATATCAATCAGTTCAGCCCTGCATGTTTTCCTCAGACAAGTCATGCTAATTTAAGCTTCTTAAGGTATCCTCATCAAAGAATCCTTTAATCATGTAGCTCTATTAAATTGCATTCTGCATCTCTGGCTTCCCACAGCAACTCATACATCAGAACTGGGGATACAAAAATAAGCAAAATATTTCAAAATTCCACAAATGTTTTTAAATACAACCTGTTAGTTTACAGCAGCGGTTTTCTTTGTTGTTCCTTGTTCAGTGCTGAAGAAGCAACCAGGCTCTTCAGAGCCTGTTCTCTGTGAGATTTTCATGGATCTGCATCACTGTCACCTTGGGAAAGTTTGGCTTTCCTTTTGTCCTCTTGATCAGTGTTCTGGTGACATGAGTAACTAGCAAAAGACTCAATGAACCAGTCTGCAAACACTGCTTTTTCACTGTAGTCTGGAAGAAACTATATTCTATGGAGCATTGTCTGAAATGACTGAAATTAGAAGTTATCAGTGTATAATCTGCAGACCAAAACCAGTGTAACATTACTGAGTGTTGTTCACTGTGGAGAGTTTGCACAACTCAGCTGTAAGGCATGGCTTGGTTTTTTGCAGGTAATGAGCCTCTCTCCTGCACCTTTGTCACTGCTAATCAAAGCAGCTCCTATTCTCACAGAAGAGATGTATGGGGACATCCAGCCAGCAGCATGGGAGCTTCTGCTTAGTGTGGATGAGCACATGGCTGGAGCAGCAGGTAAGAGACAAAACCACTTAGTATGGCTGCCCTGGCTGCACAACTCACAGTAGATCACAAGACTTTGCAAGACAGCTTTGTAGTGGAGGAGTCTGAGTGCCACCAAAGGTTTCTTTGGTGCTGTTTGGAGTACTAGCTGGCTGCTCCTCCAAAGCAGCCTCTGACACACATCTTCCTCCTTCTCCCCTCCCTGAAGGGAGAATTAAAATCCATTTGAGGGTCTGAACTCTGAACTAGCTTTTTAATTAGGAGTTATTTCAGCCCAAGAACAAATTACACTAATCAAGGTCAAAACTTGAAAACTCATGGTGTTGCTATTCACGAGCCAGATTAAAAAGCATCCCTATGTTAGTGTACAACAGCACCATCTACTGACCATCTTCCGAGCCAGTATTTCTTTTGAGCCCACACTTTTAAATCAGTTGTACTAAGACTTGACATTGAAAAGACCAAATAGTAGAAAGTTCCATAGGCTGGTGAAACAGGAAGGTTCCTGCAGGTCTGGAGCAGGACTTCGGAGCAGGAACAGAGCCTGTGCAGTGCAAGGTAGGACTTAGGCAGTCAAGGAGCAGCCTTGGTTTTATATGGTGGGGGCTGCCTTCCACAGCTCTCCTGCCTAGCATCTTCTGAATAAATGTTGAGGCAAACAGGATGGCAGATGTCCTTTTTCTTCTGTGGAGGAACAGCCACCGAACGTAGACAAATAGTCTCCAGTGCTCTGTGGTGAGTTACACAGCCACAGACCCTCACACCCACTGAGCTCCCACAACACCACCTTTCCCTCTGCTTTTGTTTCCTGCTCCATGCCCCTCAGACACCCATTTAGATTAATTGGCCTCCATCATCTGGAGTTTGACTATGCCTGTTTATATTCACAATGCTCAATTGAAACAACTGTGGGTCAGCTCAGCTTCTGTTGTGCTGTTTCCCATTGTGATCTGGTCCTTCCATTTCTAATTGGAGGCAGATTGCAGTCATTGCACGGTGACCATTTAACTAAGAACCTTTCTTTTTGGTTTTATCCATGAAAACAGACATGTGAGACCTCTGCTGGGGCACTGTCTTCTGCTCTGAGGGGAAGGCAGAGCTTAAAACCAGCCTTTATTCATCATCACATTAATCACTCAGAAGGGGCATCTTTCAAAGCCAAACTCAAGTAGTCCTGGTACTTCAAGAGCTGCTTTTTCTTTCAAACCAGTCATGACTGAGATTTTTAGTGGGAAGAGCAAAGCTGTATTTTAATTTAAAAGCAGGTTTTTCAGAAGCTTTTACAAGCCTCACATGTAGCGCTGTGTGGCTTCAGAAGGTGGAATCCCATGTGTTTGGTTTCATGAAGCAGTACAGTTTTCTTTAGGCCTGGTAGACTGGTGATCTCATTTCTGGAGTCAAGATTAGGTTTCTTTTGGTGGGGGTTTGTACAGCTGCAGTTTTTCTCTGCCAAATAAACACATTATTAAGGAAAACAGATGATGAGATGTTCTGTCCCTGCAGCTGCCATGTTCCTGCTGTGTGCTGTGAAAGTGCCAGAGGCGGTTTCTGACATGCTGATGTCCGAATTTCATCACCCAGAGACAGTGCAAAGGCTGAATGCCATCCTCAAATTTCACACTCTCTGGAGGTTTAGGTATCAAGTCTGGCCAAGGATGGAAGAGGGGGCACAGCAGATCTTCAAGGTACATAGAAAACATGAAGCACAATGTTGCCATATACAACTTGCCTGGTGGGCTGGATGTGTAATAACAAGTCCCATGAAATCGCCTGAAAATCTGTTTAGAGAAAAAAAGTGCTTGTGTAAATCACACTAGTGGGGGAGGTGATGTGTAGCACTCCTATATAAAATGGGGAGAGAATAGTGGGGGCGGACAGGTCAGGAAAAACATCAGAGAGTGAAAGAAAGAAATGTGTGTCATGGTGTTACAGTGCAGTGAGATACAGAGTTGGGGAAAGTTTGCAGACGTAATCTTGGGTAATCTGGGTACTTGTGATTAGCAGTACTGACATTACTAATAGTCTGCTGTATTAAAATGTCTTTCATGTTTTTGTTTAGATTCCTCCTCCAAGTATAAACTTCACTCTGCCTTCTCCTGTCCTGGGGATGCCATCTGTGCCAATGTTTGACCCACCCTGGGTTCCTCAGTGCAGTGGGAGTGTGCAGGATCCTATAAATGAAGATCAGTCGGTAAGCAGACATCACAAGAGTAAGCAGTGTTTTTTCTCTGTAGCAGCATGGGGAAAGTTAAGCCAAAATATGTGGACTAAATTCTTGAGTTTTCTTGTCTTCCTCAGCTGGGAGAAATCCAGTACACGGTTTGTGTAGGGCACACAGAATTTTCTACATGAGCATAAGCCTTTTTGTGCTCACTGAGGTACTGTACTCCATGTCATATCCCTGGGAGAGATGGTAACTCACATCTTAGGAGCACACAGCTGTTCTCTCTCCAAGAGAAGATCAGTTCACTCTAACTGCCTGACAGACTGTTCAGTGCATTTTCTGTGCCACTGGTTCATGTGGTGTCTCTTGGGAGAAGTCTGCAGCTAGGTTTATTGTAGACATAGCTCTAAGAGGAGTCTCCTGGTGAATCTCTGGTCAGCTAGCAATAGTCTGATTTGCATTTAGAAACCAAATTGCTGAATGTCACTGAGGTCTCTGGCAGAAAATGTCAGATGTGTGCATCTCAACTAACACCTTCAGGCTGTACTCCTTCTCTTTTCTTCCTGACAGAAGTCATTTTCAGCCAGAGCTGTGTCACGTTCCCATCAGCGAGCAGAGCACATCCTGAAGAACCTGCAGCAGGAGGAAGAGAAGAAACGCCTGGGCCGGGAAGCCAGTCTCATCACTGCCATCCCCATCACTCAGGAGGCCTGCTATGAGCCAACCTGCACTCCAAGCTCAGAGCAGGAAGAAGAAGGTGTGCTCCAGGGCCAGAAACTGCATTCCAGGAACCTGAGAGCACCTACCACCAACACAGCACTGCTTAGGGGTGTGATGTCCAGGAACATAGATTGTTAGTGTTAAGGATGTCACAGCCACATCCACTTGTTGGAAATTCCAAGTCATTGAGAAAAAATGTCATTAAAAATTAGCACAAGGAAAACATAAAACCTTGGACATTCTGAGTACCCCCTGCGTGACCTGAAGTCCCTTACCCCTTATCCCCTCAGCTTCAATGAAACTTGCCAGCATTTAACATCTCAAAGCTCCCATTATCCTGCAGGATTTAACACAATGAGAAAAGGCAACACTAGGAATGAAATTTGTCTTTCCTAACTTTAACCTTTTAATATTTACAGGGCAGGAGGAATCTCCCTTTGCCAGTATCTGTCTTAAGACGCAGCTTAGGATAGGCTGAATAGCCCCTGCAATTTTCTACCTTTATGTTGACTAGTGAGGAAGCCTAGCTGACCAGCTCAACCTCAGTACCAATCTTTCAGACAGCCTAAGTTACATGACATGTCATGAAAGGCTTAGTCTTTGGGTGAAGATCTTCATTGGTCTAGGCTAATAGATCACAAAGATGTCATTAAAAGCATTCCAGTGTGTGCAATTAGGTGAGTACAGTGATGTTCAGGTCTCAGCATAGGTTGGGTAATCTGTTAGCAGAAATCCTAATTCTTAGGAAATACTAACCACCAGCAACCATGGTGGTTAACAGGATGTAAATAATAGAGCTGAATTCATTACAGTGTGACGCACCAAAGCACTGAACACTCTTAATGGAACAATGCTCTACTAGTTCCCAAAGCACGTGCAACTTGCATGTCTGACTGCTCCTCATAGATGGTAAATTGTGCCTTTTAAATGTTACCTCACTTGAAGCTTCAGTGTTCTAGTTTGGTTGTAAGTGTTGTCCTTCAGAAAGTTCCCTAAAATCTGTCAGTTGGATCTGGATTGACATTTCCCATTCTGTTTGTCAGTAGAAGAAGTTGCCAACTTGGCCTCCCGACGTCTCTCTGTGAGTCCCTCCTGCACCTCCAGTACATCTCATAGGAACTATTCTTTCCGGCGTGGCTCTGTCTGGTCGGTGCGGTCAGCAGTCAGTGCCGAAGGTGGGTTGCCTTTACTTTGAAGTGTCCTTTCACTGGAAGCCTTTCCTGTTGACCCAGAAAGCTGGTGGCATTTCCTATTGCTGAATGTATTCTCAAGCTTGAGCCACTTTCTAATAAATTATTGCCCTGCTTTATTTTATTCACCCCTGCTATCATGATGTCTTTTCCTGCTGCTCATATTTCAGTTAGAGAGTAGTGCCACAGGGAGCACTCTAGGTGAAAAATGGTAATGAGATGTGATTTCGTCAAATCCTACAAAAAACAAAATGTAAATTGCAAAAATGTGTATTTACAATGAAAATTCTTGATCAAGAAGTTGGCTTGAGGCTCAGTTTCTTCTTAGAGATAGCAGTAAACCCACTGTGCTTACTCAGTGGTCAGACAGCATATCATTTTGTTCTGTTTGTATAGCACCTAACGTAAATGTTTATCTAACCTATCTGGATAATACCACAGCTTATTCAGTAACACTCACCTTCTACTGTTCTTCCTGCTCCAGATGAAGAACACACTACAGAACATACTCCAAACCATCATGTGCCACAGCCACCTCAAGCTGTGTTTCCAGCCTGCATCTGTGCCGCAGTGCTCCCCATTGTCCATTTGATGGAAGATGGAGAAGTCCGGGAGGATGGAGTAGCTGGTACTCACCTAGATTAAACTTCACGAGATTCTTGCTTAAGGGTGGCAAAACCTGGCAGCACTTTGAACACTTACTTTTGCTAGAAGCGATAACTGAAGTGGAAAAGAAGTGTAACACAACCTTGTATTTGCTCACAGTTCGTGTTTCATAGAAATATTATGTGCTATACATTGTTATAAGTATATGTTTGTTAAAAACTTAATGAATAAGCTATTAAATCCTCACAAGCTATTTGAAAGTAGATTCATGACAGAAATGTGACTCTGGGGTTTTCCCTTCTTTTCTTTGTAATTTGTGGTTTGGTTTTGAGGGTTTTTTTTAATCTTTTGGGGCCCTAAAAAAAACTCAGTTCAAGAAAGATATTGCAAAGTTGAAAAGGGCCTGGCGGAGGATGCTAGGATGGTAAGAGGCCTGAACAGGTGTTCTGTGAGGAGTGATTGCAGGATCTGGCCTTGTTTGTGTTGTGAAAAAGGAAACAAAGAGTTAGAGGAACTCTGACTTACAGGTTACAACTTGGGAAGTGTTCAGGTTAGAAATTTGGAAGGAACTTCATAACTAGGAGCATACCACAGTTTCAGTTGATTCTCCAGATTTGGCTAGTCAAAGGCATGGTTGACGTAATCTGGTGTAGAGGACAGTCCTGCCCTGTCTGGACTTGGACTAGCGAGGCTTAGACTAAAGACCTCTGGAGGTCTATTCCCACCAACATTTCTTGGATTCCATGCCAAACAGAAATCCACCTATACACAGCTTGAGCATTCTGGTTATGGTTTGTGATGTATTTGTAAAGTAATAATGCAATTTTTCTGTGTTTGTTTCTCTAAAATGTTTGTAGATGGTATACTGTTGCCCTTCCTTCCTTTCTCATCACTCAGCATGTCAGCTGATTGCACATTTAACTTTCTGTTACATTTTTTGTTCAGTTTTGGGTGGATGTAGTCAGCCACCTAAATAATGTACATGTCATTTTGTGATCAGGAGCTGAGTGCTGAAGACAAAATATTGAATAATTCTCTATTGTTTTTAGTCTTCACAGGATTCCAATTAATTACACTTTGGGGCATTGTTTATCAACACAATTCCCTGATGACTGTCTAATACTGTTCACCAATACCAGACAGAATCTCCCAATGCACCACCGTGAAATTGAACTTAGATGCATGACAAAAAAGTACATGAATTCATGTTTTTTAATAGCCAGTTTTGTTCATCTGGAGTTGTGAATCCAAATAGTTATTTCTTTATAATTCCTCTGACTTTGGTGGTGAAGTGTTTCCTGTCAGAGCACCAGTAGTTAGGGAAGGTTCAAATATCAGTCCCATCATTATTGCTTGAGATGACTACACTGGTGACCAGGAATCTTAGTGCATCAAAGAGGCTCCTGTGTGTTTCAGTCCAAAACATGACAACTGTGGTAGGAAACTTAGGAATGTTTGTGTCTAAGTGTACCAGTTCAAGGCTTTTCCAAGGGAGACAGTGCTCACCTGGTTTTCTTTCTCTTCTGCAGTAAGTGCTGTTGCTCAGCAGGTTCTGTGGAACTGCTTAATCGAAGACCCCTCTACAGTTCTGCGCCATTTCCTTGAGAAGCTCACAATCAGCAACCGACAGGTAAACTCCTCCTCTCCCCAGTGGGTGTATTGCTTAGAGCAGTGCACTGCTGTAAGCAGAGTCACTTTGTGGGCATCACTAGAGAGGAACATTTGCTATCATAATGTAGATGGAAGTCTTTTAGGCTGTATCAGCAGTTGGCTTCAATCTTTGTCCACTAATGTAAATGGGACATGGCTGATCTACCACTACTATGGATCTGACTTGCTCTAAGCCAAGTTTTGAATAGCTGCTTAATAAGGCACAACCCTATCTAACATAGACAATATTGCCTCCACCTGTGCCACTGTGTTGAGCTTTCTCTGAAAGATGGGAGATGGCCTTTTCTCTCCCCGGACTATTAGACTGCTTTTTAGGGCCATGGCTGATCTTGAAGGAAGAAAGGCACACCAGTCCTGGCTGGATGAAAGGTATTGAGTAACACTATCTCAAGTGTACACTTGGTGTAAGATATAAATAATATCACTGTCCTCATCTTCCAAGCCACCACCTAAGAAGTGACTACAAAGTGAATATTAAACCTTGAGAAAGGCCAGGAAAGGCTGCTTTTCAGTTCCTTGAGTAATCATGTCTCAGTGGCCTCACTATTTCTGAGACTTCTCAGCCATCTCCCTAAAGCTTCTATTTAAGTTCAGTTAGGTTTGTTCAGTATCTTTGAGAAGGAAACTATACACTGTCCAGCCTCTAAGCTATCATAGTCTGCTGTTTTACCACCTCTTCAAGGGCCTACTACAACCATGAGTACAGAATACAGAGAACAGGTGCATTTCCTAGGAAGTTTTAGCAGCTGTATCATTGGCATGAGTAGCCTTATACATATTCATGCCCATAACACTAGCTCAAATTTGTTGTGGGTAAGAGGATGACTATATAAGAAATCTGTATTACAGTCTGCCTGTCCTTAGCTGAACGTGACATTCCTTGCCCTCTACAGCCCCTTCCCACCATAAGAAATTAATCAGTCTACATTTAAAGCAGAGTTCATATTCTGCCCATACCTCCTACCCAGCAGCCCCAGCTATTCAGTTGACCTGAACTCAACAGATTTCACACATCATTGAGATAGTCAGTTGTGATAAGCAACACAGGGATTACCACAGAGAGAAGAGTGCAGAATCAGGATGCTGCAGTCAGTACAATTTGCAATAGGAGGCATTGCTCTCTCTGAGATAGAAGACATTGACCTGGGTGCTGAGCCCTGGGCCTTATTTTGGGAAATACGGGAGCAGACACAAGCATATAGTTCTGCTTCATGCACTGAGAGACACAGCTGAACAAGGGAGCGTGGAAAAACGGGAAGGAACAAAGCCAGAGAGGACAAGAGTGTGAATCCATTCTCTGTTTTGTGATGGAAAGAAAAAACATTTGTCTTCTTCCAGGATGAGTTGATGTATATGTTAAGGAAGCTTTTGTTGAACATCGGAGACTTTCCTGCCCAGACATCTCATATCCTCTTTAACTACTTGGTGAGTAGCTTCTTGGTCCAAGTGCAACCCAGAATCTCACCTCTGCCTGCATGTGTCATAAAAAGTTAATCTTAGATTAACTTTTGATCTGCAAGGAGATAAACACTCTTAACTTTTCCCATATAGGTCATATCTATTATATTATATCCATAGCTCAGTCTTTCTAGGGAGAGGAAAAGGAACCTCTTTTTTTTTGTATTAAACCCTTAAGCATGGATTTCTAAATTGAACTATAGAAAATGAGTTGTAGACCGACAGAAGGATCCCAGTGCCAGAAACCTTTAATTATTTTACTTTATTTTGATTCAGAAAGTGCTTTGCTGATGAACAGTTCTATTGGCGCAAATATAGCAGCTTATTTCAAGATTGTGAAAACTAGTGAAACAGACAAGATGTAGGCTAGGCTCTAGGAAGCTATAGATGGCTCTAGGAGCTTTCTGTGTTTGGAGGTGTCTGTGTGGCAGCACTCCAGAGCAGAAGGCAAAGGGAGTCTCTTACAGCAAAGATTATCCCTTTACCTCATCTACAATGGTTTTTAAAGCTGGGCTGGGCTACAGGAGTACTTTTTGCCCACAACCTTTATCCTCTCTAGAAAAAGGCAGAGCAGTACAGGCAGATAGTTCTGTAGTACATAGAAACTTTCAGGATGTAAGGTTAATGAGTTTATCCCTCTGAGTGAAGAAAGGTAGAACAATGTTCTTGTTCTGTGTTTAGACAATGCTCTGCCCAGTTAAAACACTGGTACAAGCTGATATTCCTCTTACTACCTGCAGGTAGGACTGATCATGTATTTTGTACGCACTCCATGTGAGTGGGGCATGGATGCCATTTCTGCCACACTTACCTTCCTTTGGGAAGTGGTGGGTTATGTAGAAGGACTCTTCTTCAAGGATCTCAAACAAACAATGAAGAAGGAACAATGCGAAGTGAAGCTGCTGGTGACTGCCTCAATGCCAGGTATAAGAAATGAGCCTTTAAATCTCACTCACTCACTTCCAAGTTCATGACACACTACCAAAAAGAAGATCCATAAGAGCTGGATCAAAGACCTGTTACAAGTGGCTACATATTCAAAGTCAGTTTTTCTTAAGCTGAGAACTCAGTCAGTGAATTCCACCTGTAATTCACTGAGATTCAGGAAGCCACTCTAAGAGCTCTAAAAGAAGCAAACAGAAAGTGAGTTAGAACAGTCTTTTCAATCCAGAGCTTTGTGACAGTTGAACTGTGAAAGGCTGCCAAGATGATCATTGGAAGACTGTACCATTCAGACTCAGCTTGATTTGATGCAACCACAGAATGGTTTGGGTTGGAAGGGACCTTAAAGCTCATCCAGTTCCAACCCCCTACTATGGGCAGGAACACTTTCCACTAGGACCTAGTTGCTTCAAGCCCTGTCCAACCTGGCCTTGAACACTGGCAGGGATGGGGCAGCCACAGCTGCTCTGGGCACCCTGTGCCAGTGCCTCACCACCCTCACAGTGAAGAATTTCTTCCTAATATCTAATCTAAATCTATCCTCTTTCAGTTTAAAGCCATCCCCCTTTGTCCTATCACTACATGTTCTTGTAAAAAGTCCCTCTTCAGCTTTCCTGTAGGCCCCCTTTAGGTACTGGAAGGCTCCAAACGGTCTCCCCAGAGCCTTCTCTCATTTAAGTCTTGTGAGAGCCCAAGAAGAGCATGCTGTGAGCTTAGACTGTCACAAGTCAGGCAAGAGATATCTTGCTGAAAAACAGATCTGACCTTTAAGTTTTGTTCCTTACTCAGAGTGACAGTTGCTCCTAAAGTCACCTCATTTTGTAGGAAGAGATCAATTTCTCATTAACTGTGAAGTGTGAGACTATGTGAGACAGGACTGGCATTGTTTGTCTGCCCAGGAATGAGTTTAAACTATCACTTTTCCTCCATTGGCAGTCTTTTCAAATTGTGGCCAGAGAGAATATAACTGTTTTTCTTCCCTTAGGCACAAAAACCCTTGTTGTGCATGGGCAGAATGAGTGCGACATCCCAACTCAGTTACCAGTCCATGAGGACACACAGTTTGAGGCTCTTCTGAAGGTAGGAGTGGGTTTTTGAACCTGACAAACTTCTTAATAGTACATTTACCTGTCATACCTGTATACCAGCAATACATTCTGTCTGATCATTCTGTTTCAAAGTTGGGGAGGGAAGTTTTGTTCACAGGCATTTCTGTCTCCCTGTAAGGACAGGTTGGCTGGCAACAAACAGGATCCCATATTAAAGGACAGTAGAAATGCCCTGACCTCACAGACAGCCAAAACCCCACAAACTCAACTACATTTGAAGACAATGCAGCCTGTTGGGTATTTCCTGTATATCATCCTTTGGATAAATACATACATCATTTAAATGCTTGGTTTTATCAACACTAAAGACAACAGAATGATCAAGATCAGAGTGAAAGTGGTGGTTGAGTAGCCGTGATGATCTAGGAGATGTGACATCAGTTCCCCCTTCTGCCAAAGATGGCCTTAACTGAGCCACATAGGGAGCAGATTTGTAAATGCCTTTAGTTCATGCAACTATGGTAAATTTGAATGGGAATCATGTCTCAGTGCTTTGAAGGACAGGAACTTAAGTGTTTCTGTATATCACCTGTTACTAAAACTTAATAAATACATAGTATGGAAATGAAAGCTGCAATACTCATGTGGCTTATGTAGCCAGACAAATATGTGCGATGTGAAAACATGAAAATAAGTTAGATCAGTCTTCAAGAGTGTGATATCAGCATGCCTTGATTATCAAAAAACATACTCATGTACTTTACGATTACACAAAGATACTAAGAATTAATGCCAGAAGAGTGTACTAGCCTGAGGTGTGCCGGTTTGTGCCTTTATGCATTATTAGCTGGATATTCTTCTTTTGGGTATTGTGGTCTTTGTACAAGACAATTCATAAGTAACAGGATGGTTTTCATTCTTCCTTTTCAGGAGTGTTTGGAGTTTTTTAACATACCTGAAACTCAGTCTTCTCATTACTTTTTAATGGATAAGCGATGGAATCTTATTCATTACAACAAGGTAAGACAATGGTCAGGTCCAGATGACTTTGTTCTTCCCATTTTGAACCTTTTTTAAACATCAGGGTTATCCAAAAGAGAACAAGCAGCCCATAAATAGAGAAAATTCTGTCCTGTGGGCACAACATCTCCAGTGGTTAGCTGGGTATGGTGAAAGATTGGAGTTTGACAGAAGAGGGAAGAAGCAGAATTGGAGTCCCTTGCTCTCTAGTCAGTATCATCTAGTTGTCTTAGAAAAGAGTAAATTCCCTTTCTTTTTATGTTCTTCCGTGATGCCTGACACTGTCTAAAAGCCTGTACCCAAAAGCTTCAGGAAGAGCTAAAGGGTCTTTTATTCAGTTCTGTTGGGTGATGCTGTTGTGACTACATTTGTTTAAAACACACTTGTTTCCTTTCCTGGCAGACCTATGTCCGTGACATTTATCCTTTCCGGAGGTCAGTTTCTCCTCAGCTCAATCTGGTGCAGATGCATCCAGAAAAGGGTCAAGAGCTCATTCAGAAGCAGGTATTTTACTGTCATCAAACACCTCTGCCAAAAAACAAACCCTGTAAATAAACCTTTCTTTTTCTTTAGAATCCTCTCATACTGCATGCAGATAGAGAGCTTTGCTGGAGAAGTAGCAATTGCCATGAGATCTGCTCTGGTGCCACTGGACAGGTGTATAATATTTTAAGAAGAGTCAAAGAAGGCAATGTGAATTCCCTCCCACTTCCTCCAGCCAGCTTCTTTAAGATGGATCATTTTGTGTTCTCCTACACTTAGTCAGAAAAGATTCAGTTGCCTTAGCTTCAGGAGATGCTTATTCCTCTCTTTAATGAGACCTCTGTCTGTAGAGCAGGAATTCTCTCTTCTACCTTCCTCTGTGTCCTCTCACTGTAGAGAATTTTACCTGCCTCTCTTCCATGTCGTGCTCTCAGATGCTAGTCTTTTGCCATAGCTGCTTCCAGAGGCACAGCAGTAGCAATTGTTTTATCAGTGGAATATCTGCCCTCAGAAGAGCACCGTCCTCCCTATCTTCCAGACTCGTGACCTGATAGTCTGTCTGATCCTAATGCTCTACAGCTCCCAGGAGCTTTCCCTTAGGAACTAAACCCTAAGCAGCAAGGCAGGGCCATTAATGTGCTGCAAACCCCTACAAGTATCAATTCCTTTGATGGTAAGACAGTAGTAGTGAGCTCACTCTTCCTTTAGAAGCCCCGTGTTCTGTTTTCCACAAAAGCAAAGTTGTCTCGGTAGCACAGAGTTGTGTATTTAGGAAAAGTTGCTTCAGCTGGGTCTGCAAAGGATGATAACAAGCAGGAAATAAAATAAAGGGGTTGAGATGAGGGATGTGGTTAAACAGAATGAGTTTGGTATTAACAGTTGTATTATTCAGCTAAAACTCAGCAACTGTAGTTATGTCCCTAACATGTGAGTGCAGGGGCAGGAAATTATAGAATCATAGAATAGTTAGGGTTGGAAAGGACCTTAAGATTGTCTAGTTCCACCCCCCCTGCCATGGGCAGGGACATCTCACACTAAACCATGCCGCCCAAGACTCTGTCCAGCCTGGCCTTGAACACTGCCAGGGATGGAGCATTCACAACTTCCTTGGGCAACCCATTCCAGTGCCTCACCACCCTGACAGTAAAGAACTTCCTCCTTATATCCAATCTAAGCTTTCCCAGTTTAACTTTTAACCCATTACCCCTTGTCCTATCACTACAGTCCCTAATTAAGAGTCCATCCCCAGCATCCCTGTAGGCCCCCTTCAGATACTGGAAGGCTGCTCTGAGGTCTCCACGCAGCCTTCTCTTCTCCACGCTGAACAGCCCCAACTTTCTCAGCCTGTCTCATATGGGAGGTGCTCCAGTCCCCTGATCATCCTCGTGGCCCTTCTCTGGACTTGTTCCAACAGATCCATGTCCTTTTTATGTTGAGGACACCAGAACTGCACACAGTACTCCAAGTGAGGTTTCAGAAGAGCAGAGTAAAGGGGCAGGATCACCTCCTTGGACCTGCTGGTCACGCTCCTTTTGATGCAGCCCAGGATATGGTTGGCTTTCTGGGCTGCAAGCGCACACTGAAGCCGGCTCATGTTCATTTTCTTATCAACCAACAGCCCCAGGTCCTTCGCAGGGCTGCTCTGAATCTCTTCTCTGCCCTGCAGCTGTGTCTGGGATTGCTCTGACCCATTTATTATCAGGAATGATTTTTAAAAGCCCCTATAAAGCTTCTTAAGAGGACTAGCAGCTAAAATAATGGAGAATATAGTTAATATCCCATGTGTGTACAGTACAGAATAGGGAACCATTTCATGTACTGCATCCATTAGTAGAAACTCTATAAAAGTCTGAAATTACTTGGGATCATTTTGATTGCTTCTCTAACAGAAATCATTCTCACTCTGGTTCTAGGAGATGTGTCCCAGATATCAAATAAATGAGTTTGATATGCCCTACATGACCCAGAACTATTAAAATGGCCTGTCCAGTTTTTTTCAGGGCATTACTTTCATTCTACATTTTCCTGTTTGTAGTATTTAAAGGCTGAAATATTTCTAAGATAAAACTTAAATCAAGCATCTACCAGCCTCTCTGTAGTCATGCAAGAAGGTGCTGGACAACATTCAGCTTAATCAAAGAAAATAGCTCTGTAGAGTCTATCCAGAGAACAGCAATCCATGGAAAACTTTTTTCTTTACTGTTGATTGATTAAGCACCCAGAGCAAGGTCATAGTGACCGCAGGACACAGAAAGCTGAGCTTTGTCACATGTTAAGCTACACTTCAAGTTTTGGCTTCATCCCAGTAGCTAAGAATTGTCTTAAAACTGCTCCCAAAGAGAATTGCTTCTGCTACTGAGCATCACTCTGCCTTACGGTTACTTTGAGCATCAAAATGAAATAGCTACCCTGACTAGTCCTACCAGAAGTTCAAAGGAGGCTGGTAGAATGGAACTCAGTTTCCCAGTTAGTGTAAACCAGAAGCAATAATCTAAAGCCAGCAGGACTTTGCTTATTTGCAGTAACTCAGGATCTGATCTGCTTTTGTTTTATTGACTACTCTTTTGCAATTATACATACACCTTCTGTGGCCAGACGTGAGCAACCTCAACCCAGAGGGTAAATAACAGTTCCAACCTCATGCTGAGTATAGTCCAAGACATTGCAGAGAGCAGCTGCAACTGCATGGCTTTCAGCTGGGAGTTGGTTTGCCTCTGACCATCTTGGGGCTCACACTGGCAGAGCTTACATTAATCTACAAAAAAATGTATGGCACAATTGCAAAATGTTTGACAGTCACTCAGGGTCAAATAGAAATAAAAAGTGTTTTTAAAACCTTTTACAAGCATGATCCATCTTTGTGGAGCTAGGCTGAAGGACAGTGGTCACACAAATTCTAGTGAAAGGGTATATCACTGCCCTGTGAATATCAATAGGGTCCTCTGGGCCATGAGTGAAGCATCTTTCCCATTAGGGAGAGCCATCAAGCTAACCTAGAAAAGTGCATATATGTTGTAAAGAACTTTTTGTTTGGACTGGCTGTGATTTTGTCTTTTTCTCTCAGGTTTTCACCCGCAAGCTAGAAGAGGTGGGGCGGGTGTTGTTCCTCATATCACTGACACAGAAAATCCCTACTGCCCACAAGCAGTCCCATGTATCTATGCTCCAGGAGGACCTCCTCCGCTTGCCTTCATTTCCTCGAAGTGCCATTGATGCTGAGTTCTCACTCTTCAGTGATCCCCAAGGTATGGCCTTTGATAGCTTTCTCTGGTGGTTGGATAGAGCCCAACAGGTTTCTGTGGGGCACTTCATTTGCCTTAGAAACACACAGACCTGTAGCATTACTGAAAGGTGATAAATGATACATAGCTGTTGGTTTGTTAGCACAACAGCAGAAAGTGTTTTGCTGTCAGAGGTCACCAGACAAAGCTGCATTCTTTGAACACACAGGAGAACAAGTTATAATTATGAATTAAAATCATGCATGAGACTACAGCTGCAATATTTTGCCCAGTGACATAACTGCAACTAAAAAAAAGATTGCTTAGAGTCTTTTGCCATCTACTTTGAGAAATCAATGGACTTCCAGTGAAGACTGGGTCCGTTCTGCAGCAGGGATATAGAAACAGCCCACTCATTTAGAAACTTTTCTCTGAAAATCAAGTAGAGTTTCCAGTCTAACTTGGGGATTAAACAGGCCACTGTTGCAGGATGGTAAGCATCGGCAAGTTCTGTAACAGGCCCTAAAGGCGCTTGTTTTTAGAAGCCTTGTTGTAACTGCATCAATGTCCTATAATGTGTGGACATCTGAAGGAGAATTTTCAACCAGTGGGGATGAGATTTAATGAGCTGTCTGATGTCATTCTTCATCTTCATGTGTGTTGCTTTCAGTCAAAGTTCGATCAAGCCCTGCGGGCACTTCCAAAAGTACAGGGTGGGTGAAGTAGTTTTACAAAGGCAAAATGATGGTCACTGTTGTGGGATGGCTCTCTGGAGAAGCCTTTGGTCTCTGGGAATGTTGTGAATCTGGCTGTGGTGGACAGAGCTGATTGCTGTTGCCTCTTCTTCATGGCAGCTGGGAAAGAACTCTTTGGTCTGGACACTCTTCAGAAAAGCTTGTGGATTAAGCTGCTGGAGGAGATGTTCCTTGGCATGCCCAGCGAGTTCCCTTGGGGGGATGAGATCATGCTCTTCTTGAACGTCTTCAACGGTGCCCTGATCCTGCACCCTGAGGACAGTGCCTTGTTGAGGCAGTATGCTGCCACAGTCATCAACACAGCCGTGCACTTTAACCACCTCTTCTCCCTCAGTGGCTACCAGTGGGTTCTCCCCAGCATGTTGCAGGTGAGCCACTTCCATGAGCATTATAAGGGAAGACTTCCGAGTGAGCACTTTGTTACAGAACTGTCTCCCTCAGTGCTTTTAACTCTGGGGATGGCTGAAATTTGGGGACTGTTGAAATATATGGATTTGCTGCTAGCTGAAACTAAATGACATTCACTTCTTTAGGTATGATAATTGTATTCCCATGTATGTTCATTTTAACACAGTTAACAGAGCAGAGTAGTTAGGATCAGTGACGAATATAATTATCTAAACAAACTCTTTAGTAACTGGAAACTCTGCTACCATGTCTTACATGGTTAGATAAATATGCATTGAATCCAGGTCTGCAGTGCATGGGCTTATTCATTAGAAACAAGGCATTTTGAAATAAAATAACTCAATAGCTTAATTTGAAATACTTTGAAGACAATTTGAAGACAGTAACCACTCAGCATAGTGAGGAACTCTCCCTTCATTCTCACTTTTCATATTGAGAGAAATTAGTTTTGCAATTCTTTCCTATTTCTACTCCTTTACTAATTATTGTCAACTACTGAGTCAATAAAATGCCACTCTTAGGAGGCAAAAAAAGCAATTCCATAAGAAAAACCAAGTGATCTGCTGGCTTCTTTGTGGTCATTACAAACAAATTCTTGTACCACTTCTGGGCTTGAACCAGCCATTAATAGCTGAATTCCTGAAGCATCCACGCACATACTCCCCACAGGGCTCTTTTTGTTGCAGGTTTTTCCATACACTGTTAATTATTTCCCTTTCCTCAAGTAAATGGCATATTGCAATTGGAACAGGCCATGGTGATTGACTGTCCTCATAAGCATGCTGGACGCTTCTGCTTGTATTAAAGACATACTAATCTCTTCAGCCTGCTAGGCAACTGAGAAGTGAATACATCTCTATAGAGGTCTCACACTCTAATAGTATCTTAGACACCTTTGAGAGCCCTGTGCTGTAATGTGAATTTTGCACTAACATAAAATCTCAGCATTTCCTGTTGCCAGCAAATAGCAAGAAAATCCTACCTGCTGCCACCCCAAACCTCCCACAGACTTGTATCAGCAGAGAAGTGCAGACAGGCAACTGACACGGACAGAAGGAAGAAGCACAGTGAATTTGTTCCTAACAATTTATACTGTTTACATAACTGAGAAACAAATCCCACGTCTTTAACAACACATTGGCCGCCTGGCTCAGTGGCCAGCCCTGAAGGAAATGACACTCTAATAACCTTACAGTATCTTAAGAGTAGGTGGAACTGTCAGTATGTTGGAGTTCAAATTATCTTGACAAATTGGAGATGCTGTCTGAAAAAAGGGGAAAAAAAACAGATTATGTTAATGGAGTTGGACACACACAAGTCCTTATGAATAATCAGCCACATAAATATGGAAGGGAAAGTAGCTGATTCAGTAGCACTTCTGCAGGGCAGAATACTGGAGTTGTTATAGGTCTGAAGCTGAACATGATTCAACAGTGTCTTTTTGTTGAAGGATGAAAAAGAAAATATCTTAAAGCCATTCTGGGGTGACTATACAGATCTGTAGCATGTGAAAGAAATACGGAATGATTCTGCTGCTCCACCAAGCAGCACTCATGACTTGAAGCACTGGATTTGTCCAGCTGTGGGCACTGCACAAAAATGATCAGTTAACTGAAGATACTGCAGATCGGAATGGGGATTTAGAAAACATCATGTGAAAAAGGACTGAAAGAGCTGGCATTTCATTGACTGAAAAAAGATGAAGATTGAGGAGCAAAGCACTAACTGGCTTTGAATAAGTGAAGTGCTTCTGGGAAGGAGAGGGAAGGAATCTACCTCTGATACATAGGACAAAACATAATGCACTGAAGCTGTGACAGAGAAGGTTCAAACATGACAAGCAAAGCTCCCTTCTAAGGATAGTTTGTCTCTGAAATGCATTGCCAGGGAGGGCAGTCAAGTCTCCATCTTTAAAAACATGTTAGGCAAACACACCAGGAATGACAAGGCTGTAGTTATTTGGTCTGGGGTAGGAGATGAAGAGCCCTCCCACTGGAGTAGCACTTCCACATCCTTTTCATTTGCTCAGGTATATGCTGACTATGAAAGCAACCCCCAGTTACGCCAAGCGATCGAGTTTGCATGCCGCCAGTTCTACGTTCTGCACCGCAAGCCTTTTATTCTGCAACTGTTTGCAAGTGTGGCCCCTCTCCTGGAGTTCCCTGTGAGTAAAAACCATTCTCTAGTCTCAGCCTGGGGAAGCCTGTGTGTGCAGCCAGCCCCCTGTCAGAGATCACAAAAAGAAAACAGCTCTTACTGAACATGTGCTTGCCTCACTTTATGCTGCAGAGAACCATGTCCTGAGCTTATTTCTGCATGTTTCTGTTCATCAGTTGATTTGAGCAGGATGCTGAGATGACGGGCCACTGGTATCTGGGCTAGTAAATGTGGTCTCACTTTAAATTTCTCTGTATATGTAGGTTATACAAGGACAGTAATGTTTTGTAACTCTTTCAATGCAAATCCTTTCTTAGAATACAGCAATAGGAACTAAAGCTGAATGCTTTAGTTTAGTTTTAGTACATATGAACGATAAGGCTGAATTGAAGCCATATAGGCTCTTTGTCAAAAACAGGTTGCCCACACATGCAGATAAAGATTCCTGGGGTGCAAGCAGGCCCTCAGAAAATCAACCACGAATGTCTGTTGTTGAAACAGGATGCTACAAACAATGGAACCGGCAAAGGAGTGTCAGCTCAGTGCCTGTTTGACCTGCTGCAGTCTTTAGAGGGAGATACTCCAGACATTTTGGACATCTTAGAGCTGGTGAAAGCAGAAAAGCCTCTCAGGTCATTAGGTAACAGCAAAGCACCCTTTATTCAGTAACTCTGGTTTGGTTTTTATTGATTCAATATGCAGTTGATGCAGCATGATTTGTTTGGGGCCTTCTTTTCCCAGAATGCAGTCATATCTGGGTTTTATGCCTTGTGAAGCTTTTAAGGTTAGGTTTTTCCCCACCATCTTTTTTATATTTTTGGCAGGAGGGGAAGTAATAGTTTATTTCATTCCAAAGCTACTTTTTCTGAGCCTGCTAGTCTGAGACTAGCATTTTAAACTTTATCATGTGTGGGTGAAGAATGAAGATGCCTTATAACTGTATCATGCTGAAAAGATCAGTGTCATCCTTTCCTCTGCTCTGTGTGGGCAGGAAAGCAAAGCATCCTCTCCCGTGGGCAGACTCTGACTAGTAAATGATGGATGCCATTCACACATTCAACACTGCTGAGTTCCAGGGGGAGGTGCTGATTTATCACAAAGCAGAGCATATATGGCTGTCTGATGTATCCAGTACAGTGTGTCTCTTGATAGTTACACATGCAATTCAGTATTAAAGAATTTGACTGCTTTGTGATTTGTAGGGAAGTATTTTTTGCTGGATTTATAAGAATCTTCAAGTTCTTTTCCAAATTTGCACTTCCTTTGAATAATGATGAATTGTGAAGCCTTAGAGATAAAAGTTTGTTACATACTGGAATTCTATGATGCTGCACAACTATATCGCAAGTTGTAACATAAAATGGTACAGAACCCAAAGATATCTCTTCCTCTATGGATTGTAGTGAACATTTATATAAAATCTGTGGGCTTTCTATGGAGCATTATTGAAAGGCATCTGAAGATTCCCAAGTGTGTGTTGATGGTGAGGCTGGAGATGAGTATGTTTTGTGCTGGTATTTTCCATATGAAGAGCAGAATTACCTAACACACCTGACTTCTAAGTTCCATTGTTCAAAGTGATTTACATGCTTTGGGGCCTAAAGTTTGACTTGGGCTCCTGCATATAAAAGTCACTTCTGAAAACAGGACTATGGTTATATTACAGATATTCTCTGGGTACTTCAGTTTCTTGGTGCCTGGCACTAATTACCCCCAAAAGCAGTATTTGTAGAATGGGACTTAAATGCTTTTGAAAACTTTTTCTTCAATCATTAGCAAACCAGACTCACTTTTGTGCTGGCATCCATGTGGCTTCCAGCATAGAAAGGGCTTGATTTTTCAGAAGTAAAACCATCTCCTGCCTTCAGTGGTGTATCAGCATGATTTTTAGTGCAGTTGAAATATCTAGGAATAAACAGAGGGAACATAAAAATTGTCCTGAAGTCGTGTGTCCTTGTCATACATGAGTTTAAGATTCTGCTTTTGATGGGTGGTATTTGAAATGGGAATCTTTAAGCTCAGCAATGATCTGACCTACTGAAAAGTGTTTCTTACCTGCTGAATTCTTGGATGGCAGAGTGTAAGTGGGAGTGCAACATATGGTTCCTTTATATAGACAGATTTTTATCAAAAATTCCTGTTGGGAATTGTTAACATGAGAAGCAAGCAACTGTAGAAGGGAAGAGGAAGGAGTGTGCTAGCTCCTTTCATATTTAATATGTTTGTGTGATAGTCTTCTCATATTGCTTCACTCCTGCAGACTTCTGCTATGGGAATGAAGATTTGACCTTTTCAATCAGTGAAGCCATCAAGCTCTGTGTGACAGTGGTGGCCTATGCTCCTGAATCATTCCGAAGGTGCTAATCTGTTTTCTTGGTTTGTGCAGACTCAGGAAAGCTGCATATGGCATGTGAAAGCAAGGTTGACAAATGGGGGCAGAGGATATAGAAATGCATTCTAAGAATGGGACTCCTCTGTGAGGCCAAGCCTCTGCTGTTGATAACTTTCTTAGGGCTCTGAGTCCAAATCCTGCCAGCCACTGACTGCAGCATTAAGCTGGATGGGAGTTGGAACAGCAACATGTAAGCTATATTTCCAAGTGGGGATTGTGCTGTGTCCTGCAGGGTTTTGTTGTCAGAGAAGCAATGGGGAGGGGGAGAAATGGGCAGCTAGAAAGAAGAGGAAGATACCAGAGAGAGGGGAGGTAAACTACTAAAGCAAAAAGGTTAGTATGGAAGAGGGAGCCAGAGAAGAAAGGTGTCTTTGGAAAGGAAAATGAATATCTGCAAACGGATGACATATTCAGAAGACACCCAGAAGTCCAGGTTGTTTTTATTGTTTCGTGCATCAGCTAATTTTCCCCCTGAAGTCCATGATCCAAGAGTTTCTTTGTCCTGGGACTGTTTATCTGGTAAGAAGCAATGAAATCACAAGGCTAGTGAGAGATCCAGGGTTCTTCAGGTAGAAAATTAAGCTTATGCCTGACGTGAGTTTCAGGATTGACAAAATAAAGAGACGAAGTATTGGTTATTTTCCAGCCTCCAGATGCTGATGGTCTTGGAAGCACTGGTTCCCTGTTACTTGCAGAAACTGAAGCGGCAGACATCTCAAGCAGAGACTGTGACAGCATCTCGTGAGGAGATTGCTGCTATGGCTGCCCTTGCCACCTCTTTGCAAGCCCTCTTGTACAGTGTAGAAGTTCTCACCAGGTAACCCACATGGTTCAAAGGTCTGGGCCTTCATTTGGTTGTCACTGTGGGAGAGAGAATGCACAGGAGGTCACCATGTGCAGCTTAGCTTGAATAATGGCTGAGTTTTAGACATGGTAAAATTAGTGCCAGATTTCACCAGGTCACGGCTAGTGTGCCTGTTAGGTTTAATCTTCAGTGTGCTCTTCACCTTCCCTCCGCCAGGCCTATGACAGCCCCACAGATGAGTCGATGTGACCAAGGTCATAAAGGGACCACAACAGCAAACCACACCATGTCAGCTGGTGTGAACACCAGGTAAGTCAGTGGGATTTTCTTTCTTTCTTATTTTTCTGAACAGCTTTTTTCCTTTTTTTCCGTTTTTTTTTTTCCTTAAGGTAACATTTATTGCTCAGCTGTCTCAATACTATGAGAGAAAACAGTCAGATAAAAAAGCATACAAGACTGCGTTTCTGACAGAACCAAAATCCTCAAGACTAGAATTCCTAGTTTAAAAGCATCTGACGAAATAGAAGAATGGGATATCAAAATGGAGGACACCCATCCTAAATGTCTTTTTCTTTGTTCCCCTTTTTGCACTCTAGAAGTATACTGACAAAACAACTATGTCCCTCAGTTCTCTGCTTCTGAGTCCACTATCAAAGTGACTACTGAGAGACTCAGAGACTGGCACCTCCTCTAGTTGTTTTTTTTTCTTCCTTTTCCCATCCCCTTTTATTTTTCCTATGGTCTCTTTCTGTCATCTTTACCCCCACATTGGTCTGGGTTGGTTTTCTTTAGGCTGCTGAAAATCAGACAAAAGCCCTTGGCCAATTTACTCCTAGAACAAGGGCTTACAAAATCTTGTTACAAAATCCACCCACAAGCACTTAGGATTATGAAGGTTTTGTTTGCAGTACTGATTACTTTTCGGGGCAGCCCTGCCTTCTCTTGGCCGGGCCGTGCCTTACTGTGCTTAAAACCTGAATGATTGTGCTGACCGGGAAAGGGTCATGGCATAAAAAAGGGTCATAACATAGCAAAAGCTAGAATAGCTGTTCTTCCAGGACAGAATATTTCCTCTGGATTTCTCTTTTGTCTGTAACAGCTGATAGTAAGTCTGTGCATAGCCAATAGTCCAGTACGATACCATGGCCTGTATAGGACTGTAAACTGGGAATACCCTTCTGGCAAGCCATGCTTTCCAAATTTTTACCTGTCTTTTTTTTTGTATTGAAGGGAGATAGACATCACTTGCTGCATGAATCATCAAAGGGCTGCTATAACGAATTATAGGTGTGTAGTGTATACATCTTGGTTGGTATCTCCTGCAATCAATTTGTTATTCCTTAAGATGGATTCACACATGGATGAAACACAGCTTTGACTTTCAATCCCAAGAAGCAGACAAAGCCCTTCATGCTCAAGTCTGAAATGGATATATGCCATTTATTTCCATTGCAAGGTTGCCCAGTCTAAGGAAAATAAGGTGTAATGGAAAGTAATGCGTTATTATTTGGGAGATCAGTTAATGTGTATCTGCTGACAGGCAGCAGAGAGACTCCTGATGCTGTGTAACTCAACCATCTTGGTTTACATTTCCAGATCTTTCTGATTATCAAACATTCAGTCTCTGATCCAAAATATTTTTGCACTGCTCCAGGTTTCCTGTTGTCTTATCATTGCAACAGACATCTGCTATCAACAGCAGGAGCTCGTGATGGTAGAATGATCACTGTTCCAGCACTGGATGTGTTAGCCAAGGGGTGCAGGGTTTGTTAATGTTTTCTCAACAAGGAGAAAATGGCAATAAATCAAAGAATATTCCTTCCACTAGATGAACTCTGGCTTCATGAAACAGGCTGAGCACTGGGGTAAAAATCAGTAAGAGGAATTTTGGGGGGAGATTTAAGCCTGAATTTTTCCTTTCACAGCAAGGGAAGTAACTATAGGAATCTGTTGTTTGCTGCCAGTTGGGAAATAAAGGCTCTCCAGTGTTGCCTATGTATAGCCACTGTTCCAGTGACAAAAGATATAATCCTGCCCATGGTGAGGGCTAGAACAGTGTCACCTTCTTTCAGAAAGGCACAGTTTAGGCACTAGGAAGTTATTGTTTACAACTGCACTGTTTCTGTTTTCCCAGGTACCCAGAACAGGGAGCCAAACTACACTTTATCAGGTACTGTGAAAGCTTTAACCCATCTTCTCTGTGATGAACTGTTCCCCAGCAGTTTCCAGGTTCACCCACTGGGTCCCACCCACTGTTGCTGTGACAGCTGCCCCAAGGATGGTTAGCAAAGGGTAATTCATATAGAAATTATTTACATTTTTTCACAAGACACTGCAGTTTATCATTTCCCTTTCTTAATTGCAGATGCACTTATCTCTCTTTTAAGTTGCAGTGGAAAGCATCTGTTCAAACACAATGTGGAGAGGTTGATGTAATCTATCCCTGCTGTTCCACTGCATGTAACACTTCCTACTTTTTCTCATTTTATACCCTCCAGGGAGAATCTTCACCTGCTGGAGGAGGGCCAGGGTCTTCCCAGAGAGGAGCTGGATGAGCGAATTGCCAGAGAGGAGTTCAGGAGGCCCCGGGAGTCATTGCTGAATATCTGCACAGAGTTCTACAAGCACTGTGGTCCAAGGCTGAAGATTCTGCAGAATCTGGCTGGTGAGCCACGAGTGACTTCTTTGGAGCTGCTGGATGTGAAGTCCCACATGAGGTATTCCACAGGCATTCTGGTTTTACTTACTCGTTTCAGGGGGATTCCTTTCTTTTCATTCTCACTCTTACTTTTTGTAATAGCAGACAGAATATCTTTTTGGTAGTGTAGTCACATGTTGCTGTCTGAAACGTGCAGAGCTTTGGATATTCCTTAGATTGTACCTGATGCTGCCTGTGTATAAGGAAGGTTTCATATAGACTCCTCTGGTCTCATTCAGACCCCCATCTCCAGTGGATGAAATAGCTCCTTGGAAGCCCGTCTGATCTTAAGGTCCTTTCCAACCCAAACCATTCTATGATTGTAAGATTCTATGAGTCTATGATTCTGGCTGTGTATTATTCCTCTCTTACGTGCTGTACTTTCTTCCTCAGGAATACCTCATATAGAAAGTTGAAGGGTGACAGACAGATCTTAGCAATGCCCTGAACCAGCTCTCTTCCTGCCCTTGGACTCTAAAAGCTCTCCTACCTTTTACACATACGCTCTTCAAAAACTGGCAAGGGCCCTTAGCTGGCAGATTCTGTCACAATTAGAGATCTTTGGATTGAGGGTGTCTCTTTAGAACACAAAATTGTGTTTGACATTAATTTAGGTGTTGTTTAACAAATGCCCCAGGTGCCTCTGGGAGTCAGGAGGTAGCTTTTGTTAGGTTTGTGTGTTTGCATATGAATTGAACGTTGCTGTTCCTGCCCCTCTGGCAAATGTTTAATAACTTAGAGGATAATCTTATAGAGATGTCTGTTTCCACAAATACACGCCATTCTTATGTAGTGCTTGGCTGCAAACAAAACCTGATAGGCATGGCTGCTTTTACAGTGTCACCTCTACATGTTTTTTCCCAAGGGCCACAAGCCTCAGAAGTCAGTACCTCTGTTTAGCTGCATTGCAACCTCCATGACTGAGCAATAGAAGCCTGAGATAAGAACTTTAGTTTTATGTTAGAAACAAAGTGAGTTGCTCAGGACAGATTATGTCCTTGGTTAAACATGTTGGGTTGGAATTTTTCATGATTTCAGTGGGAGGGAGGAACATGCATCTGATGACTGAACTTTATTTAGTGCAGTAAAGCAAGGGGCTTGCTCCTTTTTCTGCCCTAGTTTTATGGCTGTAACATATGGATGCTCCAGTGTGCTACCCAGAAGCATTTGTAGTTCAGCAGTTACATGGAAAATTCACTTCTACATATTTTTGTATTCTGGAGTCATTTAGTTTAACTGGTCTTACACTATTTCATGTCACTGTCCTAAAAGACAAGTTAACCAACTTAAATCCATATGTACAGAAGGTGTTACTGGTATATTTTCTGTAAAGATACTTTCTTGTGAGAAACTTTCTGTGAAGCTGAGTCACAGTACACAGAAGAGGCTGGTGAATACTGCATTCTTTTCAAGGCAGAAGGTTTTTCATGGTCAAAGGTTACAGCAGTAAAGCTAAGGGGTTGATTTGCAAAAGATACTGAGTTGTGCTCTGATTCTGTTGTGGCTCCTGGAAAGTGCTAGAAATTAATGCCTTATTGGGGTTAAAATCTGAATTATCATAGATAGCCTAAAACAAAGAAAACATTATCTTGATTTTTACAGAAGCTCATTTCCTAAATATCACTGAAACGACTGACAGGATTTAACCGCTGTAAGGAAAATGAACCCCTGAGTTCTAAGAAGAGAGTAGCTTTACCAAAATGTGATACGACAGCCATGGTACTGGGAGGCTGACAGATGCCATTTCAGAGATTTCAAAAAAAAAAGATCATGTGCTAGTCACTTCAGAAAGGATTAATCTCACCCAGTTTTAGCCATTTAAAAGTTCAATGTTTAGACTGCAGAAGTCCTAAAGATCTTTTTGAACCCAGTGAAAAGGGAGCTGCACATCTACTTAGCTGTTTATCCCAGTCTTTCAGGAAGATGAGAATTTCCCAGGTTGCTTATTTCTGCATGAACAGAGCTAGAAGTTTAATTGAGGTTGGTGTCTCAATTTGGATGAGAAGGATCTTGCACTTTATAACACATAAGAAAGTCTTCATATACCATTATGTACTGCTGGTATAGTATTGCCAGAAAGAAGCAGAATCATATGATGATTTAAATTTCACAGTGTTTAAGAAAACAGACCTATTCTATAGTAGGACAAAGTAGTTGTAAAAAGTAATAATGAAGAAATATTGCATAAAGAGACACTTCTATAGCACTTTTGGTTAACCTGAGGAGCTTGTTGCCCTTGATACTGCTAAGGAGATTTTAAAGAGAATAGAAATATGTCCCATTAGTTGAAGCCATTACAGAAGAAGCCCCCACAATATGAATAGGATTGCCCTGTAATCTTACATTGCAAAGTCTATTGATGTTTCAGGGAGTATAAATGTTTCTATCCCTTTTATTAGTAGATGTAGCTTTATTGTCTTTGTCTGCTGCAGATATTCAAGTCTTTCAGTAGATCTTTGTCAAACTGCAAGTGAAAGTTAAATGTTGCCATGGTATTTCACAGTCAATACAGAAAATGCTATCAGCGAGGCCATCTGGGAGAGTTAGAAGAAGCAACAGCAACACAATCTGTAGAGGTGTTAGGAGAAACAAATCAAAGCTGCAGGCAGTAATGATACAAAGTGCATGTTGTGTAAACCTATGGGACAGCACATTATTTTTAGAATTTAACACCTGAAAACTGCAAAGTGAGACCTCTTAAAGTGCTGGCACTGAAAACAGGCATGAAACCAAAACAGATCACTCATTAATTGACATACAGGTGATGTCAGGTGCGTGTTTCACAGGCATTTGCCATGTTGTAATCTTACTAATAGCTCAGTTACTTTAATTTTAGCTACACAATTCTATGATTCCTGATGTTTGCTTGGTGCATTTAATATCAGTGTAAAAAATATTCTTTAAAACATTCACGTGTATATAAACAGCTATTTCTTAACAGGCCAGGAACCATGGTATCAGGTCTAAGAGTTTAAAAGAGCAGCACATTTGACTTTTGCGTCTTTTTCATTTTATAAGATCTACCTGTTCCTTCATTGACACACGTGGAGAAGTTGTATTTGGTTTTCCTCCTAACAAATCCTGGTTTTAGATTGGCAGAAATTGCACATTCCCTGCTGAAACTGGCACCTTACGACACGCAGACAATGGAAAGCCGAGGCCTCCGGCGCTACATCATGGAGATGCTGCCCATCACTGACTGGACAGCTGAGGCGGTGAGACCTGCCCTTATCCTCATATTAAAGAGATTGGATCGTATGTTCAATAAAATTCACAAGATGCCTACTTTGAGGTGAGCAGGTACAATGGAAACCCTGTGGGGTCCGTTTCTGATGTTGCAAGCCTTGAAGTGTGGGTATGTCATTAACTAAAGCTGTCGTGTTGCAGTGAACCTTTACAGCATATCAGCAAACGAACAGATGTTTTTATCTCTGTAAGTGTGCATTTATGTTGACATTTTTGTTGTGTCTTCTGGTAGCAAAGAAATTCATGGTATTAAGAACTACAGAGAGAACTTCCAGAAATTTCAGTTTTCTTCCTCCAAAATAAGTCTTCAGATTTGTACCATCACACTACTCTCTTTATTTTAGCTGTGAGTTGGCAGTCTCAGCTGAGAAGCCAAATGATGTTAGAGAACATCCTAATTTAGGACACAGACACAAAGCTTTAGGTCTCAGCAGTAATCACATGTATCCAACTAAGATGGAGCAAATAATAGGGAAGTGATCTCTTCTTCCTGGCATCGCTATCTCATTTCCTTGGCTAGCAATCTGCTTTAAGAAACTTCTGCTCTTACAGGGAATTTAGTGGCAGACATTTTAATGCTTCTCCTTCCTGTTTGATTCTTTGCCATGTCTTGCCTGCTTCTTGCTCATTCTTTCTTTTCTTGTTCATACTTCCTTCTGCCTCAAAGGCAGCTTAGGGGTCTTCCTGTTCCTCAACATCTTTCCTCTTTGTGTAAGCTGAATGAATGCTCATAAATTAAAATTCCCTTCATATTCTCCCTGTCTGTGCCTATACCTATGCCTGGCTGAAACTGCTCTTCTGTACACAAGACACAGAGACAGTAAAGCCACTGGACCAAAAACAGCAACTACATTTAAGTGTCATTGGGCGAAGAAGTCTTTTAGAGATGGGGCTGGATGCCAGACCCCAGAAGCCATCCAGTGGAGTCCTCACATCAGAATCTTATGTGCTACCTCCTGTAGGCACCCCACTCCAAACCCAGTGTCTGATGGAAGTAGTGTATGTGTAAGAACAAGAACAGACTATTCTGGAGATTTAGGAACAGTGGATACTGAAAGACAACGTGTACGTAGGTCTGCGTAAGAACTTACATCGTGAACACTTGATCCCCTTGTGTGTTTCTAAGAAGTCCACTGAGGAGCTTGGCTAGGATGTTGTTTAGTCTTGGACTAGCAAGTTAGGCAAGCCTTGTCTTTCTGTCGAGTAAGTGCACAGTCAGATGTTGGCTTGACTCTAAAGAGTCAGGCCCTGACTTCACCTGAGATGAAGGGTGTGAATCACTTTGATGTTACCTAAGCTGTGGCTGCTTATGACTAGGAAGGACTCCATTCAGTATCTGTCACAAGCCCTAAAAGCTGTTTTTCTGAAAAAGAGCAGAGTATCCTGGAATGATAGGGAAGCAGGGATCCTGGAATGAAGGACTTTGGTGCTGATAGGGAATGAGTCAACCCTCCTGCACAGGGTGAGGAAGGTGGAGATTGTTCTGCTGGACCAGTTTACCTTTAGGGCAGACTGTCTGGAAGTCACTCTGGCAGAGCAGACTAGACTGCAGAGTAGCTTACAGAGGGCACTCAGATGATGGAGTGAGAATATCCACAAGCCACAACAAGAGCTGGGAGGACAGCACAGCAGACCTTTTCCCCACACAGGCACACCTGAGGCACCTGTCTGGTGGCTCCTTTTCATTCTCCATCTGTCAAGAGGGAAGCATCAGGGAGTGAAACCCAGCTCGTCCGCCACTGCTGTGTGAGAGGGCTTGTGTTGCTAGCACAGCCCCCTCTGCTTCGTCTCCTGTCTCTCTCCAGTGCCCAGTGTGCTCTGTGGCTCTGTGCTTTCCTGAGCTGCGTGGGTAACACCTTTTCTCTGTGCTCATCTCCGACATGGTCGCTGTCTGAACCGTTTCCTCTGTGGGCGTCACTGTGTGTCGGTCGCCGTGTGTGCGAGCATCTGGTGGGGGGCAGGAGGCCCGTGGCTAACAGCACCTACTGTTGTATTGCAGGCGCCAGGTTGAGTGGGAGCCTGCCAGCAGTTTGATTGAAGGGGTTTGTTTGACACTTCAGAGGCAGCCTATCATATCCTTCCTGCCTCACCTTAGGTCTCTGATCAATGTGTGTGTCAATCTGGTGAGTAGCTGAGCGGCAACCCCGTGAACCTTTGCTAAACCTCCCCCTGCTGTTGACTTCTCTGGATTGAAGATGACAAATCATTCCCATTCCTGTCATTTTACCTGTCCCCCTTACCCGTCGCAAGGGGACTTCGCAAGTGACACTAGAGAGAGCAAGGTTCATTTTTGAAGTGGTGCATGGGGAGACACAGTGACCAGTAGCAACGGTCAAGCGATTCATCTCCGTTGCTTCCCACGCACCACTTTGAAGATCTACCTTTGCCAGACTGAGCTGAGAGTTGAGGGCTGCAAGTTGGAGAGTGGGGTGGTGGAGACTGCACTCACCTGGTAGAGACGGGGAGAGGGTGGCACTGGGGATACCTACCGTCTCCAGTGGGGAAGGACCCCGGTGGCTCTGTCAGAGGCCATCGGGTGCTGGCTAGTTAGAAGGGTTTATATGGGTGAATTCGCTCCACTGCAATGTCCGTGGCTTGATCTAGTACAGGTTTGCACTGTACAATGTTCAGATCCCACTCTTAGCAGAATTCATGCTCCTAAGTGTGTTGCAGTAGAGACATGATACAGATGGAGTCTGACTGGTCATTCAGTGATAGATTGCAGTGTTTCTGCAGCTGTTACACTGGGGGCAAAGTCTCAATTTGATATCAGTATAGCCCCAGCCATTTCAACAAACGTGTGCTTTCATTCCACATGGGAAAAATACAAATAAAGGGGGAAAGGCTTCACTAGCATTTTTATTGTTATTGGACTTTATAGCATTTTATCCTTAGAACATAAATGATGTAACTTTTCATAGCCCCTCTCAGCTCTGAGGGGCTGTAAAAACCATTATTATCCGCTGAAATGCAGTACCAGTTTTTGCCAGGTTCTTTCCTTTAAGTCTGTTCAGCATTCAGCGCTGCAAGGGCAGAAAAGCTCCAACCTGTGAGACTCCATAGGACATCTTCCTTGTTTAAGCAGAGGTAGCTACTTGGAGGTGCTGCAATTCTCAGCCCTCAGACTACTTAGGGTTGCTTGCATGGGGAAGTTGCTACTGATTTAGCTCAAATACAAGCTTAGAATGGACTTGCAGTTTGGCAAGCAGGCATGGCAGGGTGAATCACGCCAGCAGGCTTTCCAAAGGGCCTGCATTAAGAATTAGCCAATTCTCTAAAAATAGCAGAAAGCTCCGCAGTGCTGAAGCGCAGTCACCATGCGTATTGCGTATGTTCAGCTGGCTGGGAACATCAGGGAAAGCTACCAGGAAAAGATTACTCTTACTTTTATGAGGGTTTTGGCTTAAGCTGTCAGAACGATGGCCACTGTTGGCTGTGGGAGCACATCTGACTACATGCTGTATCATGTGTAGACTAGTTCATGAAGTCCAAAATAAGATCGGCCAGGAAGGTGGGGAAATGTCTAAATGATAATCCATAGTGATATAAAGAAAGGGCTCTGCCTCTTTCCCTTCTAAACTGTCCTTTGGTTTTCTGGCATAAAACTAGTTACTGCCTTTTTCCCCAGGCTGAATTTGGGAATAAAAGAGTGCATTCATCTCCCCTAAGCTTAGGCGTCTGCCGGAGAACTTCTCCCTGTTCCTATCATCTAGATGTTTCTAGTCATGGAGAGAAACAAGCATGTGCAGGCCTGTGATTTAATTCCTCCTGAGGGACACATCCAAAACCAGTTCAAATAATTCTCACCTATAAGTGCTATGTGCTTGTGCTGATATTTCAAGTTGTTCCAGACAACCAGGTCACATGCAGGTGACTTTGTTTCAGACATCTAAGGTCAGGTAAGATGAATCAGAGTTCCCAAGAACAGACTGTGAGAGGAATCTGAACATTGTACAAAACCCGGCTTGGGTCAGACTTAGGACATTATTTCTCAAATAGATCAGCAAGAGAAGGGAAAAGATGTCCAGTTTCAATGCAGACGTTTTGCTTTGATGACATATTTTTATTTGTTACAGTCATTACATGGCATATCCTCCAACTCTAACTGTTCCACCAGTCCAGTGCTGGTCATTCAGGGCTGGTACTGGGTACATTTATAAATGTACCGGGTTACCTGTGCACTCCTCCCATCCGTGCTGGTTCCTTCTTCTCCCCTCCCTTTCCCTGCTAGAACTCCGTCTCCTCACTGGCCCCAGCTCACTCAAGGACCACTGGGGGGGCTGGTTCTCCTAGATCCATCCCAACTCAGTGCTCAATGGAAGGCACCTCCATTTCACTGCTGTTGGAGGATATGGCATGGATTAAACTGTAAGTAGTCAGCTGTGGTGATGTGCTGTGTTTGTATTGCAGGTGATGGGAGTGGTAGGACCCTCCAGTGTGGCTGACGGATTACCCCTTCTTCATCTCAGCCCTTATCTCTCGCCACCTCTGCCCTTCAGCACAGCTGTTGTCCGGCTTGTAGCATTGCAGATACAGGTGTGTCTGCCCTGGCCTGTGGCCAGGCCTGTTATAGTTTCTGGTTGAGACACCAACTCATCGGTGCTCTGTTTGCTTTCTGCAAAAGCTGGGCAAAATCTGTGGAACATACACCAAAAATGAAAGAGAAGCATCATGCAAATTCTCCCTTCTTTACGAAGGCTTGAACTGAGCTCAGAATTCACCTGTTGGGACCAAGTCCACAGCGAGCATCCATCAGCTTAACACTGTGATTGAAGTCCAGGGAGTTCAGCTGATTGATGCTGTTTAAGGCTCTGACAAGCACATTAGAATTCTCTGCAGGATCAAAGGAGTTAGCATAAGCCTCCTGCCACAGGGAGATGAGCCCTGGCTTAGGTCATCTCCATTCAACCCTACCTCTTTTCCCGTGGGACCATGTGTGCAATTGAGAGTGGAGTTTGTGCTCTTCTGCTCCTACCTGAGCCGGTCACACAGTGTGCCAGCTGAAAAAAGCAGGGCAAGTTGGCTTTTCAGGTGCTGACTCAGTAGCATCCTTGTTGTCCAGAATTAAACCCAAAATCAAACATCCCAGACTTTTTAGAGATTTTCATCACTATTCTTTTCTCACGGCAGTGCCATAACTGTTGCAGTCTTTCTCCCTCTGTATCCCTTTCCCTCCCATTGGCATGAAATCAGACAGAATGGTGACCAAAGAAGGGACGAATTTCCTAACCTAGCTCCAACTTGCACTTTTTAATATGCATTGGCACATCCAGTTGAATACTTCAGCAGGTATTTCTGAGCAGCAGGGCAGCTTGGGAAGGAGATCAAATAGGGAACAAAGCACAGTGCTGTCCCTCAGAGCATGAGGCACAAAAGGACATTTTGGTACCAGCTGACACAGAAAGAGGACAGTTTTCTTCCAGCTCTGAGGTAATGGTTCTTTAATCAAAAGCAAAAAAAGGGCCACCTTCACCTTCTCTGAAATCTTTTCTCTTTTATAAAACCAGGTGCCAAATTAATATATATATATTTAAGTATTGTGGTTTTACTTTTATTATCCTCTTCTCCCTGTTCACTCACACAAGGGCTTTAAATGTAGCGAAAACAAAACATGTCAGAAAAACACATGGGTAGTCATAATTCCTAACACTTCCAGCAGAAGCACTTCACACCCCATCAGAAAACATCTTCTCCTGGAATTTATCAACCCAGGTCTGCAAGGTTGAGGGGTTGCAAGGTTCAGTTGTATTTCACAGCCAAGTCTGTAGTAACTGGGAAGTTGTAAATGAGCAGAGGTTCTAGTGACAGTCACTTGTACTACCTCTTCTCAAGAAGACGAAAGACCTTTCCATTTAGGCTTGACTATGTGTCAAGAAGTGCATTATTTTACTTTTCAGTTCATTCTTTGTGATAGGCAGAATGGGCAACACAAAGCAAGGCAGAACAAAAATGTCCATGTTAGGACAGCAGAGTATTTGGATTATGCCATTTGTGCAATTTCGTCTGCTCCTTTGTTATATTACCCATAATCTGAGTCAGATCCTGATGCCATTCACAGCAGTGCAGAGTTCAGGACTTACACTAAGCTGACTCCTGTGGGATACGTCTGATTTTGTTAAAGATATCTATGAGTTAGGAATCTGGGCTTTTTGCATCTTGGCTATGACAAGAGCAGGTGACACCTCTGTTACTCACTCTGTGAATTCCTTTTACTGCTGACTAAGTGGTCTCAGGGCTTCTGGTTCAACCAGGTCATCAATGCCAGTGTTGTGCTGTGTAAACAGGGTGCCCAGGGGACCGTCATTCCCTGCAGTAACTTGTGTTCATGATCTGCTGATGAAATCGTTTAATCCTTTCTTATTATTACTGCACAGGCTTTGAAAGAAGATTTCCCCCTAAGCCATGTCGTCTCCCCATTCACCAATCAGGAAAGAAGGGAAGGAATGCTTTTAAACCTACTGATTCCATTTGTGCTCACAGTAGGATCTGGAAGCAAAGGTCTGACTAATTTAACAAAAAGATTTTTTCTCCCCCTTTTCTGACAACTGATGTTTGCACTTTCCCTGCCCCCCATTGATTTTGCACTTTTATATTTGAATTTCACTTGCTGTCGCTGGCAGTGTGTCAGCCCTTCGGGTCTGAGGCTGAAAAAAGCCCGCTGGGAGAAGTTGTTGTTGTTGTTTCTTCTCTTTGTTTCAGCTTTGCCATGGTTCTTGAGTCAGATCTGACACAGATGTGCTCCTTTTGAAACTGGAGTGCAGGGCAAGACGAATCTGTTGTAGCAGAAGCCACAGAGGGGAGCAGAGGTCACAGAAATTGTGTGCCCCTGTGAACCACAGTCTGCCCAGTCTGTCTGGCATAAGCCCTGCTCCTTGCTTTCTTCTATAGAGGGTGATCACTGGTAAATCCCTAAATGAAAGCAAAGAGTAAAGGGAGAGGGAAATGTCAAAAGGAGATGAGATCATGAGACCACTGAATGGGACATTTCTTTGTGCTGCATAGCTCTGCGTGTGTGTTTATGTTGATGATACAATAAACTTTGCCTTTGCTTGCAGGAGGAGAAGCAGCATAACAAGGTGTGGGGGACAGAGTTTTGTCTTAGGGAACATTTGAGATTGCACCCCGTTTTGGAACTGAACAGGGTCTGGATCTTTTGGGCGTCTTTGATGGAATGTAGCCTGATCTTTCTCTCTCTTTCCCCCCCCAATGCATCTCAGACAGCCCCTGGCTGGAGCAGCCTGAGGTCCTGCTGCTGCTCCAGACTGTTATCAATATCCTCCTGCCACCTCGCATCATCAGCACTTCCCGCAGCAAGAATTTCATGCTGGAGAGCTCCCCTGCCCATTGCTCCACCCCAGGGGACGCAGGGAAGGACCTGCGGCGGGAAGGGCTCGCAGACTCCACCAGCCAGGCTGCCTACCTGGGTGAGTGATGGCTTCTGCTGACCACTGAGAAGAGCATTCAAGACTGTAGACAGCACCAAAGGAAATCATCTCAGGCAGGAGCCAACCGAGCTCTTTAGA